>NW_025221248.1:143152-484436 GCF_014066325.1 Apis laboriosa
AGAGAGAGAGAGAGAGAGAGAGAGAGAGAGAGAGAGAGAGAGAGAGAGAGAAATACATATACGCGCGTTTAGTACACACAAGCATATGTTTTTTTTTACAGCCATGTTGTGTGAAGTAAATTTTAGTTTTACTAACGTCTGTATGCATTTTATAAAATAATTGAAAAATAAGATTATAATTAATATTAAATTAAACAAGATTAACTTATATATGCTGTTGGTTTATTTCTAATTTCTTTATTATTTATTTAAAATATGTGATTAGTAGAATATGTTTCGTAATTAATTTTGTTCTAATTATAATAATAATTATAATAAGTTATTATAATAATTATAATTATAATTATGATAAGTTATTGAATTATTATTTTGCATTTCTTTTTTCATTTTACTAGATTTGCAGCCAACAAAATGGGAAACAGCAGTTACAAGCACAGCAGCAGCAACAGCAACAGCAGCAGCAGCAGCAGCAACAACAACAACAACAACAACAACAACATTATCATCATCATCATCATCATCATCATCATCATCACAGATCAATCATGGAACATTGTTCCACCTTAGGAATTAGAACACCTTGGAGTATTGCTTCATTACGACCAGCACCTCCTTCCTATACTTTTAAAATATTTAATAAAACTGACATTAATTTGGATTTATCTTCACCACGCTTATGTAGTAGGGATATAAACATAAAAAATTAAACTAAACAAAATATATATATATCAATACAGAGAATAATCAATTTTTTCTATTACAGATGAAAGACAATTTGAAGAAGATGCAATTATATTAAAAGTGATTGAGGCATACTGTCTTTCTGTAAATGCTAGATTCACTATGCATTCTGGAGAATCAACTTGTAGGTTGTGAATTAAATTTTTCTGTTTTTGAAATATTTAAATCTATATATTAATGTTTACATCTCGAATTTTATTCACATTTTAGCAATGTTGGAATATGATTCACATAAAATGCAAGAAAAAGTTTCCTTAATGAATAACTGTGAAAATTGGGATTTTTGTACTAATCGGTAAATTAATATTTCTTTAATTTTGAAAAATTATTATATACAATATATTACAGATCAAAATATATATATTTATATCATTAAAAATTTAAATCTAATATATATATTCATTTCAAATAGGATATTATCAGAAACAGTTAGGACATTGAAAAATCAAATGACAGATTTACAATCACAAATGTCATTATTGACAAAACAATTAGATGAAGAAAGGCGATCAAGACTTTTTTTAGCTGCTACAATAAAGCGTAGTATTGGTATAATGGATAGATCGGTATCTTAAATACTTATTTATTGATGTTTATTTTTATTATGTTTATATTTTTTAATGTGACATAATAGGAATGTTTTTTCTATAAAATATTCGTAACTTTATTATTTGTAAGAAAAAATATAGACATAAATAACTAATTGAATTATTTGATATAATGCAATTTTTGAAATTTTCATTCATTGTATAGATACATATGTTTGCATAAAAATTACAAATATATTTGTTATGAATGAATTAAATGCTTTATATAATTTATACATGTATATATAAAAACTGAAAATTTTTAATTGAAACATTTATGATTGATACATTGAAAATAATGAATTGAGAAAGATGATTAGATGTGTTCATCTTGATTTATTTTTGATACGTTCTAATTCATTTACTCTACTTCGTGCATGTTCTAACCTATGCCATGCCATTTGTAATACTTTTTGACTGGCATATCCAGAACCTTCATGTGGTTGTCCTAAGGAGAAGATAAATTTTAAAAAAAAAGATTAAGTGGTGATTAAAACATTGTTTACCTGTAGAAACTTGAGTCAAATAATTAATTTGTTCACTTAATTTAGATTCCACATGTCCTAGTGTCTTCAAAAATTGTTGAGTTTGTGCTTCAGCTTGTTTTAAACTAGATTTTTCTTTACTAAGCTCTACGAAAGCTTGTCCTATAATTTATATATAAATTATACTTTATTTACACAAAAAGAATGTATATAAGAAAATAAAGATTTGTTGATTACCTGCACTTTGCAAACACACTATAATATCTTTTTCAATTGTTTCAAGAATCTGTATTCTTTCCATTGGTGGTGTCATTTTGATTCAATTTTTAAATGTAGTATGATGAATTAGTATTACGTTTGATCTAAATAAAAATATAGAAAAGTAAATAAAAAAGAAAAAATGAAAAATTGAGTCATATAACATATAAAGTAAAATACTAACCAACAATCGAAAATTATCAAACATAAAATGGTCGAAGTATGGCTTTAGCGCCATCTATATATTTTTATTTATTTATATATTTTTTTAAACAAGATAACGAAGATAATAATAGATAATAATTAACAGATATTGCGATGATATTAATAATAATATGTAAAAAAATATAGGAATAATAAGAAAAAAAAAAGAAATAGTTTCATTTTTATAGAAATAAATAATAAAGATTAATATTATATTAAATAGAATAAAAAAAAGTAATTAATAGAACAGTGATAAATAAAGTGCGATCAAGTACGATAATTAGCCAATAAGAATGGTATCATCGGTGAGAAATTTATATTCAGGTATTTCTAAGTTGGTAGGTGCTGGTCCTCTACGTATACGTCCAGCTGCATCAAAGTGAGATGCATGACATGGACAATAAAATCCACCACGTATTATACCGGCATTAGGAATTGGCACACAGCCAAGATGCGTGCAAATTCCAATGACAATTAACCATTCAGGTCGTTTAGCTCTTTCATTATCGCTTTCAGGATCTCTTAATTCTGCAATGTTTACTAATCTTTCTTGGTCTATAATGGATTGGGAACTAAAATTTTTTCGAATATTAGTTTGAAAGCTGAAGTTAAAATAAAAATAAATAATTAAAAAATAATCTTTATACATGATTCCTTACCGATGATAAACGAAAATTGGCTTTCCTTGCCATTTAAATATTGATACTTTTCCTACCGGTATATCTCGTAAACTAATTTCAATTTGTGCTTCCGCTAAAATACCTCGTGATGGGGCAAGAAAAAATATATAATGTAATATGTGAGATTTTAATCCATAAAGTGCTGCGACACCTGCCACTAATTGTAAAAATATTATGTTAATTATCTTTTTCTATTATTCTTTTGGCAATGAAAACGATTTTTTTGTTTGATTATGTTTTTCATTAAACCGAAATATTTATGAAAACATACCGAAAGATGCAGCATAATTTGCTGTTCTTCGTTCATCAGTACTTCGTTTAGCCGATATATTTGAATTAAGAAGAGATTTTCGACGATATTCTTGAAAGTCTGGTTTTGGTAAATCAGTATGTGCATACCGATATTTTAAATAAAATGTCAATACACTCGCGTTTAAGCAGTTTTCAATTGGAAATCGAGAAAAAATCGATAGAAAAGATAATGACATTTGTGTTTAGTTTTCTATTAATCATTACCTATTAACATGTAAATAATTTGTTTTCAATTCCGTTTTGTTTAGTGTTTTGTTATGTTTTCATGTTGTGATTCATGTTTGTTTTTTGAAATAATCGAGAGTGTAACTGCATCACAAAAAGAAAAGAAATTGAAAGAAAAAAAAAAAGAGAAGGAAGAAAAAAAATAATGAAGAGTTTGTCGTAAATATGTAGCACTATTCGTGGTTAATAACAAATCCTTTGAAAAAAATACTACTTGATTGGTTGATTTTAACGTTCCTAACATTCAAAAATAGGAATTGTGCATATTAGTCACATCTACAATTAAATAAAATAAGACCGTATATTATGTATCGTCGAAGAAAGTCTTTCGTTTCTTCAAGAACGAATTTTTCGTTTCTTTTTTTTGTCATTATTTTATCTAGAAAGTCAATTTTTGTAACTAGATAAAAAAAAAAAAAAATTAGAATAATTCTTAAAAAATTATTTTTTCAGATGAAATTACATTTTATAATATTGAAGCTGTAAATAGTCATAATATGCATTTCTAGTCTGCAATAAATCCTAAGTATATATAATTTTAAGATTGTTAGACATTGAATGTATAATGTAATATTATAAATGATTATTATAAATATTACACTTTTTAGATACAATATTTAATAATGATTTTCACACAAATTAATATATTGTCGATATTATTAGAAGATATTTCATTAATATTACATTTGAATATATGATTTCAATAAGATAATGTATTATTATATTATGCTTGTTTGCAGTATAATATTTCATATCTGGATAGATGGATAGAAAGAGAAAATCGGAATCTTTTTATGATCTCCTGATATTATTTTTACAACTTTTTTTTCAATAAGACTTTAAAGAAAAAGTTTTTTAACAAAACACAATATATGAAGAAAAATATTCAAAAAACTTGTGCTTTTGTAATATGTTAAATACTTAAGAATTAATGAATGTAATTTTGAATATATTACATATTACAATAAATTTTTTTTCAATAAATTATAGTTGTTTTATTATTTGCACTTATTATACATATTTTTATTTTTCATATTAAGATTATGTAAAGATCATAATCATAAGTGGTTAGATTCAACTATCACATTATAACAATATATTGATATAACATATAATTTTATTTAAAAAAAACTAATTAATTAAAAATCCAGAAAAATATGACTTAAAAAAAAAAATCTTTTTTATCTTTGTGACCAAACAATTCATCTCTCTGCTTATATCTCTCTGCTTATATCTTCCTTCTTATATCATTACAAATAATCATTTTGTAACAAAATTGAAACATATTATATATAATACATATCTTTATAACATTACGTAATATTTTTATTGAAATATTTTCTTAAGAAGAAAAAATTTCAAACAAAAAAATAATAAATTTAACTATTAAAATTAGTACTATTTATCTTTTTCAAAATCTCTAGCATATATACCAAAAGTAACAAGATTTTTTGTTGGTTCGTTTAAAACAATAGTTAGATTTGTTTGTTTCCCATATGTATGTTCAATATATGACCATTGTTCGAAAGGAAGGAGTGAGGAATTGAGTACACTAGGCATTACCAAAATTTTTGGATAATCATTAAAATGTGCCGTAATGCTTAAAGGAAAAAAGGTAATATTGGATTGACCAATAAAACCACAAGAGCGAATTGAATCATTGGAACATTGAATCAAAGCACACAGACGAACACCAGCTTCTACTTCTTTACCATATAATCGAACATTATTAAAAACTACTGCACGATAATGGATCGATGATAAATTATTAATAGTATCAATACGAGCTTCAAAATCGCAACAAAAATTACGATAACAAATATTTTGAATTATCGAATTATTGAACAGAACAGATTCGAATGATGTAATATTATCATGTAATAATTTTATCGAATTGAGAATATTTGTTTTCTTTGGCTTGTCGTAAAAGTCGAATGTTTCATAGCGTGTAATATATTTTTTCATTTTTTGATTTTCCTTTTTCTCTTTTCTTAATTTTTGTACTATTTGTCTCTCTTCAATTTCTCTGGATTTAGTTGATTTTGGAACTTGAGATATTAAAAGTCGATATTTGGGATTACTAACCATAGTAGCGTTGATTAATCCATTACGACCTAAAAAAATATCAAAAAATTATTTGCATCGAAAATAATGGTGATGAAAAATTGTTTCTTATAAATGAAAAAGTAACATTAATACATAACATTATTACCTAAATAAATACCACTTCCTAGAGTTCCTATATTCGGTTGATGATATCCAGCCACGAGTAAATTTACATTCTCAGCAAAGGACCATCCAAATTGAATTTGTATGGCTGAAAAAAAATAATTCAAATGAAAAATAATATTTAATCATTTTTAAAATAAAATAAAATAAAATGCAGAGTGAAAAAATAAAAATACCAGTTAAAAATGGTACTTCCGAAAACCAGGCAGTGGTAAATATAATATTTGAAATTCCTAATGTTCTTGTTAAATTTAAAGCCGGTACCGAAAATAATATATCAAAACATATAAAGGTACCAAATTTCACTCCAAAATCAGTATCAAAAGTTACAATTTCTGGTATCTTGGTTTTATCGAATTGTTTTTCCATATAAAGATTTACTTTGCGATATCTGTATATGAAGATAAAAAATAAAGAAATTGTTATAAAATTAATTTTGAAATATAATTACCTAGCAATTATCTTTCCCATTCGATCAAACGCGACATTGGTGTTATGATAATGCCATGTAAGATTCGAAGAACATTCATCATTATTAAGTCGTTTTTCAGCGATATTTATTACTACGTAAATACGATTCTGTTTTGCAGCACATGATAATCTTTTTAATGTCTATGAATATAAACATTAAATAAAGAAAAATAAAAATTAAGATGAAAACGATTGTTTGTTAAATATGAATATATAAAGTATTTACTTCGCCGACATCAATACTTGTATCTGTACAAGGAACATAATTATCATGAATGGAAGGAACTAATGTTGTCCAGGAATCCATATGTGATCTATTAGGCATATGAAGTGATGTCAATCCATCTTCCGGAAAAACGATAATATCAGCATTCTGTAAAATTTTTTATCAGAATGTTACAAAAGCAAATTATATTGTACCCTGCAACTTAACAAATACTTATTTAAAACTATAGTACATAGGATTCGGGAAAATCAGTTGTGCAATGGTAAAAACTCGAGAATGTAATGATAATTTCGAATATGTATCAAAATACTCTCTAAATCTTCTCAATGCAAAATTTAATGCTTTGTTATTGAAAACAATATGATATTTAAGAATGAAAATAATATATTAATTGAGAAAATATTAACATAGACGCAGAATCTTGAAAAAAGAAATATAGGACAAAAAAGCACTAAAAAAGCAAACTGTTCAAAAATATAACAGATAATAATATAATAAATTAATAATCAATTGAACTTACCTGTTTACTTGCTTTTTCAATATATTCGATATATGCATCTGTATTCTTTGATAATGTTAATGGGCCATTATCTCTGACATAAGTTGGTGTAAATTCTACCACAGCTGCAGTATAGTAATTCGTTGAGTTCTGTATAGTCATCTTTTTCATATATATAGAATGTTAATGTATTTATATTTGTGGGGAATTAATGTATTTATATTTTTAGAGAATTCTTATTTTAAAGATTATAAAACAAATACAAAAATTGATATAGAAAAATATTTTGAAATTTATTTATTAAGTTATAATTAATCATAACTTAATAAATAATTAATTATAACTTTATTAATTACAGGTTATTTTAAAATTAGAATAAGACGGAAATAAATTGAAACAATTCTATCTCTATTATACTATTGTTTTGCTCCTATTGTTATCTCCGTCTCGTTTCTAACGCAAATTGCTTATAACTTAATAAATAAGCCTAAACCATTTTATCATTTATAATTAATTTATTATTTATTTATCATATATTAATTTTTGTATTTGTTCTAGTTTCTAAAATCAACTTTTCAGAAATATGTTATGAATATATTAACACCCTGTATATGAATAATTTATTTATTATATAAATTAACTTATTTTTCAAATAATATACATAATATAATAAATATTTACATTATTATATAGCTATATAATTAGATTACAAATATTTATGCATTTATAAAATTTAAATGTACAAAAGTTAATAAAATGTATATGATATGCAAAGAAGCACAAAATATTCAAATATGAATTATGATATTTAATAAAAAAATGTTTAATTTAATTCTTAATTAATTTAAATTTTTTTCTGTCATGTTCATAAAAATTTTATTTTGTGTAATCATCTACAATTTATTTATTATATAAAAATTTAGATTTTACCTGATATGAAAATTGCACGAGAATTAATAATAATCCGAATTCGTCCAATTTTCCATGCATGTCGTTTGATCTTTTCATTGTTTTTAATAAATCTAAAAAAGAAAATTTTAAATAAAATTATAATAGAATATTTAAAGTATAAGAAAAATATATATATAAATATATATGTTATAATATTTATGTAAGTCAATTTTCATTTCTTATTTTAATATATTAAAATTTAAAATCTTCTTTAGAACTTTAAATTTTTAAATTGTTTTTAATTTTCCATTCATAAATATTTTTTATTACTATAATATACTTATTTCTTTTTTGCATATAACATGATCTGTAAATATATTATATTATATTATTTTTTGTGAAACATTATGATATTTGTGAAACATCTTTGAAGAGTTTTAAAATCAAAATAAACATAAAAGTTGGAAAAATGTACAGAAATATTAGTTTATTAAGTTCAAATATTACTAAAGATGTTTATGTAAAATAAAATTTTTATGAATTAAAAATGGAGCTTAAATAGAAATTTATTTTATTTTTAAAATATCATAATGCGTATTATATTTTGAATATTTTTTACTTTTTTTAGATTTAATTATTTATTTAATTTTTTCTATAAATTTAATTATCTTATATTTTTTATTCTATATATTTAAATTTTACATAAATGCATAAAATCTGCAGTATAGTTATAGCAATATATTTTTATCATATTTGATGAAAAGAGAAAAAGTGAAAGAATAATGTAATAGAACAATTTCACTTTACTTTTTCATATAATTACATTTCATAATATAAAGTTATAACTTAATAGATAAATTTTAATTGATATTTTTGTATATCAACTTTTGTGTTTTTGACTTCTAGACTCAATTTTTGAAACATATTCCACAAATATATATATTACATATTATATATATATATATTTTTAATGAAATAAAATAGCAAAATTAATATTATTATCAGATTAAATATATTTGACATTTATGATATCTGTCAATGGTTTAAAAATAAAACAAATTATAATATTATAATAAGATTTTACCATGTATTGAAAAAATATTCCGCAATGAATGACACAAGTCTTATATACTGATGATATTCTTTATTTATCTTGCATTTATATTCGCACCGCAAGAAGATTTACTGAAATTATTATCTATTATTTACTTTTGCCGTTGTATGATATGGAGCAATACTCGAATAGTGGGAGAAATTTTTAAACGATTTCTATTCCTATTTTTATATATATTATTACTATATATAGACATATATGCTATATAAATTTTTCCAAAATTTTATTTATATATTATCTAGTAAACTAATTTTTCTAATTTTCCAAAACAATTCAAATTATTTAGTCCAATTTTAAAAAAGTTATTTTATTTTAGTAGATAAGCTTATATTTTTATCTATTATTGTATATAGATAAAAGAAAATTTTATAAAATGGAATAGTAATAATCTTTTTATATTAAAATATCTCAAAAATTAGACCGAATGGTGATAATATGCAAAGGAAAAAATTATTTAAAATATTGAATTCTACAATATATTAAAAACTAATTGAAATCGATGAGGATTTTCTTATTTCGAATAAATTATCGAGATTTGCAAGTCATATCTGTAAAAATAATACATAAATAGTCGCATTATGCTAATACATGTATGCTCGTATAAATAGAATTCAATATACTATATCAAAATTTTTTAATTAATATCTCGAAAATATTAAATAATCGAAGATAAAATTTAGATTTATTGTTCATTCCTTCCAATCCAAATACGATAATCGAAATATTTTTATTCTTTTTGAAAATACGACTAATATTGTATTGGTTCCACATTATTATTATGTGTAAATGCAATATAATTATCATTTCATTTCATTACAAGATTTATGTATAATTAATAATAATATAATTAGATTATATTAAATTAGGATATATATTATTGATGATTTTTAAAATAATGAAATTTTAATGAAAATCCAATTTTTAATTTTTTATTTTATTAAAATAATTAAAATATATAAATAAATGGGATAAGAGTAAGGTTAAAAATTCTAAGATGTTCCAATAGTTATATTTTCAAAATAAAAATAATTATCATACTTTCAATTTCATACTTTCACAATTATTATCGATGCATAAATCGATCACGCCATTGTCATCCATTTTAATAATATTTGTGAGAGTGAATAATATGATTTTACATAAGAGTCTATATATAATATATATAATATATCTATATAATATGTAGATAAATATACAATTATAAATGTAGAATAAAATATAATAAAGATAAATACTTTTTGATTATTTCTTTATTTATTTTGATTATTTAATGTTAATTTTTTTTACATTTATGATCAAATCATAATATCAAATGACATTTAAAAATATTATAATAGAAAAATATAATATAATAAATCAATGTAATAAAAAAAATATTTCTATAAATTATATGCGAAAATTTATTCACTTGTTATCGTGATTTGGAACATGTATGATGTTAATAATTTATCTCTATAGCAAATATATAAATTATTCTTAAATTATTGTTTTTTAACAATTTAAAAATTTTAAACTTTGTCTTTTTATTTCATTTTATTTTCTTATACTTTTATTTTATTTTATTTTTTATTAATTATTATTTATGCAATTATTAAATTATTATTAGTAAAATTAATAAAATAAGATTATTATATTATTATATTAAAGATAATGTTTATATTTATTATATTTATTATATTGGTTTGCTCTTTTTAAAAATAATATATTTATATTTTATTTTTAAAAATAATATATTATTGTTGTTAAAAAATAAATATTATTAATAAAATAAATAAAATTTGTGTTTTATTTTTTTAAAAAATGAAATATTTTATTAAAAAGTTATTTTTATTTCTTAGTAATAACTTATTCCAATGCAGTAACATTTAGGTGAATTAGTTGTTTCGCTTCGATCAGCCACAAATAAATGATTTGCTATGAAAAATTTATTGTAATATATTAAATATAAAGCATAAAATCTTAAAATATAATAAATTTAACAATTAGATTTTTTAAAATTTAAATTAGTGAAAAGAACAGCTTCTTATTTTCATTTTTTATGTTTACTCAAATTCAGAAATTGTATATTTGCTCAATCTTTCCTAAGAATATTAACTATGATCATTTGATAAATTTGTATGTATCTTATAGATTAATAAAATGATTCAAAATTATAGAATTAAAAATTATAGAATAATAGAACAATATCGATATTAATAATAAATATTTTTCGTATTGCAATTCTTCATTTCGCAATTTCATATTTGAAAATGATATAATGATAATTTTATATTTTAATAAGTTATATTTGATTCAAATCTCTGAAGTATATTATATGTGTATGAAAAATATATATATATATATATATATATATAATTAATAATAATACAATATTATTATGATTCTTAAACTATTCGCAATTTTTTATTTATTAAATGTTGAAATTTCAATGTTCGATAATGAAAATAAGTAAAAAATGTGAAAATATACATATATATAAGTATATGTATAAGTACATGTATTAAACATGTCCTATGAAATATACAATACAAAAGAAAGAATTTTGACTCTAAGCAATAAAATGAAATATCTTATATTATTTATTTTATGTTTCTAATATTTTTAATAAATTGCACCGATTTTATAAAATGTTTATAATTTAGTATTTTTTTCTAAACATTAATAGATGAATCTTATTAATATAGTTTTCTTTTTATCAATTTTAATAATTTTGAAATATATTGTTTCATTTTGAATAATCTTTGCCTATAATCGACAATTGGCTTTAGTTTTCGACTGATTTGCAAAAAACTTTTGGTAATATACATTGAATTCTGTCTATATATACATATATTTTCATAGCAGCAAATGCAGACAGTATATTATTTTTTAACAGATTATATGCATACTATTATATTATATATATAATATCTGAATTAATATTATTACACTTAATATTTGTTCATATTCATTCCATTCGCTCATAGTGAGTTTCTGCAAATCCGAAGAAACGTGAAAATAAAATATAATAACCAAAAATTACAATGATTGAAAAAATAATGACAATGATATTAATCTTATAAGAAGAGTACAAGATCTTTAAATCTCTGAATCTTTATATATTGATGTTTACGAATTATATAGCATTATAAAATATTTAATAGTTTTTAAGATTTTTATAATTGAAAATACAATTGAAAATACAATTATAAAATACAATTTTAAATACTACATATCTTTGTAGCGATAACATATTAAAGTTGTATATCATTAGTTAAGATTCAATTTTTTTTCAATAAATAATTTTTTTCAATGATATTATTTTTATTTATTATACTTTAAATATATAAACGCATATTATTTTAAATAAATTTTAAATATATTGTTTCGATTTCTTAATTTTATTTATTACATAAAAAAACTGAGAAATAATATATATTATTATAAAGAAAAAATATTAGATTTTTACGTACAATAATAATATTTATCAAATAAGATCTTAGATTCGTGTTCTTTACAATTTTGCCGAATTTTACCTCATTATTTTATCTCATTTTATTGTTTTTATAAATTATTAAGACTTAGATTTGTTTTAATTATATTTTATATCAAATTAAAAAATAATGAATTTATTATTTTCCAAAATTTCTTTTCAGTTAATTTATAAATTATTGACAAATTATTAATTTATAAATTTTCAATAATTTATAATCAAACTTATAAATTCAATGAAGATTTTCAATTTATCAATCAATTAATTTATATATTTTGTATGAAATAAATGTTGAAGTCTTTTAATAAATCAAAATAATGTATATATAATTTATTCAAAATTAAATATGTGTTTGTATATATAAAATAATATATAATATATAAATATATAAATAAAAATAATTTAATTGAAAAAAAACTATTCATCAAAAAGAAATTGAACTTTGATCAAAATGTACAATTTTAATATTGTTATAAATATATAATTAAAATTGTTTTGTTTAATTGTGCAATTAAAATTTTATTGTAATAAGAAAACTTCAATTATAAAAATCATAAAAACTATTGAATCTGTTTCTATAATGCTATATATTCGTAAACAAATCTATTAATTTATAAATCTATTAATTTATAATTTATAATTTTTAAAATTTAACTCCAACTAAGGACCCAATTGTTTTGCATTTTTTTTTATAATTTGTCCGTTATATATCATAAAGAAAATCTTAAAAAAGTTTATATAAAAATAAATTTTAAAAATCAAGAAATTTATTCGTAATTTTGCAAACTACGGCTACTAAACTAAGATTGATAATAAATCCAATTATATAAAGAAAAATAATTTATGTAAAAAAAAATGTTATTCAAAATGTTTTTTACAACATCTTTCAAACTTATTAAGATCAAAGAAAGTTAATTGATTTTACATTACATTAAGTCTACGTAGAGTAGAATTTTATTACGAATAGATTATCAGAATGATATATCATTTTTATTATAAAGGCTTAAAAGGCTATATAAGGGTATAATTTTCCATAATTATACGATAAAACGAAGAATGTTTTATTTTAGCTTTTCTTTTTCACTGATTATTTTTTTCTATGTTCGACAAAAGTGTCAAAATATAAGAGAAATTCCAAATTTTAACAGCCATCAAGATAAAATTCTGATCTTTTATTCCGTAATATTTGATTTTGATTTTAATTTTTTGAAAAAATATTAATAAATTTTATTATATATAGATATATGAAAATAGTTTCAAAAGAAATTAAATTAACGTGAATTATTCGCGAGATTTATCGATGAAAAAGAATTAGAAAAAAAAAAGAATAATGGAATTAAGTTAAAAAATGTAACTAAGAGAAAAGTTTAAAAAAGACAAGTGAATTATATTAGGGATATTATAGATAAGATGTATCTTACAGTGTTGAATTTTGCAAGGTATGCCATAATCGAAAAAATGGGGGTAATTTAAAGCGAGAGCGCGAGTATATGGGTGGAAAAAATATGGCTGACGATGTTGCGGCGGCAGGATTAACAGTCGCGAAGCAGCAGTGCGTCGCGACGCTGTCACACAGTTGTTTCTCTTGTATCTTAATCTTTTTCTTGTTTTTCAAATTAATGATCAGTACCGAAGATTGATTTTTCTTTTTTTTGATTATTTCTTCACCGTTTTAATTGTTGTTTTTTTTTTGTTAAACCAATTCAATCTTCTCTCTCTTCTCTTTCTTTTTTTTAAATCTGTTTTATTTTTATTTTTTTGAATGTTTTTTTTTATGGTATCTTCAACAATTTTTTCATGTTTTATTTTTTTTGTGAATCCTGTTTTTGGATGAAATACAAAATATTTTTTTTACACTTTTATTTCTTTCTTATTTGTTTCGATCTTTTTTAAAATTTATTTTTTTTTGACTTATAAAAAATTTCATAATCATTTTTCTTTTTGTTAATTTTTGTACTTTTATGGCTATTGATTTTTACATGTGTAAGAATTTTATTTAATGATGTATATGAATTTTATTGAATATTGATTAAAAGAAAGAATATTAATGATGAATATCATCATTGAAAATTTAATAGATAGATTTATAGCGAATATAAACGTAATGAAATATAATGACTTATCCTTATTATGTTGAAAAAAATGTTTCTTAAGCCTACTATGCGTTTAAAATTTAAAAACGAAATAAAAAACAGTTTCTTTTTTATTTGGTGAGTATTTTTCAAGGCTATTATTTTTTCTTCTCTTTCTCTCTTTCTTTCTCTCTCTTTCTCTCGTTTGTTAATCTATTTAATCTATTTTACCATTTTTTCATTTCGTAATTGCTATATTTCTAATAATTAACTGTAGATCATTAAAAATTATAAATGTTTAGAGTTTTAAATAAAAAACTTTAAAGTATATAAATGTATATAAAAAAATAAATATATAAAATAAATATAAAAAAATATATATATAATTTTTATTGCAATAATGGATGCAGCATTATTTTTTATAAAAAAAGGATTATTCAAAATAATAGATATTATTTATTCAAATTATTCAATGTTATAAAATAATTATTAAAAATTATTCAAATATATAATTATTCAAAATAAAAGGATTCTCGATGATTTTTGAATATATTATAGAAATCAATATTTTGAACAACTATTTTTTTTGCATGTTGACTTTAATTTTCGAGATATTTCGAAAAAAAAGAGATTATTATTATGTAGAATTTTTCTTAAAGATTCAACTATAGATATAAGCATTATCTCTTTTTAATATAAACACATAGAGGCAGCAAGCAAGAATAGATAACTAATAAAAAATCTATTTCCTTGTGGATTATAATAGATTTAAAATATTTAGTAGATGTCTAAAATGTTTAACAATAGTAATTTTTAGGTGAATAATGATAACATATAAAAAAACATTCTTTAATGTTGATTTCTGCAATATATTATTGAAATCGATAAGAATTTTTATTACCATAAATTTCATTTATAAAAATATAAAAAATGATTGAAATCGATGTTGCAATATTATCCACAAATTAATATTGTAACATAACGAAATGAAATCTTCGATTCAGTAATTCAAATTGAATTTATTTTTTTGTTTCATATTAATATATTAATTATTTATTCAATAATTTTGTTATAATTTTATTTTAATTGTAATATATACAAATGTATAATCTTATTTGTGTATTGTGTATTTGTGTATTTTAAATTGTGTTATTAAATTTATGATTGGCAATATACAAAAATAAACAAGTTTTTATGAACGAAAGTGAGTAATAATATTTATAAAATAATGAAAAAAAAATTTTTTAAATAAATCTATTAAACAATAATCATAAATGATATCTATTATTGCAATATTTTACTTATATCTAACATCAATGATACTATATATAAATATACGTTATAGATATACGTAATTTTATTTATCTCATTGCACTGTATCTCATTATCGTTTCATATAAAACAATAACGAATTATAAAACTTAGATTATTTTTATGAAGATTATTAAGATTTTTTAAAATTTCTCTCCAATTATTATCGTTTAAATATTTCTAATCGAACATTTCTAATATCACGCGAATAAAATTAAATATTTACAATATTATATGGATAAGATATCATATATCAGTAAAGATCGATCATATATCGCCAAAATAAAAATAGAAACCACAATTGATGTCTCGATATATAATATAATTTGTTAATTTTTTGAATATTTATTTCTGTAGCAATTATAATATTTATATTTTAATATTAAAATATTACTATATTTATAATTTTAATATGATAAAAAAAGAGTTAAAATTTATTTCAATATAAAACAATGTTTTTATAAAATCAAAATAGTAGGAAATGAATATTATGACAAACTTTCGATTGATTTCGATTTGATTTTATTTATTAATTTGATTTTATTAATTTGATTTTATAATAATAATATAATAATATATATATATATATATATATTAATACGATATCTAGTAATAATATGATAATACTAATATGATATCTAGTAATAATACTTAATACGATATCTAGTAATAATACGATAATACTAGTAATAATATGATAATATTAGTAGTACTAAGTAATAATAATATCATATTTAAAATAGGTTTAAAATATCTCAAAGATTTGATCCGGATACCGAACTTGGACATTCCATGAATCCTTCGAATCTGCGAAATGCAAAAGTAAAGTATAAAACAATTCATAAGTGATTGAAATTATAATGATCGAAGTTACAATGAATATCAAAATCATTCTTGATATTTATTGTTATAATTATAATTCATAATAAATTCCTATTTATTATATATTTTTGAATGCTTGTCATTATTCATTATATTTTGGATATTGTTCTTTATGATATATTTATAGAAACAATAAATAAGCAATCGCATCATGTTATCATAGACATACATCTAAACATAGAATTCAATGTACTAAAATTTTTTTATAATATCTTGGAAATTAGTAAAAACCCGAAACTAAAATTCAAGATTTTCTTTCTTCCTTTTTCCATCTTTTTTCAAAATTTCAGTTCATTTGGCCGTAGAATATACTATATCCAAAAATTATTTTAATATATTATGATTTACAAAAAGATTCATTATGTAATGGCAAATTGACATGCGTATAAGCTTTTCGAATAAAAGAAGAAAAAGTTTTGCTCGACTTAATTTTAAGGCTTTTGAAATTTCAAAAAAGAATCAATTATAAATACCGTTTGATTTTTAATACCTAAATTAAATGTTAAAGCTGTTTAATCTTTCATACTTTTTACGCGTTTTACACTTTTTATATTTTCTGAGCGCTTACTGTTTCACATAAAAAACTTGAATGAATTTATTTCCCGAAAAATGTCTTGAAATCAAGTGAAAATTATGTACATATATATATCTAGAATTATTTACAAAAATATTCAAATATTAGCTTTATTTAAACATTCAGACTGCTTTACTTTAATGATTTATATCTATATTAATTATAAAAGAAATGTTAATTATAAATTTATATTTGTTTCTTTCAAAAGAGCATATTGTACTTTACAAATGAGCAATTTATTTAACTTAATATAATAAAATCATATAAAAATTAAGAAAAAAATCACAATTATTTTTATTTTTCAAAAAATTATTTTTCGCGTCACAAAAATATTTCGATATTTTAAAAATTTATAATTTTTTATAGAAATTAAATAAGTTTTGATATTTTCTTGGTTCTATAATAGATTTTAAGCAACAAGATATTAAAAATTATTTTTTCTTATTTTAACAATTTATTCTACATTTTATTCCTATTTTAGATGATTTATTATTTTTCTTTAATGTTTATTGTTTTTTATACATTCGATAATCTAATTGTTTGCATGAAAATGTTTATGCAATTGTACAAAATATTCGTTAATTTAGTTTATTAAATTTGTAATATATCTTATTTAATTACACTTATAAATTAAAAATGGATTTCTTTGATTTTGTAAATATTATATTTAGATAGTAAATCAACAGATTTTTTTATTTTTAATATAATAAATCAATATATTTTATTTTTGTTATTTATATTTACTATAAAATAACATAAAATATTCTTGAACGCATGTTACAATATTGTA
The DNA here is from genome assembly GCF_014066325.1 of Apis laboriosa. Classification (NCBI taxonomy): domain Eukaryota; kingdom Metazoa; phylum Arthropoda; class Insecta; order Hymenoptera; family Apidae; genus Apis; species Apis laboriosa. The sequence goes on from NW_025221248.1 coordinate 161,176, forward strand.
TGTGAGTAAGTATTCAAAAAATGAAAAATTTACTGATTTACATAAGGGAGACTCAGGAAAATTATTGAGAAAGAATATATTTTTGAAAAAAAAGATTGTATAAAAGAAACTAAATAATATTTTAATGATCTTTTTATATATTTACATTCAACATTCTATTCTTTAACAAAAACAAAAAAATGTATTTAAAAAATGTTTTTTCATAAATAATATAAAATGTCTCAAGCTTCTTCACTTACGGAAAATTGATTTATAATTATGGAAGACATGAGATATAAAAACAAAATAGTTTATTTTGTATAAATTTCAATGAAATATTACATATAGTACATCGTATATGGCACTATTTGGTATTTGGAATATATTTGACACTAAATCCAATGCTTATTTGACTTCGAATATGAATATAAAGAATTACAATAAATGCAAGATACATTTTCATTTACACTCTCAATATTTATATCATTCTCAAAATCTATAACATTAACATATAATACATATTGATAATAATATTGATAATAATTTAATAATTTTTTTTCTTCATTTGTAAATATTTATAATGTTATAAAATTTTGATAACAAATTGTATTTTTGATATTTTTATATTTAATTATATATCTAGATAATATATTATTTTATTGATTTTAATTACTTTTTAATTGTTTTTATTCATTTACTTTCATTAATAATTTTCAATACAGCATACATTCAATACATTTTAAATATATCATCAAGCGAATTTATTTGATAAGTTTTAGATTTCCATCTATTAAAATATAAATTTCTATCATAATTTTATTATTAATTTTATAATAACTTACTTATTGAAGAATATTTAACTACATATGACAATTATGGATTACATAAAGTAAATTATTTTAAAAATATATAATATATCTATCAAATTTCCCTTGATTATTTCAAATGTAAAATTTTAAAACGATAATTTTAATAATATTTAATCTTAAACTAAAAGCAATGAGAATTGGCATATATATGTAATTGGCATATATCAAGTATATTTTCACGTAAAATTAATTTTTAAAGTCAATACACAATGATAAAAATCTTATATAAATAAAATAAAAATTTATATTTTAGAGCACGAAAACTTTCTTTACTAATATGATTTTTAGGTTAATAAATTTACTTAAATTTATTTACAACTTAATGTAATTTATACAAAATATTCTATACTGAAACATATACTTCTTTTTTATTTTTAATGTGGGAAATATAAAAATGTATTAATCCTCCCCAATCTCTCCTTTTATGAACTGAAAGAATATACATTTTTATATTAATATAATCAATAATAACTTATAAATATATTCAAATATATTCAAACATATTAATTAACAAATTTAAATTATCAAACTAAATAAATAATAATATTAATATAATTGCATAATCATTTTCTTACAAACAATTGGATGGATAAAATGGATAAAAAAGAGCAATATACATTAAAAATGATAAATACATCTAAAATAGGAATAAAATATAGAATAAATTAGTAATAAATAATTTCTTGAAAATCTTAGGTTGCTTAAAACCTATTATAGAACCAAGAATACACAAAAATCAATATTTGATTTTTATAAAAAATTATTATTTTAATTATTTTATGATAAATTTTTAAAGTATCTGAATATTTTTTTGATATGAAAAAAAATTGTGATTTCATTTAATTTTTAAATTATTTTAATTATATCAAATTAGTTAAATAAATTGTTTATATTTGTAAAATACAATGCACTTTTGAAAACAAGAAATTTAAATTTATTTTATAAATAATATAAATATAGATTATTAAAATAAAACATATATTAATATATAATGAATATTTTTATGAATAATTGTACGTAATGAATGTATGAAACTATTGAAAATGTTCGTTAATCGAATACTATTGAATATTGAGGAATAATAGAAGAAAAATCAATTAATTAACGCATAATTACAATAATTATTAAATGGAATCGATTGATTGTAAAACTTGTTTTACAATTATTTTAAATAAAGAGTACATATTTTATTCTTAATATTTATTGTTGTTTATTATATTCTCTTTTTTTGAAATTTTTTTAATTTTGTATAATCATCAATGAAAACAATATTTGTTTTTCTAATGATTTATTTAATTAATCATTAAATAATTATTATATTATAATTTTTTATATATTTTATTCCGTATAAAATAAATTAATAAATAAATAAATTATTTAGAAAATAGTTTATCTCATCTCTTCTCATTATATATTTTTTTTTTATTCAGTAAACTAGATATTATTATTATTAATATAATAATTATTATTAATTAAGTTTAGGAAGTTTGCTCGCACTACATTAAATATTGATCATTATTATTCATATTTAACGATAATTGTAATCAAAAATTAATATTAATGATGATTGTTTTGAATTCTGATATAAAATAAAATTGTAGAGGACTTCAAAAATATACTCGTTATTTTCAACATTTAATTGGAGATTCTTGAGTAATTTCAAGCAACATTTTCCTTTACAAAAACTTTCATTATGTTATTTTTGTTAACGAATTATTAAAAAACATTAGTCAATCATGTGAACTGCAATGTATGTATAATTATTAATATATCGTATAATAATTAATTATATCGAATTATAATACAAACAATGAATAAATAAATAAATATAAATATAATATATTCAACACACTTTCTTTGAGATAAATTTGTTCGTGTTAGTTTGGAGCACATAGCTAATATCATGATTGTCTAAACTATGCGGTTCGTAATTAAATATTATAGTACAATTTCCAATTCACGGAGATTCAATATTTTTGGGACATGTATACATAACTATATAGTTTCTTTTAAAGATTTTAAGATTTCTAATTTATTATTTTCAGTAGAAATAAACGAATATAAAAAAAATATAATAAAAGAAAACAGATTAAAAAAGAAACAAAATACATAGAAAAAAAGTTGATAAAGAAAAAAGAAAAGAAAAAAAGAAATTGTTAATATTGATTAATTAATATATAATCGGAAAGATGATACAATATTGCAACAATAATCGGTTAATCTTTAAAAAATTAAATTACTTGAACTCGAAATCAAATAAAATAAATTTTATTATCTCTGTATATAAAATATTCGTTTGATAGTGTTATCTTATCTTGTTCTATGAACCAAAATAATAAAAAAATTGATCGCCATGTTATTTATTTTTGGTTTGTCCTCGATGAATAACAACTTTCTTTCAGTATAAAAAACGGAAAATCTATATAAAAGCGAAGAGAATATACATATATTTTTAAGATCGATAAAATGCACATTATATAGTCTTTTCTGGAATCATTATTATAATTTATTAATAATACAAAGTGTTAATAAAAAAGTGAAATACTATTACAGAAGATTAATTCTAGAAGTCATAAAAGTTGATATACAAAAATAGCTTAATTGAATATTATTTATTAAGCAATTGAAAATAAGTTAGATGAACCAAATGAAAATAAAGTGTAACAATGATATGCATAATGAAGATAGAATGAGATCTCATTTTCTTTTTATTATTGCTAATGCAAATTTTGATAATTATGTATTATGGAGAGAACATTTTCCTTGATTTTAATTATATATTATTAAAAACATCATTTTGATAATTTTATCTTATAACTTAATTAACGATAATTTTATAGTTTTTTAAATATTTTTAAAAAAATTGCTATTATTATTAAATTTTGTTTATACGAATATATTTGTGATAATATGTCTGCCAACATGTTTATCAATTGCTTATATGTATATACATATCATGATAGTCGATATTTAAAATGTATAATAGATAAATTAATATTACTATTCTATTAATAGCAAGATATATATTAAGCTAATATATGTTACTTAAATGTATTAATATGTCAATATTAATATGTAAATATAATTTATTAATGCGTATCAATGTTCAGTTATTGTTTGCTCTCAGTTTTTTTTCCCGAATGGATGTTGTCAATCACAATTAGATATAATAAATAATTATTATAAACACTAAGATAATTGTATAAAAATAATACAGAAGATGTTATTCGTCATGATCAATGATTCATAGACGAATATCAGCAAATGTGTAAATAACAATATTCAGGGATATTGGTGAGTTTATATTATGTTGAATTTTGACTTACTTGGTCCATGTAGAGCTAGTAAATTAAAAAAAAATTATTTGAAATAATATTCTTGATAAAAAATATATATATATATATGAAGATCAAATGATTGGAACTATTTTTTATAATACATAATTAATATAATACATAATTTTATAATATATAATTTAACTAAAACTTAATTATTAACATAATAAATAAGTCAAGAATGAAATTATGATGAAAATAAATTGATCAAAGTTTAATTAAAATCATATTAATATTATATGACTAAGTTTTATTTTTTATATATTTTTATAATATTTATATAGATATTTTAATTAGCAATTAAAATTAACAACGTGTAATAAATTAATAAATTAAATTTGTTAAATAAAGTTAATTATAGATGGATTTTCTAAATTTGCAATTTTGTTATTACTCTGATAGAAGATTTTAATATCGATTGATAGAATTAAATTTGAATCACAATAATTGATTATAAAAGATATTTGGAGAGAACAAAGAAATTATTATATATATAATTAAATTTATTAAAATCTTCTTTTTATTGAAAAGATATGAAAAGAACTGAATCATTAGATTTACTTAATAAAATTAGAAATATCAATAAATTGATCAATGTAATAGATAAATTTTGGAAAAGTTTTAAAAAAAGGATAAGGATAAGGAATTTTTCATGATAATGATCCATATATGATTAAAAAAAGAATTAAATTTTTAATAATTAATTGTAATTAATTTTTTTAGTAATTTAAGATACACATCTGAAAATTTTAATAAAGATTTCGAAACATAATATAAATAATATAATAAAATAATAAAAAATAAAAATATATTATATATATAATTATAGCAAAACATAATAATATCATTAATTTTAAATTAATTTTAAACATAATAATATCATTAATTTTAAATTATTTGTAATATCTGTTTATAATTAATTATTAATTAAATATATTTTATATACTATAAAGATATGTAAAAAATAAAACTTAATTATATAACAATATATTTGATTAAATTTTATTAATTATTTTCACCATTTGTTCACTTAATTTTGTAAGTATATCAAGTTCCTCTATATATTAATTATATTATATATTAACTTATATATATATATATTATAATATAATAATATATTATTAATATATTATTTATTAATATATATAATTAATAAATATATTATATTTCTTATATATATAATTTTAATTTATATTATATATATAACTTATAATTCCCTATATAATTACATTCGATAAACATTAGTTATAATAATGAAATTCATTTTTAAATATGTATTATATTTGAGAGGAGAAAAAGAAAAGAAATTAAAAAAAAAACATAATATTGAAATGTAAATTAATTTAAATATTTATCTATTTGAAATTTCTTTTTTTAAAGTTTTTTTTTTTTTTTAAAGTTGATATGGAGCGAAAAGATATAATTTTAATAGCAATTTTTGGAACGATTAATACTTTCGTAGTTTTGATAGGTACAGCAGCATGGTTTTATCTTCGAGCAAAGAAAACTAAGCAATGGAATAATGATCTTAAAAAACAAAACGGACATAGAGATAATTTCATAGATAGTCAATATAGAAAATTAATAAAAAGAAATGGTCTTCTAAAACTCAAAATATCTTTAATTAATATAAAGCCTTTTAGTTAAAAAAAAAATTAATATCATATTTTTATCCAATTATATATTAATTGTATTTTTTTTTAAAGAAAATAATAAGAAAATTATAATAACACAAATAAGAAAAACTATTATTTTATAAAATTTTATATTATATTTTGAAATATTTTGAAATATAAATCGAGCAAAAGATTTTATTTCATTCTCTATAATTTACATAGAATTATAAGTGTTGTAAAAATTGTATTAAATATAATCTCCAAAAATCAATAGAAATAAAAGATCTTTGATTACATTCCATTCTAAATGTAAAAAATGTAAAATATATATAATATAAATTACATGGTTAAATACATATATTTATATATATATATATATGCGTGATGAGATTGTTAAAAGAGAAAGACAAAAATTAATATCTATTTCGAAAATATAAACTTAAAATATTAGGAAAAGATAACATTATTTAATTATATGTATCAACTCTGTTAAATATTTCAATACGTTCACTGTTCTATGAATTATCAGATATAATGCACATATGACACATATGATATATACTATTGACTTATTAACACATAAATACATTCTATGTATCAAAGTCCAATCAATATTAACTCCTATATCAAAATGTAATATTAATAACTATATATCTAGATATTTTTTTGCATAATATTTAATTGATCAAATCATTGTATCAAAAATGATAATTAGGATATGTTATGAATCAATAGTATGTATATCATACATGTCGCATGTTTTGTCGCAAAACAAAACAACAATATATGGGACAGTGAACATATGAAGAAAAAAAGATGGTATTGAATAATAATTAATTTTTTATATTTTGTTATGTTATAATTTTAGCTACAAATTTCGATAAAAATATAATAAAAGTTATAATAAAAGTTTGATTTATAAATTATTGATATATTGATATATATTGAAATTTGTAAAGATTCCTATTCTAAATTAAAGTTAGAGATAAAAAATGTATTTGAACATATGATAAAATATGATTCAAATTAAAATAAATTTTATTTCGATGTAGAAATAATATATAGAAATTTTTACAGCAAAACGGAAAGAAGTTATAATCTTAATAATCTTAATAAAAGTTCGTTTTTATTATCGAATTATAAAGATTTGAGTTATTGAAATTCGATTATGTTATATGTAATTGATTATATTATTATATTATTATTATGTAATCCATTATGCTCTAAATATGATATATTATTATGATCTAAATATGATAAATTTTAATTAAAATCAAAATTTTCGGGTTTAATGAATTTTTATGAAATATAATGTTTTAATATTTAAGATTTTCATGACAATTGTATATTAAATTTTGCGAATAAATTAAAAGTTAAGAATTATATTCATATTTTCTATAATATAATTTTATAAAATGAAAATATCATTTTTTGATACTCTTTTTATCTCAATTATCTATAAAATAATTCAATTATCTTGAATTATTATTTATAATCTAAGTTTTAATTTGAGTTTTTAAAAATCTCTTTAAATTTTTAATTCAAAACTCTAATATTTGAGTTCTTCGATTTTGCTATTAAATAGCAACTCGATAATTTTACCTGTTAGATAGTGCTTCAATATACATGAATTATATTAATGAATTCTAAAAACTTGAATATCTATAAAAAACAAGTTGCTTAAATCAAAAAGATTTTGCAAATAAATATTATGTATACAAATATTAAATAATACAAACAAATATAATAAAATTATACATATTTAGAATACCATAAAGAAATTTTAATCACAAAAAAGTTAAAGCCAATTATCAGAAACATTAGATTGAAAAGTGAAAAATCAATTGTTTATTGTATGTAATTTTCACTCATTAGATTTTAAATTTGTAGGTATAATGAATATAATTCTATAAGATAAATTTTTATGATTCATATATAGATTCATTATTTATTATAGACAGAAAATCAATATTAATTATCAGGAGTAAATCTGAAAAAAAAAAATAAATATACGCATATTATATTATGGTAATATGATTAAATTTAGAAATAAACTTTATTTAATAAATTATATTTCTCAATCTTTTTTTAAAGAAGTAAGTAAACTCTATAAACTCTATAAATTCTAAAGAACATAAATTAAAGATTATTCTAACAATATGTAATAATATCACTTCTAATCAAACATAATTTAAAAACCGTATTTTTATTCAATATACATATATTTAATATAAATATATTCAATATAATTCAAATATATTCAATATAATTCAAATATATTCAATATAATAATATAGTAATATAATATAATAATAATATAATAGATAATATAATAATATATTTATTAAAATTATGAATATAGATTTTCGCACTCAAGTTCATTATAAAATTTCTAAATATTAATATCTTTAATATTTTTTAAAAAATTTTATCAAATAAACTATTTAAATTTAATATCGAAGAAAATACTTTTTAATTTAATCTTAAAATTAATATAATATAATAAAAAATAAAAAATAAATTTTACTCATTTTACTCATTTAATTCAAAATAAGAAAAAAATTATAGAACAATTTATTAAATTGTTCCTCTTAAATATTTAATTAAATAAGTAAAATAATAGATAAATTACAAAACAGTGAATATATATATCATTAAAAAATATTTACATGTAGCTTTGATAATATAACTATATTTTTAACCTCATCAAAATTTAAATTTATATAATTATTATTTAATATATTATTAAATATATATATTAATAACAAAAATATATTTATTAATAACAGAAATATAATAGCAATTCTAACCTCAATAAAACTTAAATATATGTAAGTACTTACTCGTCATAAAAAATATTAAATATAAATATTAATATTAAATGTAAATATTTAATATTTAATGTCTCAAACATAAATATTTATATAACAAATGTAACAAAAGAACATTACTTTTAATAATTTTATTAACTTCATAATTAAACCAAATAATTCTTGAATAATTAATCTACATTATTTTTCAGAATATATAACTCGAAGTTCTATTAGATGATAGATACGTCTATTCTGTAACTCATTTGTGATTAAATAATTGATTAGTTTTTATGATGATATAATCGTCATAATATATAAATTTATCTTTTATATAATTTATTTCGTTTTCGATTCTAAATATTTAAATTATATTTGAAAAAATTTGAATACTTCGAAAAAGGCAATGAAATATAATTATTGTATGGTAATAGTATTGTGCACACGTTTTTCAATTATATTCAGTCAAACATACGTTTCATCGAATCGATTATGTAATTCACAAATTTATGTTTTATATCCATACATGGTACATTTTAAAAATAACGTTTTAAAAATAAACATAGTCTAAATTTAATAAATGAATTTATAATATATTATTTGAAATTTATTTCTTGTTCTTTTCAATCATCAAAAATTGAAATGAAAATATTGAATATATATATTCATAAATATTCATTAAATTATAAATGAAATCATTTGAACTAATGTTAAAACTATATTGTCATTATTGCTAATGTTCTTATCGAATATTGAAAGATTCATGATCGACTGACAAATTTAAAAAAAAACACAAACAAGAAGGATTTGAAGAGGTAGTATGCTATAAATTCCGTAATTTCAGACAAGATGCCAATTGGAAATCTGCCAAGTCTGATATTTCGTAACACTTAAATTGGTGAAATGCAACAGATATTCCACTTGTTACATTACAAATTGCATATATAACTTTTTTTTTATTAAAATTTATAGTGTATATAGCAACTATAATTCTTTAATATTTTTATTTATTTGATATAGAAGAAAAATTAAGATAAGCTGTTAAATATATTTTCGCAATTGTTTTATGTTATTTATATTATCATTATTTATTGTATTCTTCATGAATAAAAATGAAAATTTAATCTTATTTTTATGTTGGTAATAATAATAATAAAATTTGGTATCGTAATATAATTTGATAGATTATGTGTTTGATACATAATATTATTATAAACGTTAAAACTTATGTAATTAATATAAGAAGTCTTATAGATTGTTACGAAATTTATTGTTTATTATATATATATAAATGGCAAATAAAAATCAAATATAATTGTTTTTGTTTTGTACATTAATAATAAAGAGAAATTTGATCTAAATTTGAATAATTATAAATATATTGGAAATCTTTTTTTATTTTATAATTATTTATTATCTTTTATTATTTATATTTTTTTAATTATGACTTTAATTTATAAAGTTTTTATTTATGGCTTTAGTTTATATTTGTTTTTTCTTAATTTTCTGAATTTTCGTAAAAAATATAGTTTTAAATAAAATAGTTTTAGAAAAAAATCAATAAATTAAAAAAAAATAAAGCTAAGAAAATAGATACTTACTTTTAGATAAAAATTAAAAAAAATTAAAGTTAAATTATAAGTAATAAAAATCAAACTTTATTTCCATAGCAAATAAAACTATAAAAGAATAATTAATCATATTCAATTGATATATAGATATTCAATTTGTAATGTAAATTAATAAAAATTGTAATTGTAAATTGTAAATTAATAAAAATAAAAATCAATATGAATAAATATAAAAAAGAGGAATTTACAATAATACTATTTTAATTATATTAAATATAATAATAATCAAAAATATAATAAATAAATAAAATAAACAATAATAAAATACAATAAAATCAAAAATAATAAATAATATAGAATGAATAAAAAAATAATGAATGCTGCTAAAAAGTAAGTTAATTATATTAATAATTAAAAACATATGAATCACCAATAATTTCATTAAATGAACATTAAATTTTCATTGAAAAATACATAACGATAAAAAAAAGAAAAAGATACATGAAGATACATGAAGTTATCGTAAGCAAAGATAAAAATTATGAATGATTTCACATTCTATAGTTAAGAATTAAAATAACATATAAATTTGTTTTAACATTATAATTGTTATTATACTTATCAATTGTACTATATAATTATAGTATATTATATATTTCGGTATCAAAATATCTCTTATAATACATGAAAATATAATACTTAATTGAAATATGTCAAAAAAATGTGGTAATTGCTTATGTCTTTGTGCTTTATATATGCAAATATAATAAATAAAAGCAAATATATATATATATTAGTATAAAGGTGAAATTTTTATAAAAAAACATAAAATTGTAAAAAATATTTCCAATAAAATTTAAAAAACTGAATTATAATATAATAATATGAAGTATAATATAATATAATAACATATCAAAAAAAAAAAAGAATAACGAACAAATTATCGTTACTTGCAAAAAATTAAAATGGAAAAATAAAATGAAAAATAAATACATGAGTAAAAATAAAAAAGAAAAAAAATATAGAGGATGTAAAAAAGAAAGAGATGTAAAAACAAAACAAAACATCATGAAAAGAAAATAAGAAATGTGTTTGAAAGGATAATAGAAGAAAAGAAATGTGTATAAAATTAGAGTTATAGAGAAATAAATGAAGAAACAAAAGAATATATCAATGAAGAATATACATATATTTATGTAATATGAGCAAAATTGTTGGACAGTAAAGGATATTCGGTATAAAAAATGGTAGAATCATGAAATGAACGAAGCGATTTATCAAGAAAGAAAATAGTGTGAGCAAAAAGAGGGCAAAAGGAAAAACTGTGGAGAGACAAAGAGACTGTATATATATAGTTAATCCTGACAGGAGTGAGAGGGGAAGCAAAAGTCCAGAAACAGTCATATCGAGGGGTACATTGCAAGTATAGAGTGGGAGAATTCGGAGTGGGATACAAAGTGATAGAAATGGGTGGGAACGAGAGTAAAGGTAGGAGAAGGAAGTGCTGATGAGGAACGTAGAGAAGAGATGAGGAGAAGAGGAAGGAAGGAGAAAGTGGGGATTGGTCATAGGGGTAATGGTAGGATTCCGGGGGTTGAAAGCAGCTGAGAGCAGTGTACGAGTAGGTCATAGCAGAGAAGAGAGGTAGTTCGCGTTTAGCAAACGTCTCGTTCGTTGGACAAAGCGTATAATAATCGTTGGACCGCTTCTTTACATTTTTCATTCGTATCTGTTTTTCAAAAATATCTCGTTTCTAATATCGATCTTCATTTTTTCTTATTAGTGTTACTATCATCATCATCGTCATTACTGTTTTCGTCGTTGTTATCGTCTTTGTAGTATTTTTCATTCTATCTTTTTCAATCGTTGTCGTTGTTGTCTCATCGTTCTGTGTTGTACTTATTCCTTGACGTGTCCTTGTCATTATTGTCCTTGTCCTTATTTGCGGAGAATATAATAGAAAATCGAGGAAAATGGATACTCCCATCGAAGAGCAATGGCTGAATATATTTATCATATAACGAAGAATCGACATTGATTCGATCGATTGAAAGTACGAATTCCAGTGTATTAATTTTGACTGGTTTTCGAAATAATTCAATAATTAGAATAATTCAATTTTTTTTTGAATTATAAACTAATGTCAGTTAACATCTTCAAATGATTTTCTCTTAGTAATTAGTCATTGATCAATTTTTTGTCTTTTCACCCCTATTTTCTCTTACTCTTTCTTATATTAATATCATTTTGTTAGATTCGTTAGAAAGCAAAGGTGTACACCATTATCCTTACATTTTATCTGATCAAATCTTCGATTAAACTTATCAAATTTTCGACGAATTCTTTGATCAAAATCATGGATTAAATTATAATCGGATTAAAGATTAAAATTATTATCGGATAGAAAAGGAATAAATTAAAACATTTCTTTGATATTTTCTTTATTTATCTTTTTTTTCGAAAACTAATTAAAAATATATAATATTTAAGATATATAGTTATAGACATTTAATATTTTCAAATTTAAAGATAGAGAAAAAACAAAGAAAGAAAGTTAAAAAAAAGGAGAAAAGTGGATGTGAAAAAACAAAGAAAAAAGAAAAGAAGAACGAATGGAGAGAAAAATTAGAAAGAAAAAAGTGGGAAATATTTGAAAAATTATAAAATATTAGAAAGGATTAGTTTTTTTCGTTTCTTCCAGAAAGAAATCAATTTACATTTGTTAGGAAATATTTGTGTTAAAATTATAACATCAATTATTATTATTGTTAATTTTTTATTACAATGTATATGTTTATTAATTTGATTATTAATTATTATAATTCAATAATATAATTCTACTTATCTCACAAATAATGAGATAAATAAGTCATCAGGTCGGATCAATGTTAATTTTATTAATAGAATATTTAAAAAATATCAATGTGTTATCGATGAATTTAATATTTTAAAATATATCAAGTTACGTATTTTTTAATTTTAGTCGAATGTTTCAAATAATCTTATCATAAGTTATTCGCTCATTTAAAATCTACATTGTAAATTTTTCATATTATTATTTTTTGTAGGCGGAACAATTTTTTTTCCGTTAGGAAAATAGTATAAATTGTCGCGGAATTGATTTTCTCTTATCTTCAATCTTTTTCGTAAAAAAGGAAAAAAGGAATAGTGCTTGAAAGAGAAAAACGAAAGAATACGAAAATATAAGGAGAATAAAAATGTAAAAATAAAAGTGCCTCTAAAAAGAAGTGGATTTCAAATGTGTAAAATATTGGGCGGTATTTTGGGATTAAATTTTATTTTTTTCAAAAAAGTGCAAAAAAAAATAGCAATGGAAAAAAAATTATAAAAAGTGAAAAGAAAGGGAGATGTAAAAAAAAAACAAAAAGAAAAATTGAAAGAAAGAGCGAGAACGAAAAAAAAAGGAAGGATAACAAAGAATAAAAGAGGAGTATTTTTATTATACAATATCTATTACAATGTATTTATTATACAATATTACATTAATACATTAATATTTGTAACAAGCATGTTATGAAATTTAAAAGAAAAGAAAGAAGAAAATTATCAAAATTAACATAAAAAATTTTGAATCATGCGACACGATTTGACAAAAAATGTATCACAAATTCAACAAGCTGAATTAAAAAAAACAAGAAAAATTAATAATCATTTAATTAAAAAAGAAAATTCGTAATAGTGTTTGTATAATTCGCTCTTTGCTATTGAATTAATATATTTTTCTTCGAACAACTACTCCCATGGAATAGCATCATCATCAGTCAACATATAATACTGTAATATATCGATCCTCTTCGGTATCGACAACAAGCGGAGACGCATTTTCGTTCGTTAGAAGAATGTACGAGATGAATTCGTTCGTTAATGCATCAAAAGTTTTCATTGCTCGATAATCAGCTCAAAAAGTCTACAAACAAACGAATACGAAAAGTAGTTCCGTTTCTAGTTTGGTTCAGGGAACGATCGAATATGGAAATCGCAGCCTCTGCAATGTTGGATGGCCTGAAAAACAATCGAATCAGCAAGTTGGCACTGTCGCGGTTCTTGTCGCAGAGTCTGTGAGTAAATTAACTCGACCGTTCGTCGAGCACGTAATCGATTCGACGTGGTACAAGTAACCAGGATGCTAGAAGGCATCGGCACGTAGCGCGCATAATAATTGATTGCTTGGCTTTTTTATGCTTTTATTGCGTTTCATCGTCATCTAGTTAATTAGTTTCCCAACGCATTCTCGATCCTTTTGACATATATCGCGCGCACTTGCTTATCGCAACTCCGAAATTTATTATCCACGCGCGAATCGTTCGCGTTCTCACGATAGGCACAACATAATTATATTGCTACCTGTACTAACTCTCTTCGACCTGTTTCGTCTTTTTGATCTTGCTTTTATACAAAATATTTTTCTGTAACTATTTAGTAACAATTTTACAAAGCATGCGAAATTTTAAAGGAATTTTATGAAATAAAAATCCCGATGTCATTCAATCTAGCTGAGGAAGTAATACTTGGTTCATAGAAGTAATACTTATACTATTAATTTTATTCTTCGATTTTCATTCTTCGTTTTTTTCGTTTCTGTTCTAAAAGAAACATTTTCTATTCTTTTATAATCAATATGTTTTTATAAATATGTGGTATAATTAAAAAAAATTCAAGTAGGCAATAAAGAAAAAAAAAATTGATAATGAAAATAAATTATAGAGAAAGGGCGAAGGGATGAAGAGAGGAGGTAGCAACGGAAGAAGAAAAAAAAGAAAGAAAAAAAAAGAGAAAATATAAAAGAAAGAAAGAGAAAGTAGGGAGGGAGGAAGAGGGAAGGGAGGGGGGCAGAGAGAGAGAGAGAGAGAGAGAGAGAGAGAGAGAGAGAGAGAGAGAGAGAGAGAGAGAATAGATCAAAAAGCAAAAAGAGAAATTATTTTTTTATTTACTCTTAAAATTATATTTAAAATTTATATATATCAATATTATTTAATTTATTTATCATACAAAACAATTTAGCATAATGATTCCAATTTCAATTCGAAAATACATTGATATAAAGTGATTATTTTCTAAGAAAATAAATAAAAAAATATGTATAAGTATGTACATAAATTATGTATTTATATATTTATACATATATATATATTATATTTTCGAAATTATAATTATATACATATACAATGCTTATTCCTATCTCTTTGGAAAAAAAAATTAAGATTATTAAATCATGGATTAATAATAGTTATTTGGTAATAGTTATTATTACCTATTAAAAATTTTTATTTGCATTTTCATAAATTTTAACATGTTTTAAAATAAAAAATTATATAATAAATACATGAATAATTTGTGATATCTATATTCATTATCTAGTAAAAGTTCGGTCATACCTCGGTTGCGCACGCATCTGTAACCCATTTTCATTTTTTTTATTTCTCATCTAACAACGAAGATATATACGAATAATTGAAAGAACACCGGAGTTGGCCCACTTTATTCAACGATGCTCCAGGCTTTTTCTAAACAAAAGAAGAACAAAAAACAAATTTTGATCAAACTTGTCATTTGAATGATTTGTGACTCTTTCTTGCTTATAAAAATAGATATTTTTCAATTTGTTCTATAATTTGTATGTTATATTTTTTTTTCTTTCATTTTTAATGATTTAATTGATTTTTTATATGTTTAAAAATTAAAAGATATGTTCTATAATTTATATATTGGAAAATTGTATAAAAAATCTATGTATATTATTAAATAATTGGAATATATTAAGCAATAATATAATTTATTGATGATAATTAATTCGAAATTTACGATTAAATAATGATTTTGGAAAAAATAATGAAGATAGGTTGAAAGGAGGGAGGAAAGGAAGAAGCAAAACAAGAGAAAATGAGAGAAGAAAGAAAAGAGCAAGAAAACTAAAGAAAATAAGAGAGAAAGAGAGAGAGAACCAATGAAATACCGACCAGGAAAATATATATGGTTGATAAGAATGAGAGGGTAGTAAAGCAATAGTGGTGGTGATATAATGGTAAAGATAGGATAGTAGTGGTGACAATAGTGGGAGAAGTCTGGCAATGTTAGTAATGGTGGTAGTGGTAATGGAGGGGATAGAAATGGAGGAAGGATAGTAATATGTAAGTAGAAAAGGGTAAAGATAGGATATGATAAAGTAATATAACCATGGCGGAGAGATTGACCAAGAAAAGAGGGGTAAGTCTGGGTTAAAAGAGAAGGAAGAAGTGAGAAAAGGAAAGAGAGAAAAGAAAAGAGGGGCGCAAGCGTTTGATCCCTGGTGCGTAGGAGAAATTTTCTATGGCGTCCTGAATATTCCTTTGATGAGCAGCGAGGTGGCGCCAATGTATCGAAGGCTTGAATGCATTGATGTATATATGTGACCAGGGCTTTTCCACCTAGGAGAAAAGTTTAGTCAGTGATGCGACGCGATTGCAGTTAGAAAGAGAAAAATGTGCACGTTTTTCGCATGAAAGCGAACGTGATATATTTCAATTTCTTCTTCGATTATATAACGAGAATTTCGCGTTCTTGTTTGAATTTATCGATAATTTATAATTTGCAGTGAAGAATTTACAATTTACAGTTTATGGCTTATGGCTTCAGCTTACGGCTTATGGCTTATAGTTCACGATTGTGTAGTTCACTAACTTTCGTTTCTCGATTTTAATTGTTAAATCCATTTTGTTTTTTTTCTTATATATATCGAATCTTGCGTATTATTCTTCGAATATAACATGTTTTTACTATTATATCTTTTATCAAATTTATCTCCATTTAAATTTTTTATTGTTAATTAATTGTTTATTTTCAATTGGAAATATTAAAGAACTGGTGAGTAATTAAAGAATGGCAAAGAATAAATACAAAAATATTAATATAAAAAATACACGATTTTTTTCGACGATATCGTAATATAGGTGTAATAGAAGAACGATAAGCATATACATAATATATTTAGATTAATGTCTTATCTTAAATTAATTAGATCTTAATTCGAAGTTCTTCATATATATGAATTGAATAAAAGCAAAAAAATTTTAAGATTACAGATTAATTAAAAAATTTAAATTGAAATGATTACGAATATAATTCAATATTATAATTAAAATAAATTGAATTATATAATGAATACAATTTCATTATAATTAATTATCGATCTAATCAGTTATGAATCGAATGATATTTTTTTTTCTATATCATTTTATATACAAAGTGTTAATGTATTGTGTGGGACATTTTTAGAAAATCGATTCTGATGATTAAAATAAGTTGATATTATATTACAAAAGTTGATATTATATATATGACAATATAATATATATTATACGTGTATATATATATATGATAAAAAATGTCGATTTATTTATTAAGTTAAGCTTATTTATTAAATTAGTTATTTAAATTTGCATTAGATGAAGCGACAAAGAAAAATAAAGCGGTTTCATTCTATCTTTGTCTATTTTATTTAACACAAACTTAAATTGCTTATAATTTAATAAATAAGTTTTTCTTTTTTCTTAATTTTTTTAAAGCATTTTTTACTTGATTTATTTTCTTTCTCTTTGCAATTGCTTTGCTTGCAATTACTCTCTATATTGCATTTCCATTTTTTTTCTGTCTTCTTTCTCATATAAAATTTTCAAAATAAAAAATTATTAAAATACAATATATACAAAATACTATATCTTAATAACACTTGAAGTATTTTGCATTAATAAATAAATAAGAATAGTAATAATAGTAATAAAATTCTTTTTTGAAAAATGCAGAATGTGTATAAAATATCTAATATATTTCCACAATAAAATCTTGTTACTCAAATAATATTTTATGATTGATATTTTGATTGATATTCTCTAGTTGAGAAAGTGATATTTCATCATGAGTATGTGATTAATTTATAGTAGAAGAAAAACAAAATAGTTTTAAATATTTAAATTTAGTTAATATGCGATGATAAAAAAAGAAAGATATTTTTGTATTTTCTCATAAAATTTATAGTCCGCGTGTACATCGACTGGGAACCTGTTGCTTGAATATTCTTCGGCATTGACCGAGCTATATCACGGCCAGGAACTTTTACCTTTATCATGCGCGTGCGTTTCAATCGATCGCTTCTCTTACAATTTTCTTTCCTGTCAAATGCACTTTTCGTTACTAATATTTTTGATTAAAAGGAATTTAAAAAAAAGAAGTTATGGAATATAGATAATTCGCTTTACAAAAAAAGAAAAAAGAAAATTTCAAGAAATAGAATTTTGCTATTATGACAAACATGATTATTATTATTAGTAATAAATCAATCAATAATCAGAACGCATTTAAACGACATTTTGAATAACAAGTTTCAAAGAGAATGATGACGAAAAGAGGAGACTGATATACGGAAATAATATATATAGATGAAAAAATGAATTTTGTTTTGATATTACTTGTTATTTAATCGTAACAAAAATATATACGTACTCAGTATGCGCGCGCCTTATTCATCGATTTTTGCAAACATTATTGCGTGACCTAATATATCTTCTATTAGTTTTGAAATTTTGTTCTCTATTTCTTGAATATCAATAATATCAGAAGACTTAATCTGTAACGTAGTCTTCGTATAGGAATCAATAATGTATATTTAATTTTGTTCACGTGTCGCATGATTGTCGCTGGTCACGCTGCTGCTATTCAGCAACGTTATGGTAATAATAATCAAGTTATTTCTGGACGATGATTGGTAACAAAAACAGTAACAATATAATGAATTGAGATGATAGTGGTGGTTATCTCAGTTGTTGACGATGACAGTAGTGGCGGTGATTATGACGTCGGCGATGGCGTGAACAGTGGCAGTGATATCAGCGAATGTAGCTAAGATCGATCGTATTCCCCTTCTTTCAACCCCTCCATCCACTAACCGACTAACGGGCTAACCGACCAACTGAATAACTGAATAATCGAATAAATTTCTGGGATTTTTTCGAGATACTATCGACTGTTATTATTATAGTTCTTTAACTAAATTAACTAACTAAATTTTTAAGTTTCTTAAAAACTTACACATTTTTAAATTTGTTTGATTATTGTTCTTTAATTTTTTCTATATTCGTGAACATTGGAAACTATGAGTACGCAATAATAGTAATTATTGATATAGATGAATAATAGTATTATTTCATTTGAAGTATTTTTAATCGAAAAACTTTATGCATAAATGCTAAATATACCTTAAAATGGTATCATGTCGTGATGCAAATTTTTGCAAATATAAAATATTCATAATTTCGAATTGCAAATGTTTTTATCGAATTAAATTCGATATTTATCAGAATATAAGTAATGAAACATATAACTTAAATAAAATGTTATCAATGTTATTATATTATTGTTTATATATAAATAAAATTTATATCAAAATATTAAAAATTAGATCAAATAGAATATCAAGTTTTGTAATTTGAAAAAAATATTTAATTCAAAAAATTCTATATCAAACATTTATACTCAAAAAAGAAGAAAAAAATTGAAACCTAAGGAAAAGATAAAAAATGCACATATAAATAGAAAGAGTTTTGTTTCTCGTTTTTTTTTTTTTATTCAAATAGATTATATCTAAAACTTAATAACGGGAATGTGAACGCGTCCACGCAATAATCGTGGTTAAAGACACTCGGAACAATAAAATCATGTGGGCTGCAGTCACGAGATCTTTGGAAATACTGGTTGCCTTCTTCGAATATTACACTACCAGGTAAGAAATGTGTATTAACTCGGCAACTTAAATTAGGAATAAAATTAGCATGATAATGATCCTTTCGATAAAGATTTGCAAACATAAGGCGTGATGGAGTATGTTTGTCTGAACAATGACTCGTGAAATGGGTACGTTCTCTCTATCTCTTTCTCTCTCTGTTTCTATGTCTTTAATCTGTCTTTTGTCTATCCTTCTGCTCCCTTCCTTCATTCGCTAACTTTCTTTTTATTTAATTAGGTTTTTTTCTGAAGTTCTTTTTTTTTTCTTAAATTTATTACTATTGCAAATGATATAAATCGAGTCACGTTTTAAAATAAAAACGAAAGCAAAGAATATTTGATTTATGATATCAAAAAAAATATTTGTGGTTCTATTGAATTTGAACAATTTTTTATTATGTTTTGTATTTCATTTTTTTTTCGTCGAATTTGAGATTAAGATTTAAAATTCATAAAATTCTATTTTAATTTTTTGTGTTTCATGCATCCTTTTGGGGTTACTATTGGAATCCAGAGCGCAACTGGAGTAAGTATATCAGTTAAAGAATAATAAAAAATTTTTAACTAATCTTTTCTCATATTGCTTCACTTGATTCTTCTATCTTCTCTTTCAATTCTTCTTCCTAATGGGAATATCTTATTCGCGGATGGGCGCTGCTTTATCTGCGTAAGTAATTCAATTGAAATAAAATTCCCAAATCTAAATTCCAATTTCTTCGATTTTAAGTTGTTTTTTCATTTCAAACAACAGTCTTTCGTTTTTTTTTTAAACAATAAAAAATATAAATTTTAAACGTTTTTTCTAGCAACAATTATGAAAAATTATTACTTTTATATCCGCTGTTTCCTCGAAATACTCTCTTAATTCTCTCTAATATTTTTTATCAAGATTAATTAGATAAGAAATTGAACGTTAAAAACAAAGGAACAAGAGAGAAAAAGAGAGAATGGGAAATAAATAGAAAATTAATCTCTTTTCTTTCGAAATTGATTATCAAAATATCTTTAATAATAAAATAATAAAATCGTGATATTTATTTAAAATTTTGACAATGTATATTTCAATGATTCGAAATATAATTACTTTTCTGTGTTCTTGCAAATGTTTAAATTTGAATATTTAAGTTATATATATTATCTATATATTTAGTTATATATTAGGTTATATTAAATTGTATAAGTTATATAAATTATATTAAATTATATAAGATAAACATAGCCATTGTATAATTGCGATACATATAAATATATTTACATTAAATATATTTAGAATATATCATAGTTTATATTTGTTACAATCGTCGTTCGCTTTCAACGACAAAATCGTATAATCTCACGATTGCTTCAGCTATGCCAAAATAGAAATTGTATGCATCATAAATGCTTTAGATTTCATCGTAGTTGATAAATGCACGTGAAACAAAATCGAGATGATGTAAGATAGAGAAATAATTTTTTTTCGTGAAAAACGAAAAAACGAAACTGAAACGTAAATACATATGGCATGACAATTACGGTGACATTAACAATGACAATGACGGCGATGATGACGTCACAATATCATTGTGTCATTATCAGACTATGATAATAATATTGATATTGATGATAATAATAATAATAATAATGATATTGATGGTGATAATAATAATAATGATAATGATAATAATGGTAATAATGACAACTAAAACATAAACATGGGAATGAATAACATTGTGTATACTTGGATTTTGAGATTTAAAAAGATGGTTGTCAATTGATTTTGTCGTAGAACAACCGGTAGTCCAGCGAATAAACCAGCATCATCGGCAAGTGGAAGTGGCACAGGCGGAAGTAGTGGGACAAGTGTCGGTGCGAATAACTTGACGACAAGCGGAGTAGCCACGGGAAGTAGCGGATCTGGATCTGGAGCAGGCGCCACTGTATCTGGCATTGGCACTGTGAATGCAGGGACTAGTGGTATCAGCATCGGGGCGAATGTTGGTACCGGAAATGTGGCCAGTGGAACAGTTGAATCTCGTACATCGACGATTGGAGTACAAAATAAACAATTGCAAAATGTCAAAGGAGAACATCCTTCCGTATGTATTCTTCATATTTTCTTCTTTTTTTTTTTTGCATGAATAATTTTTTCTTTATAAAAATTTATTATTAATAAAATTATTAAAATAATATTATTATTAATAAAATATTTTTTTCTTTATAAAAAATATCTTCATTATTATTTTAGAAAGCATTCCTACAAAATAGATCGATGTCTTTAGTGGACATGTACATTGATAATTCGGAGCCCAGCGAAAACGTTGGTCAAATTCATTTTAGTCTGGAATATGACTTTCAAAATACTACGCTTATCCTACGTATTATACAGGTTAATCTATATATTGATATATGCATAATGTATATTGATATTACAAGACAATTATTACATCATATAGACAAAGTTTATTCTTCGGATTTAGGGTAAAGATTTGCCAGCAAAGGACTTATCCGGAACGTCCGATCCTTACGTTCGTGTAACTCTTCTGCCGGACAAAAAACACCGACTTGAAACGAAGATAAAGAGACGCACGCTAAATCCTCGATGGAACGAAACATTTTATTTCGAAGGTAAATATCGAATTAAAATAGGTTTGATAAATTGGATTTTTTTCAGTGATTGCGTTGAAAATTATATTAAATATTATATTATATTATTGCAATTATTATTTTATCTTTTTTTTCGTTTTTTATTATTTTTTTTTATTATTTATAGGTTTTCCAATTCAAAAGTTACAAAGTCGAGTGTTACATTTACATGTATTTGATTACGATCGATTTTCAAGAGATGATTCCATTGGAGAAATGTTTCTTCCGCTATGTCAGGTAACTTCCATTATTGGATTATCGATTCTTTTTCCTTTCAAATTATTTAGAAATTATCTAATGATCATTTAATAGGTCGATTTTTCGGACAAACCTTCGTTCTGGAAAGCTTTAAAACCTCCAGCAAAAGATAAATGTGGAGAATTATTGTGTTCTTTATGTTATCATCCGAGTAATTCCGTATTGACTTTGACACTTTTGAAAGCTAGAAATTTGAAAGCAAAGGATATTAATGGGAAATCAGGTAAGGAAATCATTTCTTTATATAGCAAAGAAATAGCATGAAAGGAATATTTTTGTTATTGTTGAATCGAATAAGATATAAAAAAAACTAGGAAAGAGATTATTAAATTGATAACAACATTGGAAAAATCATATTTAACTATAAATATATGTAATACTATTAATATCTTTCACATGTTTTTTTTTTCGTTCTTTAAAAAAGTTTTTCATCATCATCAAAAGATTTTAAATTGATTGTATTGAAAAAAATAGTGAAATTTATAAAAGTGTTATTTTTTTTAAGTATTATAGTATTATTATTATAGTATAGTATTATTTTATTAAATATTATTATTTAGATCACAATATATTGTCAATTTATTTCGTCGTTAACATAAATACTGTTATTAATATAATATTCTTTTTTTTTCTTAAACCAGTCTGGATTAAACTTTTTTTTATTTTTTTACAACATTTTTAAATGTATATGTATGTTACATACACATATTGCCAATCTTCTAACTTGGATACTGATTAAATCTGTAATACATTTTTGCCAAAATTTTTAAATAATTTGAAAGAAAATTTATTTATAATAAATATTTCTCTATTACCAATATTTGATTCATTTAACTCAACAAATAAAATAGTTTCTTATTTATTAAAGATAACTTATTTAATTAATCTAGCTAATATTAACAAATATAATTTGGCTATATTAAAAGATTTTGCAATTGATCTATTGAACTTTTTTTTTGTATTATTTTACTGCATTATTTATTTTATAATATTTATTGCTTCTTATATTTTTTTTGTATTATTTTTTTGTGTTATATTTGAACTAAAAAAAGTGAAAACAAATTTTTAAGAAGAATTTTTTAATATGCAATAGATACATATTTAGTAATAAAATAAAATTTTGAAAAAAATAATTATAAAAATGATAATTATAAATGGAAAATCTAATCAACAATTATAATAAATGAAAGATACAGACAATTTATGTTATTATTCTTGAATAAATACCTGTTTGGATATGCATATGCATGAATCGCTATAAAATAAAAAGATAATCGTTTTAAGCAGACTTTTAAAGAAATTTATAATGTCTTTTCAATATATTTCCTTTTTATGTCATTTCTCTTCTACAGAACCAATAAAAACCAATAGAAACTGCGAATTAGAGAAAAACTTAACGATGAAATTTAATTTTTTCTTCGGTTTTTATATTTAGATCCGTACGTAAAAGTATGGTTACAATTTGGAGATAAGAGAATTGAAAAACGAAAAACTCCTATATTTAAATGTACTTTAAATCCAGTATTTAATGAAGCTTTCTCATTCAACGTACCATGGGAAAAAATTCGCGAATGCTCGTTAGACGTAATGGTAATGGACTTTGATAACATTGGTCGAAATGAATTGATTGGACGAATTCAACTTGCAGGTAAAATGATTTTTTTTTGAATAGTACAGTCAATTGATTAGCTCAATTATTTATACAAATTTGATATTGATTGACACTAATAATGATTAATTTATATGCATATTTATACGATTATATCAAATAATAATAATAATATTTCGTTAACTTTCAGGAAAAAACGGAAGTGGAGCAAGCGAAACAAAACATTGGCAAGATATGATTACGAAGCCACGACAAACAATCGTACAATGGCATCGATTAAAACCGGAATAAAGGTTCAAATATATCTGATATTTGTATATTATATTTAGAATATTAATCAAAAATTTTTATTTAAATCTAATCTAAATTTAATAATTTAAATTTAATTTAATTTAAATACATACTTTTTTATTTCTATTTCTTCTTTCTATTTCTTTTTTATTTTTTTTTATTTTTTTTTCTTATTTCTCGTCTCAATTTTTTTTCGAAATCTTATACTTTCAAGATCTGTTTATCGCTTCGTTTTTTATTTATAAAAATTTTTTTCATAACAAAAACTGCCAAATATATTATTATATTATTATATATATATTATTATAATTTATCAATACGAATGTAAATAACATAAAATAGATGTTTATATATTTAGTTTTTTAGATTCAATTTTGTTTCAGATCCCAATAAAATCCAAAATGTCAAAAATTTAAAAGTAGATCGATGGTTGCTATTTTATTTAATTCTTCTTATTCGATTGATTGTAATGCAGAATGAAAAAAGGAAAAGATTGAAGTTCTACAAGAGAGATTTCCCCATTTTCAAGAATATATGATGAGCATATAAAACATTATTCTTAGCGAGAGGAACTTCTCTCGTGTTACAGTTAAATTATTCTCTTCAATATCGGTACTTCTCGTTGGTTATTTATTTATTTTTCTTTCTTATTATGTACAACAACGATTCTAGAATGAATATATCGAATTCATTATCTTTGCGTATAAATTCGTTCTCACATGATTCAACTTTGACTCATGCATCGCAATGTTTTCATATACATATAATATACATATATAGAGGAACCGACAAGACGCTCGAAAGCGTAATCAATTAATATTACTTTTAAATTTTTATTGACATTTAACATTGAATGTTATTTTTATGACTGTTTTGCACGAGTAAATACGTATAGAGTACGTAATACTGTTGCTTCGAAATCCGTGATGCGTCAAGCGTCCTCAACTCTATTTATATCCGGTGTCTTTCGATTATGGTATTATGACTGGTCTAGAAAAAAATTTAACGATAAAAAATTTAATGAATTTTCTATAATTGTCTTTTAATAATGTTGCATTTAATGAAGATTACTAATAGATATTATTTTTCTAATTGAATGTTAGATGTGATGATTTTTTATCTTTATTCATATTACTTGTATTTTTTTCGTTTATCATATATCCATTCAGGATCAAATCAATCATTTCTTTTTTTTTTCTTTATTTATTTTATGATATATCATTGATCATTGCATAGAAATACAATCGGAGCAAGACACCGGAATATAATGTTGAATTTTCATAAGTAGAATCCATAAAACAGCGATATTTTTGACGGAATTTTTGTATCGACTTAGTCGGAAATCTTTTGAAAGCGATGAAAATTGTGATCGGTGTTACACCTTGAATTAATCTTAAGCGTTAAATTCGATAGTTTGCTGTTGTTAACGATAACACGTAGAAAGATCCTTGAGATCAAATTCAGATGGCGATTTTGCATACATTATAAGTATGTTGCGCTCGTGTACGTGTATATGTACGTTTGCATATACGTGTGGTATTTGTGTGCCGAAATGCGAATATTCTTGTATATGTGTCGAATGTGCAGTGCGTCGTGAAAGAAACAACGATAATTCTAATTATTCACAAACTGAAAAGCGTTACGTAGCTACGTTTAGCGTAGCGCTTTTAGGTTAGATGCGTAGACTGAAAGTGTAAAAATCGATATTGCAGCAAAGATATATATTCTGAGCAGCATAATCGATGACTGATCGAATATTTTTACATTATGTGATTTTACAAATTAACAAATTACTAATGTATAATAATTGAGCGTATAAAAAGCGTGCCGCTTTTTAGTCAAGCTACGTATCACGCTAGCGAGATCGAGCGACGAATTTTTACACGAGAATCAATCGATTTTTTTCGTGTTATGTTAAATTCGTCTAAATCCATCACATGAACATATATTGTATTTCCATGTTGATGGTATGGCATTAAATACAATGCATGAGACGACGCACGCACGCATGCACGTATATACTTATGTCCATATACGTACGCATCATATATATATATATATATATATATATATATATATATATACACGAGCACTGTTGCATATAAAATTAAAAAAAATTTGCACAAATACGCATATGTGTGTACACCTAATTATCAGGTAGCACAAAAAATCAATTAGACTAACATTTGTATATCGTAGATTGTATATTATACTGTTGCATAACAGTTGAAATGCAAAAACAAAAAAATATTACGATTTGGCATAAATCTGTTAGAAAAAAATAAATTCCCCCCTCCTTCAAAAGAAAAAAACATGTTGAAACATTCTTATTCAATTGAAATCGAAAACCGAGCGAGTGTGTATGTATCTGATAAATGCCATGTGTAAAATTCATAGTGTTTAGCTCTTAAATAAATACATTCATTGTGCATTTATAAACATATAAGTACATACATATGTTCGATCGTCGCTCGATCGTGTTTAGTCAACTATTGTAATGTAAACGCGTTCTTGAGTGATTATATATGATTATACGCGATTATTTAGAAAATTAGTCCAGTTAATTGGAGAAAAAGTGCCAAAAGTAAACGCGAATGGCGGATTGAACATGTTTTTCGGCTCCTGGATGTTTTTTTTCCCTTTTTCTTTTTTTTAGATTTTTTTTAGTTTTTTTCTTTTTTAGTTTTTTATAGTTGCTTCGTTTAATAATTGTTTAAATTGCGATAAGATAGAAAAAGTTTTCGCACGATTCGTTCAACAATAATGATCAGTCATATAGTTCCAATTGAACTATAATGCATATAATATTATTGCAACTGCATATCTTTTTTTATTTTTCAAATTAACAATGAAAATAGATATATAATGATAAAATATAATCATTCTATATCGGGATTAATCTGTCTGACACCAAAGATTTATTGTTCAAACAATCTATTGCGAAATTTCTTATTTCTTTTTCTCACCTTTCTACTTCTTCCTCTTCTTCCCGTGTTTCTTCCTCTTCCTCTTTTTTCCCTTTTTTTCTACTTCTCTTGTTTTCGCTTTCCTCTGTTTTTTTTTTAGATGGAATACATGTTAATTCCAAAATCTATATTTTAAATTCAATCAACAAATGTATTATATATTGTATATTACATAGTGTACAAATTAATTCGAATTGGATGCGAATTGGGCCTTATACTATGGATTACCTCAATCGTAAGCAACTTGCCAGTCAAGTTCTAGTGCGACTACAATAAAACAAACGTTAATAAGATTTTAAACCGATTTCATAAAAACAATTCATTCTTCAATGTTTAACAAATATAACAAATCAAACCTGAAATTGAAATTAGATGTTCATTTTGCATTATTGTTATGTTTATGCATGACACGATTTGTCATTATCTGATAGTAAATTGAGAATAAGAATGGCATTATTCGATCAAGAATGAATCAAAACATGGAATCAAATTGATACGATATTAGAACACCGCGTAAAACGCGATTACTGCCTTTTCTTAGATTTTCGATCTTTCGTTCGACCAAATTATTAAAAAAAGAATGGAATTTTCTATTCTTCCTTTTGTTACTTCATAATCATTTTTTTCAATATTCATTCGAATGATTGTGTGAAAAAAACTTATTGATTTTTCTTTCAGATTTAGTATTTATTATATATATGCATATGTTTCAACTTTCAAATTGACAAATTCTAATTATATGTATAAGTTATTTGATTAATATATGAATTAGCTTTTGTTTAAAGTTCTAAATGGAAAAAAAAAGAGTTGAAAAATAAGGAAAAGGTGAGAAGCTTGATTTCATTTAAATAAAACAATTTGAAAAATTGTTATTAGAGAAGAGAATATTTAGAAACATAAATGTTAGATAGAAAACATAGTAAATATAAAATGATACATGATCTTTGATCATATTTTATCTCTTCGAAACAGAAGAGGAAATTTTTGTGACAATGTATTATTTGATATGCTGTGCGTTAGAATATACAGTGAAAATATATGCGTAGAAATGATAGATAAAATGAACAGAATTCTATTGATCAAGTCAAAGAAGTAAGCACAAATATAAGAATATAAAAGGAAAAAAAAAGAAGAGAAAAGAAGGTAAAACAAAAGCGAACAAATGATAGAGAGAAATTTCACGATCGATTATGTCCTATCCTTGTAAATACATGATATATTTTTTACTTCTTTTGCTTGTTATATATACACAGAATTGTTCTATTAAGAAAAAAATTAAGAAGAAAAATGGAAAAAGAAGGAAGATGAATAGAGCAAAATATTAAAAAAAAATTTTTTTTAATAAATACTATGTATTTACAAATGATAGAAAACGAAAGGAGGGGGGAAAAAGAAGAGGGGAGGGGAGGATATATAACAAACGAAAAAAGAAACGAACTCCGTTCGAAATATAATTGCAGTTTTGCGATGATGCATATCATTCATTGTCGAAAATCGCATAAACAAATCCGCGTAGCTAGATTTGCTTAGTTAAATATCTGCTTAACAAGATATTTGCATTAATCAAATTCTTGTAGCTAAGTTCGTGAAATACTATTTTGATCATATTTTTTGATTTAATGCAGATTTAATGCACTATCATTTACTTGTTGTTGTATTGCTTATTTATATTATATTTTATTGATCAAATCTCATAAATCCTTAATGAATATGTTATTTGCTTCATATCTCATTCTTTCATCTCGAATCTAATAACCGACTCAGTCTTATCTACGTATCTATTTTATTCTGTTATTTTATTCTTCCAACCCAAGAATAAAATACATCCATTAACTTTCTAGCCATAAATTCGATATCGCTATGTGTTTCCTTCGAAATATTGTTTTATAAATATTAATATCGTTGATAAATTGATCGAACGGAGATATTTATTTCCTGAATATTGCTTTATGCTCGACATACGTTGTATATCCGAATAAAGAGAATTTCGTTTGAGAAACGAATTTTTTATTAAATTTTATTTCCCTTTTATTTTTTATGAAACATTTATATAGTATTCATTTTGACAAATGATATTTGATCGGATTAAGAAGACATGCTGATTACATTGGTACGTTCAAGAAGCTGAGTGACTGTTGATGCTAATTTATATGTAATCTGTTTCGTTAACAATCGAGTCTTGATTCCGGCAGTATGTAATGCCAGTTGATAGAGATCGGCATAGTACTATACATAAAAAAAAAAAGACAAAAGATAAGTATAAGATAAAAGAATTCATTTATTGAAACAAATTGGAATTGCAGGAATTGTATGATAGTGGGATTAAAAGCTTATGTCTCAAAAGTTATAATTCGTCAATGAGATATTAACAAAAATATTTAATTTTGTTGTGTATTATATTTAATATAAAGAAATTAGTGATGAATATATGGTAGATATACAAATGCTTAGTGCAGGTGTTGGATAAAAGATAAAGATAATCCTACAAGAGACAAGCCGACATCACTAAAAAAACAGATTTTAAGTAATAGATTGATTATTAACAATTATGATCTTGAATTATTGCAATATCAGAAATCTCATTTTTTTATTCTTTGTTGTTAGAAGAGAGATAAATTGTATTTACTATTATCANAAAACATTTTATAAGCGTTATTATATTTAAAGATATTATATTGAAATAAGTAATAATATATAATAATACATAATATTTTATACAATAGTTATTTTAATATATAATATATAATCGATAATATCGATTCGATATTATAAATATTAGATAACAATAGATTATAACAATGGATCGGTATTATTCGTCATTTAAAAATAGAATTTTTTAAATACGTTTCGCTGCTGCATCTTGTAATTGGACCATTTATACTCTATTCGTCATAATTGAATGTATATAAGCAATGCTCGTTTGGAAAATTCTATTTCTATATCTTTCAATTGGTGATTCGTAAGTCATATGTGACTCCTCTATTTATTCTTCCTTCCCTCCCCCCCCCTCCTGGAAATACTAAGAATGTGGAAAAAAAGCAAAGATTAGAATATTAGAGAATCGGCGTAGTAATAGGAGTAAAGAAGCAAGAGGAAAAAGTTGCTCACACTTGAACTTGAAATCATCAAAAGAAAAAAAAGAAAAGACAATGATATTAAAATCAAATGATAAATTAAACTTGAAAAAACAAATATCTAGAATTATTTGAATTGTTATCTGTTATTATTTTTAAATTTCAGTATAATATACTATACAATGTATATAAATATTGTGTAACTATGTAATGTATTTAAAAAAAAATTATTTTTAATTAATTATGCAAATTGAAATCTATATAAAAAAAACTATAATCCATAAGGAATTAGATTTTTAATGATTTAATGACTTATTATTTTGGACAATTTTTATATTTATTTTGGATATATTTTATATTTTGGATATCATCCATTGCAATGTGTTTATAGAAATAATAGATGAGTAGTCACATCGTATTACCAATAGCATATATAAACAAAATTCAATCATATCAAAAATTTTTTTTACTAATATCTTGGAAATAAAGACTCGAAAGACTCATAAAGACTCGAAGCTAAAATTCTATATTTTTCTTTTCCCTTTTTTTTCTGCCTCAAAATTTGCTTTTTCGGTCAAGAAATGCATACCGCATTTTATTCAAACTAAATTATACAATAATCGAAATAATTTTATTCGAAAAAAATTAATGAATAAAAATAATTAATAAATAAAATTAATGAATAAAATATTGCAGTAGTAAGTTGAAAAGAAGAAAAGTATAATATTTATACTTTTTAATAGATATTTAATAGATATTTAATAGATATTTAATAGATTTTTAATAGATATAAGATGTGATAGTAATGTAATGTAATTAAAATGTAGATATTAAATTTCAACTATTATTTCTTTCTGTTTAGTGATTTCATATCAAAATAAGATATTATTTTAAATATGTAAATAAGAGATAAAGTTTTTCAATTGATGCACTTATGAAAATCAATTTAATTCAAGTATTATTAGTGATTTTTTTATATGAGAATAATTTAAAAAAGCAAATTTGTATTAAAAAAATATCTTCATAATCTGAAATCTTATAAAAAAATTCAATGATTAAATAAAAAATGCAACGATTTATCTATGGATTTAAATAAAATGTTGTTTATATAAATTGTTTTATTAATATTCTGAAATTTAAAACTTATTCAAGATAAGTGTTTATTAAATAAGTTACATAATTTTATATAAATATATATATAAAATTATAGACACTATTAATCTTTATATCAATTTTCATAATGAATAATTTGCGTTGAAGAAATATTTATTATATTCTTTATCATATATCTGTATTTGTAAATTTTTTAATATCTTTAATGCATTCAACTATCTTTTATTTTTTCTAGTTTTTACAATATTATTACAATATTATTATTATATTAACGATTTTATTTTTATCGATGGATAATCAAATTACTTTTTGAATTATTTAGATTAGATCTTATATTTTCAATGTATTCAAATTTTTTAAAAGATATTTTACAATTGAATTTCTTATTGATTATTGAATTAAACTTATTTAGATTCATCAAAATGTTGTTAACGATAGTTTTTCTATAGTTTGCAGTAGTATTTTAGCTTTAAGTGATGTTCTTTTTAATCTCTAATTCATTTTTGATTCTATTACTATATAATTGTTTTTTAAAATTTGAAAAAAGTTTTTGTATTGTTTTGAATTGAGTTTGTGTTTTAAAAATGAAAAAAAAATCAATACTTATGTTTTTTCATTTATGATTTTGCATTTTTCTACTATTGCTATTGTTATTTGCGTATGTAATAATCATATATCATATGTATATCATATATATTGTATAGATATTTTATGTAATATTTAATGCTATTTTTAATAATAATGGTTCTTCATATCCTAATGGATGTTTTGTATCATATATACTATAATGAGATTTTAAAAATGAATTTCCGAAATTACCATCAATATTTTGTTTAAATTACCATCAAAATAAATAAAAAATCATGTAAATAAATATTTTTCTTTTTACTATATAATATAATTTTATATTATAACAATAATAATAACATTATAATAATATAAATTTTTCTGTTATTATTATTATTCTTATTATTCCATATTACTTTGATTAAGCAATTTATTATTTATTATGATTGATAATGTAAATAATTCTATCATAAAAATTATTTATTATTTATCATAAATTTTACATTTTTTATGGATTAAATTAATAATAATTTTAATTCTGTAGATTTCCGAAATGATTAAATGATTGATGAAAATTTGATTCTATTATTATGTATAATATTATATTTAACAGTTTATATAAGTTATGTATCTGTTATACTTCAATAAATTCTGTTATTTATAAAGATTGAAAGTGATTAAATAAAAGAGTTAGTATTAGATTAGTTATTGTTATTACTAAATTATTGTGTTTGTTTTCTATTTGAAATTATTCAATTTTTAAAGGAAAAAAAGAAATTTTTGTTGTATCTGTTTTTACACTTTTGTGATTGCAAGATATTTTCTTTCGCTATTTAGTTACTGTTTATATTTTTTATTTTACTTTATCCGCTGTTCTAAAATACACTTAAACATAAGCTAGTAATTTATTATAGTAATTTTTTGTATTGCTAGACGTTTGATATCGATACTATGATATATAATAGTATATCATATGTTACATTTCGATCTCTGTAGTTCTATATTAATTTCTATCTCGGTGATTCTACATTATACATATCTTTATTAATATTCCATGACAAAAAAGAGTATTATTTAAATTGATTATTTTAATATAATTTATCGTAATTAACTATATTATTTATTATTTTAATAGAATAACTGTTTTAATTCTTCATATTTTATTTATGTTTGTTTTTAAGATCTTCCATCTATTTTAGATTGATAAATATGAAAATTTGCATTTTACTTTTTAACTTTGTCGATTTTAATTATATTCTTAATTCGTTTTTTAATCGAATTATGATTAATGAATGAATCGTTTTGTTATTTCGATTACATTAATGATGACAATTGGAATGTTATCTATTAATAAAATATTTTATATATTACTTGTAAGTAGCCATTTTATAATAAAATATTTTATATATTACTTGTAAATACATTTTACAATAAAATATTTTATATATTACATTTTATATATTACATTTTACATTAGCCATGTTCATGTTTGTGTATGATTTACAATGGTATTTATTCTTTTATATTTTTTTAGTTGAGTTTACAAGAAAATTTATCAATTATTTAATTACTCAAAAAATTAATCTAAATATTCCATATAATTCTATATATTTGCATGTTGCATCCCATATGCTGTTTGCATATGATCCAGCCATGTGAACTCTGAAATCATCATATTCTAAATTTTCATCTTTTAAATTTTCGTTTTTTTTTCATTAAATATTTTTTTTACTTCATTATTAGTTTTGTTCAATATCTTTTATTTAAAAATGATGAATAAGTACAAAAGCGAGTCCTTTATCATTATTTTCCTCATGATTATACAAATGATCATAGAAATCATTGTATTTTTTATAATTTTGTATACTTAAATTTAATTAAATAAAAATAAAACATCATTTTAAAAACATATCGCCATCTAATAGTTGTTTTCAATTTTGAGTTGTATTGACAGTGTTTCAAATTTGCTTTTGTATTATTAAATGCATAGATACATACTTACATGCCAATATATACATATATAATTTACATATACATATATAAAATTATGAACGAATAAGAAATTTATTTTGTCTATTTGATAGTTTAACAAAAATTAGAAAAAGACTTATTATTAAGAATGTAATATCGCTCGATTCATTTTTTTTTCAATTCTAATGATGAATTTAGACATTCTATAATGAATTCAACAATTCTATAATGAATTTAGACATTTCATGAATTTTTTGAAAAATAAAATAATAAAACATACTATTAATATCGCTATTATTCTAATTTGATTGTTATAATTATTATAATTCATTTTGCAATCATTCACAAATTAATTGAAACGGAATCGAATAGAACAACAAGTAAAACGATTGTATTGTATCAATTGCATTATATACACAGTCATATATGTAAAATATATATATATATATTCATATATAAATAAAATGAAATAAAATAATACTAATTTTTATCGAAAATATATCAAAAACTATAAATTTGTAATCATTGTAATCTTTGAGACATAAGCTTTCTATCAAACTATCATATATCTTTTAATTCCTTATTTCAATAAGTAAAATTATATCGAAACTTTTATTTTCTCGATAAATATTTAGAAAACGATCATCATATATATAATATAAATACAATAAATATAAATACAATATCTGTAATATATTATACAATAAAAATATTATATCAACATATTTATATCAACAACTTTTTTTTATATATGCAATCTTCGCTCTTAATTTTAGATATATTTATAAAAAATTGTATATATTATTGTTGAATTTCACCTATATATCTAATAACGTATGGTTTATTATGTGCACCACGTCGTTTATCTACTGTTTCTATAATACTGCAGCAGTTAGTATCTAAAATACATAAAGAATGAATATATAGTCAAAAAACTATGTTCTCATAATAGACTTGAAATATTTTAACTCTAATATTTAGAATGTAAAAATTAAATATAAAAAGGCTAATTTTAGTTATTAATATAATGAATTAGAGAATGAACGATAATTCGATTGAAAATTTAAAATTAACTATCTTAAGCATTATAATGTTTGTAATTGTTGAAAATTCATAATTTCTAAAATTAACAAAAATTATTATTATTACAGAATTTTGTTTATATATATGCATTCAATGTATATATCAATGTGGGATTGCTGTTTATTTTTATAAATATATTATACTATATTTAAAATGTATAATGGATGAACTAATATAACTTATTATTTATAATTAATATTTATCTATGCACAGATTGAATATTCTATATTTTTTGAATGCAAGAATAAAATAAAATAATTTTTGGGAGATTGAAATTACTATGACTATTATTATATATTAAATTATTTAATATACGATAATTAATATATTTGATTTCACTATTATTAATTTCAATTATTCAAAAATTGTTATATATTTCATTTTCATATTTTGCAAATCCATTGGTGATATTATTAGGTGTGCAAATAAGTTCTTTCTCCTTTTTTTCCAAATTCAAGATTTTATTAATAAATATAATCAGATACAAGATTATGTCTCAAAGTATTCATCCTCATTCTTTATAACTATTTGATGAATAAATTATAAATTCCATCCCTGAAGAATGACAGCTGCTTGCTAGTTATGAAATCATCAATATATTTTTGGATATCTTCTACTGAATTGAAGTGCTTCTCCGACAATTGGTATTGCAGATTCTGAAAAAAATGGTCCTCTGACGGGGCCAAGTCTGGCAGAACTTCCTATCCTAACATATAAATTGTGTTTCCTTTTATAATTGAGCATTGTCAGATTGCGAAATCACGTGATTTGTTTCTTATTTAATAAACGGCCGTTTCTATCCTAGCTGATCATTTAAATTCATTAATTGATAATATTCGGCAGTTGTTTTTCCAGGTGGAAGCAGTTCATAATGGATCATTCCTCGGAAATCTCAGCAAAACTTTTTTGCATTGCAAATTCAATTTTACCACTGAAGTTGACGAGTTCAGGATTAACCCATGATTTCTGTCGATTGTCATATAATATTATATCATATAATATCATATAATATAATATTTTTCATTACCAATAATAATTTTGTGCAGAAAACTTTTCCTTTTTGCCATGGAAGCAAGACAATAGAAATCTCGAGTCTGTTTTTCTTATTCATTTCGCTTAATTCGTGAGACTTATTGTTCTAACTTCTGAATCTTATTCAATTGTTTTAGTCGGATAGATAAAACAATACTTGTCTGGTGACTCCCAATCTTTCTGTCAATTCTTCTTACATCTTCATCGGATTTTCGTTGAGCAATTCCTTTAACTCACCATCATCAAACTTTCTCGGTGCATTTGAAGAATCGTAGTCTTTTAAATTAAAATTTCCGGCTTTAAATCTTTAGTACCATTTTTTGCATATTCTGTAAGATACAGCATTCTCTTCTACAGTGCCGCACAAACAATCAATACTTTCAAGAGCTGATTTCCTAAATGGAATGCAAAAAGTAAGCAATGACGTAAATAATGCTTCTCGCATATTACTTGAAATTGTTGCATAAACTCTTAGAGCGCTTATCACAACTTTTCTTAAAAACAAAAGAACGCTCTTTCAAATGGCACCACAAACGGAAAGTAATTCGAATTTAGTCAGAAATTATGATCATAGAAAAAGGAGAAGAAACTTATTTGCACATCTAATAAATCAGTTTATACATTTTAAATCATCAATGATATGTTTATCGCATATTGATATATTGATATACATTTTGTCATGAACATGAACATATACTATGAATTTAGATAACAATTCTTGAGATAGCTTTCGATTCAATTATTATGCTTTTCGATTCGTTATTCGTATTATAATAATAATTAAATAAATAAAGTAATGCGAAAAACAAAGTGACCAAAAATATTATTATCATTTTTCGATCATACAAGGATTATATCACATTATATGTTTTATATTTTATTTAAATTTTTTCCATAAATTTAAATAAATATTAAATATAGTAATATTAATTTGCTTATTATTATATATTTTGTTAACTTTTATATATATATATATATATATATATATATATATATAAATGCTGATTGTCTAATATGTTTATATAAATAATTCATTAAATAAGTGATTTGCACTCATTGTCATGAACGTACATAATCGAAATTCATTATCATAAATGTACATAATCGAAATTCAATGTATTAAAAACAAACTAACTCAAACATTAAAGCCAAGCAGCAATTACATATATTGAAAAAAGTTGTTAAAAATTGTTATTCTTTATAATATATTTAAAATTAAAAATGACAATCACTTTCTAAATAATCATTATTTTTTCTTTACCTTAGTATCTTGATCCTCGAGCGGTAAATCGGAAAATTCAGAACTGACTTCAGTACAACGTATACGCATAGTTCGCGAAGGTGTCACCAAAAGCGTTAGATTTGTACGCTGAAAAAAAATATAGTAAGTAATTAATCTCAATTTGAAAACGATATTTGAACAATTCTCTCTGAACAATAGTCAAAGAACAATCGACTTTTCTTTACCTCTTTAGCAATACAACCATGTGCTTCTTTGAATTGTAAAACTATTTCTCGAAAGTCTCGAGTCGCATTCCATCGTGACCACGAAAAAATATAAGAAGTAGATAAAAGAGCCATACACTCTCTTAAGTGTTTCTCTGCAATCGGGTGTTTTATTGGAAGTCCTTTCAAATAACTGGCAGCATCTCGTTCCGGAAAAAGATCACATCCAACCTGTTGTAACCGCTGTGAGCAGCTTTTGCATTACTTACTGTCAATTATTTGATTATCGCGAGAAGATAGATGGAAATATATGATTTAAATCGAAGAAAAATTCAAAATGAATTATCACATACCTCGATTAAATATTCTAATTCGAAATATTCACCGAGAATTTCTTCAAGCGGTGTACACGTGGTACCGGTGAATGATTTTAAACAAACTTGATCTTCCTATATAAATAAAATTGATTTGAAATATAAATAAAAAAGTATCAGATAATTAAATAAAAAAATTTCGCATTTAAATTTTAAGTTTCAATTGGGGAAAGTACCCTGATAAGAAATTCAGCTTGAACTATAGCAGCTGTAACAGTGAGAATTACTCCAATGTGAACACAGCCACTTTTTTTCGTTTCTGGTTTTAATTCCCAACTTTGAAATGGAAGATTTGCGTATTTATATCCAGCTAATCCATGAATACCCAATCTTCCAGTTCTGAAAGCAATTGTTTGTTTCTCTTCATTGTATTTAATATCGTGAATGTCTTTTGTTGACCATATCCTTTTTTCTGGTAGCCAATGAGCGACTACTGGTGGTTCAAACCAGAAAATCGACTTGGGTAATCTGTCAGAAGAACAAGACAAACAGCAACAACAATTTCTATTAACAAATTCTTAGAACAAGATTGTGTTAATAGAAGTGTATAAGAAAAGAAATTTGCGCAAACTGACTTGAGGGTAAGCAAGATTAATGCATCCATTGCCACTTCTAAAGCTTTCATTTCAGCTTCGATAATTTCCGGCGTTCTTTCGGAATCTGGATCTGACCGAGGTGTTTCATATGGTTTATAAAATGGCACAAATTTTGGTTCTTTCGGTAACTCAACTGTAAAAATGAATATGGTTTCATTTTCGATTCGAAATTATGTTTTTGTTACTAATATGTGATTATGATTTAAAACCAGCTATTTATATATGTATATTTTAACAGATATGAGACACAACATTGATTTATAGGCATTAACATTAAATTAACCAATATTAAATATTGAAACTATACAAAAAGGCTATAATAGCTTCAATAGTAAGGTTATTTTGGAGGATCAATTCTAAAGACTAAAACAAAAATATAATTTATATAAAAAAAAATATTAGTTAAATTTTATTAAAAATAAACAATTAAATTTCTTTCAGATAAATTAATATAGATCTATGTCTGTCATATCAAAACCTGATCTGACAGGATCAATGCCCTGTAGAGTTAAAGCATAAAAATAAAAAACATTTGATATTTTGCAAATAAAAAATAGAGATAAACAGAATTTATTTATTTTTTTGCAATTAATTATTTTTCTCCAATTAATTATTATTGATAATAATAAGTATAAAACCTAAAAAATTTATAATAGTAATTAATTTTTTATTAATTATATATATATATATATATATATATATATATATATATGTATATATACTTTCTCTGTCCGAAAATATGATATACATTTAAAAGAAAATCTTAGATTATCTAGAGTTTCGAAAGCAACTGACAATACTCATTATATTGGTATTGTTTACATTGATAGTTAAATAACCTAACATATTTGATAGGCTTTTGAGTTAAGTTGAGTTAAAAATTTGAATATCAAAAATTAGTTTTTTTAAGAAAAATAAAATAGTCAGGGCTGTAATTTCAAAATTTTAATCCAAATAATATGAATTTACAAAGAAGAGATAGCAAATCGAAACAATTGATTAATGAACAATGTTAACGTTACAACAGCAATATACAGTATACGAAAAACAAAGAAAAAATAGAATATGATGCTATTAATAAAGTTGCAAAGTTCTTCTGATAATGATAAAGATATTGTTGTTGCAGGTTCTACCAATGGTTGGAATATTCAATTTAAGTCACAATCACCAACAGTCCTGATTTAAACGTTTTTGATTTGGAATTTTTTTTAACTTTATTCAATCACTACAACATGAATCTTCGCTAAACACAATTGATGAATTGAATGAATCTGTTCAAGATGCATTTAATAAATTAAACAGAAGCACTCTTGATAACATTTTTGTTGTTATTAAATGTTACTTTAACTAAATTTGGATTACACTAAAATTACTTGTATTTAGTTATATTATGATAATAAAATGAATTTAATATTTTTTTTTATTATTTTAGTTTTATTTTATTTAATTTTTTTCGCAAATGTATATCATATTTTCGAAAAAAAAAATTAAAATGTATATCATATTTTCGAACAGAGGAATAATTTTATATAATATATAATATTATATAATTTTATTTTATTATTAATTTTATAAGTATTCAATATCTTTTTATTTTTTACTTTTATAAATAATTATTATTTATTATTTTATTCTTTCATTTTTGATCAAGTTTAATTAATTCTTATATCTTTTATTTTTATATCATATCATTATTCTTTATATGTCTCATTCTCATATGTATATACATATATACATATCTTATTCTTTATATCATTAATTAATTCATTAATCTCATTTATTTTTTAATTGATCCGTTCCATATCATATACATATATTAATTAATTATATCTTTATTTTTTACATTTTTAAGGAGCAACTTTAAAACCTTTAAAAATTACTCGAGAAAATGTTCTGAACAATACATGTCAAGATCATCAGATCAAGATTATCAGAACAATCTAAATAAATATTATGATAAATATTTCTTTCATAATTTAATAATAATTAAATAATTAATAAAACAATAACTATAACGTGCAAAATCTATATTTTATCAAAATTTCTTAATACAGTTAATTAGATTTTTGAAATTATAATTAAATTCAATATTTAACAACCAGAGTTGTGTGAAAGAAATATCAAAGATTACCATATACTTTAAACATAATTTTAAACATAATTACTTGAACAAAAGAAAGAAAAGAAATAAATTATTTTTATAATATTCATAATAAAATATATCACTTTAGTTTATTTAGAAAATTATTTTAAAAAATATTGTATTATAATATATCACTAACAATAACAAAAATAATAAAAATGTATAATAAAAATGTATAATAATCATGTTTCTTATTCATATTAAAATATAAATATCATATAAATCATTATATAATTTTTCTTTCGATCTTTAATTATAAAATTGATAAAATGAAACTTAAAATAGCCTTAATGCAAAAAATTAATTTTTTTTTTTAAAATGAACGAATCCTATTTTTATTTGCAACTATCTAATAATATTGTAATATTGCTCATTAAGGATTGACTTATGAAGCAATTAAAATAATTTGAATTTCATTTTTCAATAACTTTAACATTTTCAATAGTTTAGATTTTCAACAATTTAGGTTTCTTTATATATGAATAATTTATTCACTCATATTATGATTTTCTAAACTTTCAATGAACAGAAATAGTTAAAGAAATAAATAAGAATGCTGAATCTTACTAGAATCTAATTCTCAGTATAATTTTGTTATATAGAAATTCTGTAGCAGGTTAAACATAAAATTTAGATCAACAAAATCGAATATTTCGAATATTAAGAATTTAATTAATTTTATAACAGAAAAAATCCAAATTAGTATTTCTTTCAAATATAGTAAATTTACCATTCTATGCCTAAAAAAATTATAGTAGATATACCGAATTTCTTATTAGCCAAAAAAAAAAGAATATAGAAATATTACACATAGCTGATTAGACGATCGTTAATTTAATCAATGTGGGAAAATAGACATGCTCATCGGAATGGATATATTTTATTGTGTATAGAATAACATAGGAAAATCTTCATTTATTAGCAAAAGATTGATTCAATATTTGCAATAATTTTATCTGGTATAATCGGAAAAATCTGATGTTAAGTGTCATGTTAGAAACAATGATAACTAATTTGCTAAATTTTGGAAATAATTTTGGAAAAAATTTTGGAAATATCCGCAAGACTTGAGTAGAAACAAGATTATTGTAAATCTCATTTCTTAAAAAACTTGCACATTGCAAATAGACGTTTATATGGTCAGTATATAATTTTGTAATAATGTGCTGCAATTAGACTCATATGAACATATCAAAAAATGATTATAATCTTTTAAGAAAAAATTAGCTGAACAATCGGAATTATTAGAACAAATGATAAATTGCAAAATACATTCATCAGAAAAAAACATCCTTTGCTGAACGAATTGCCTTCAAACATCTAATTATAGAAATAGTAATAAAACACAAGTACATTAGATTATTACATGTGAGATGGCAACAAAAAATAATATCGTTGTATCAGCGATATTGATATATAGTCTAGCACTTAAATTATGGTATGCACCATATTTGACTGAATTGTGGAAAAGTGCAATGAAATTCTCAAAATATCATTTACGTTACATTGTTGGCGAATGAAAATTAAATGTTCGAAGAATTATATATTCTGCAGATTCAAATAGAGTTCTGTTTGAATTCTCATTTCTTTATTTCCGTGTTATCGGATTCTGATGATTTAAATTTTTCAAAATTATTTCTTAATCGACAATACATATCGAAAGACAATTTGTGAAAAATCAAAATGAATTATTTAGATATCAACTAATTCAAGAAATGTTCCAGCATTTCTGGTAGCATTGAAATAAAGAATATATATCTATATATATATATATATATATATATATAAAACAGCATTCTAACTCATCTGTATATATAGCAAAGAAACAAGTGGCACATTTTAATAATACACATCTTATAAAAAAAAATGATTTAGTGACAATACAAGAGAAAAACCTATCTTCTCTGCAATGGTAGATAGAGTCATAGAACTATAATAGGGAACAAACAATATTCCATTTCGAGTAATTTGAATGACGGAGATTAAAATCAATTATATAAAGAGAAATAAAAATTTTAGAAAATTAGAATTAGTATATATTTTAATATCAACGTTATTCGTTGATATTAATCAATATTCGTAAAATCAATTGAAAATTTAGTCATAAAATCAATTAAAAAATCAATTATATATTTAGTCATAAAAAATACTAGCTCTATATTATTTCAGTATATAATTAGTATTGAAGTCGCTAGCGATTTCAAAGCGAGCAAGCTGTTAACAAAAATGTATAAAAACAGAAATTAGGATTGACTTATGAAATGGTCAATTGTCAATTGCTTGAATTTCACTTCTCAATAACTTTAGCATTTTCAACAGTTTAGATTTCTTACAAGTTTTCGTTTTGGTACAAGGTTTTTAATAATAATGAAATGAATAATAAATTATAAATACATTATTCTAAACTCTCAATTATTCTCAATTATTCGAGAAACTAAGATACAATGGCAATGGCCAATTTATAAGTTATGCGCCATACCTTGTGACTAAAATAATTATTAAAGATTTTGATCTCTACGCATTGCGATTTATCTTTTGAGAATCCATTGTTGGAAAATGCCCTCCAATTAACTATTGATTTTTTTTCTTTTTAATTGTTATTATTTTTTTTTTTGAAATAAAATAATAATTGCAAGAAGAACCAAGATTCATAACAGTTTCCAAAAAATCAAATTTCAGAACATATTCAATTATCAATTAAATCACAATTAATTGTCACAGAAGTCAGAAAGATTTAATATAAATTAAATCACAATGAAAAACTGCGGAATTCAATCAATCACAAAAATTAAATTAATTATTATTAAGTTTAATTAAAATTCACAATATAAAAATGTAGTATAATCATAAGTGATTTTTTGAACGATAGTATTCAATTAAAACACTCACTTTACAATCTCAAAATCACACTTTGTTGGACTTTAATATTGTTTATATGAATAATTGCTGAACAATACTATTCTAAATAGTGATAGTGATATGTACATAAACTCACGAGTTGTCAAGTAAGTATCTTTTCCAAGATCCTTCGGTTGCGGTGGTTGATAGAGAATATCCACGCGAAATACTCCACCGAGAATTCTATATTTTCGCAAGTTCACTTCTGTTTTTTCGCATCGAGTGAATAGTAATTTTTTGCTTTCTAACATAGCTTTTTCTACGAACAAAATATTCTATATTTGCATAATTTTAATTTTTTAAATGAAAATTAAACGAAATTTACATTATATGAGAATTAAACGAAAGCTGTACCTTCCCTTTCAAGAATGATCTCATTTGGGGTGGGTAAATAAGGTAATAATTCCGATTTTGAAGGTAATATTGAAGTCAACATGGATTCAAATTCTGTTTGGTGATCTTTCGGCGAAGATTTTTTTTGCTTTTTAGCACGTTTTCTCTTATCGATTCGCGGTACTGAAGGATACTCTAACTTTTCGAGTATCGCTTTTTTCTCTTCTAATCGCAAACGTCGTCCTTCTGCTTGCTCTTCGCTTATTCGAATTTTTTCATCATATTCTTTTACTGAATATTCAAAAAGACCTAATAAAGGAAAAAAAACGAAAAAAAGAATTAAATTATAAACAATTATAAATCAATAATCTGAATGAAAAATTGATATAGAATATAGAATGATATATAAC
The DNA here is from genome assembly GCF_014066325.1 of Apis laboriosa. Lineage (NCBI taxonomy): Eukaryota > Metazoa > Arthropoda > Insecta > Hymenoptera > Apidae > Apis > Apis laboriosa. The sequence goes on from NW_025221248.1 coordinate 205,919, forward strand.
ACACCGAGAGCAGGATTCCACAAATCGAATAATTCTGGAAGTTTGGACATCCAATAAGAATTCGATCCAATCGAATAATGATCGTAAGCAAGCCATAGACCTCTAATCGCCATCCGATGACAATCTATGTTGCTTGGCATTTTAATTCTCAACTTTATTTCTTTGAATTCTATTTCAATGCATTTTCTATTGAGCAAAATGTGAATTATATTAGACTTAATAATAGCTTAATAACACTAAAAATTAAATTGAAGAAAATATATACCCAACTACGGGAAGTACCGATAATCGATCTCTTTCCATTACTTGTGGTTTCATTCCTATTGGTAACGTGATCGGAGCCCAAACACAACATATTGCTTTGTTCATAGTCCGAACGTATCTAGTTGTTTTTGTATTTTCTCTAGTCATATTTGTCTCAATGTTACGTAACATACGATAACATGCAAGATCTATCCATCGTTGCAGTTTTAACCGAAGTTGGGCAGCAATCTATGCATTAATCACATGAACATTTTACTGAAGAAAGTAAAAGAAGAAATGGGACAAAATTTTATCAAAAATTACCGTTTCGTATTCAGCCACATATTCTTTTGTAATTAACGTGGAAAAGCGAATAATTTTATCAAGTTTATTCAATAACTGAAATGCCATATTATAATTAATCGTAATTATAAAAAGCTGAAACATATACATATTACTTACGTGTATGATTACTCGACATTTTTCCTCTATTGTATCCATAGTTGCAAGTTCATCTTCCAATGACCAAAGAAACAAAAAGGTATTCATGTCAGATAGCAATCCAGGATTCGGAAGACCATCACAAGTCATATATCGAACCCACTAAAATTCATTGACAGAAATAGACAAAAATGATGATAATTTTTAATAATTATTTAACAAAGAAAAATAAAATACAATATGACCCAAGCATCATATTGAATTGAAATTTTAAAGAAGTGAGAAGTTTAGAAGAAGAATAAAATCATACCATCCAAAAGTTTAGTTTCAGCTAATTTCTGACATAAGTAATAAAAATTTTTTTATCACATTGAATATTGCATATATTATAGATAGATGCAAATAATTATTTACTACTTATATAAATAATTACTATAATTATTTAAATATGCTTTCCAAAACTTATTAACTTATAACTATACAGTTTTTAATTGTCAATCAAAATTAAAAATGTAATATAATATATGTAACATAGTAATAAGAAATATAAGTTATGACAAACTTAACTTATGACAAATTTAACAATTTTATTTAATTTTTAAATAAACTATTCGAATTATTCGAGCATTTCTGAGAACAAGTTCTTTTTTTTGAATTTCTTTTTATCATAGGTATTGATCATTTAAATTGATAGATAAATCAATACATTATACATATAAATTATTATAGATTATTATTTAAATTGTTTTCATTACATAGATTAATCTAAATTATTACTTCTCTATTAATTATTTTATTATTATTTTATAATTATCCTCTATTAATTAATCTATTAAATTTATTAATTAGATTTCTGTACTTTGAAGATATAATTTTATTGATCTTCATTTATTTTTAGTTGTTGTTTGAAAATTCCAGTTTTAGAATCAAAAAAATTGATGATAAATTAATTTACTGACAAATATTGATATTTCAAATAATTGTAAACTTTTCAATAATTAAAATAAACCATTATTCTCCAAGCAATATATTTTTTGATTATTAAAATTAATGACGATTTCTCTTGTTTTTGAGACATATCTTTAAATCAAGTTCTTGAATCTCTGTTTCTAAAATCCCAAAAATCCATCTATTTTTAACAATGTAATCTCTTTTAAATTTTTAATAATCAAATTTCATTTCATGAATTTCAATTATTTTTATCATTGTTAACTATTTTTTCTATGATTAGCAGAAATTTCTTTACAATAAAAATTTGCAATTGTTTTTCAGGAAACATTAAATGTAAACTCTTCATTTCATTTTTAACACTTCCAATTTTAAAAAATATTTTTAAATCTTAAAAGATTTCATGGAGATTATGATACTCAAATTATGTTGTTATTTTTTATATTATTATTTTATTTGTCATGAATCGTATAGAATGTTTAAAACATCACTATTGTATGTATGTATTGCCGTTTTTTGTTATTAAAACTTTATAAAAATTTTCCGTGATATTTTTCTCATGAGATATTAGGGTGTCCCATAAATCTTTTTTTTTAATACGAAATGAATACATGATATTTGTTATTTACGGTTGATTTATTGCGTTATATATGAATTTCTATTCTAATACTTTCTTACATTTCTCAGCAAGTCTTATTATTCTCTTCCAAAATTTTTGAGGCTTTGCAAAATATTCCTCGTGCGTTTTTATTTCGCTTATTGGAACTATTTATCATGAAAAGAATTTTTTAATGACAAGAACAAATAATAGTCGGATAGAACAAAATCTGGGAAAATGCGAAAAAGAACATTCTAATCAAATTTTAACAGTTTTTCTGTTATAGCCAATGCAACATGCGATTTTACATTGTCATGATGAAAAACGACGCCTTGTCAATTCGCTAATTCCGTTTTTCTAATATGGAGGCTTTCAATTTATCAAGCTGGTTGCAATATTTTGCAGAATTGATAGATTCACCTTGAGGAAGGAGTTCATAGTAAACTACATTTTTCCAATTCCACTAAATGAACAAAAGAACTTTCTTCGGATAAAGTCCCGCTTTGCGACAGTTGAAAATCTATTGTCCTTAAATCAAGTACGTTTTCAATGCATATTTTAATACAAAATTCAAGTCTCGTCTCCAGTGATAAGTCTCTTTAAGAAAGGATCTCTTTCATGTCGCTGGAGAAGTAAATCGCACGTAGAGATGCGATTCATAAGAATCGCAGTCTCCGTCAATAGCTGTGAAATTCAAACTTTTCATCGATTGATATATCCCATTCTAATCAGATGATTATGTACCATTGTTCTGGGAATGTTAGTGATATTCGTTATCTCACGCACGTTATATCGCAGATTTTCAGCGAGTATGGCCTTGATAAGTTCCGTATTCATCGCTGTTGAACGGCCGCTGCGGACTTCATTTTTCAAGTCAAAATTGCCAGCTCTTAAACCAATTGCGGATGGTCATAATAGTCGTAGCAACACTCCTGTAAACGGTACAAATTTCTGCAATATCATTTGCACTATCACCTTTTTTAAAGCAATGAAGCATAACATGCCGCAAATGCTTCCTTTGGCTATTCATATTAAATGGTATAGAAAAAAATTTTAAAAGAGAAAATCAACAAAACATCAATAAAATATAGTTTAAAAGAGCTCTGAGACAATTGAAATCATAAACGGCTAATAAATAAATTTGCATGTTTATATAAAAATAGCCAGTTAAAGTCATTCCTAGCGCGAAAAAAACTTATGGGATATCCTAATATTTGTTATCTTCTAGCTAAAATTATCTTCGAGCTAAAATGCTATTCGAGCATTTTACTTAGATAAGTCCTTCTTTTGTGATAATACTTTTAAAATAAGTTTTTTTACATTCTATATTTTTATATTTCCTTTAAGACGTTCATTTGTTAAATCTTTACAATTAATATTATAGAATGGAATAAACATACACAAATTAAAATATGCATAATACAATTCAGACTATCTGTTCTTCTTAAGTATCTTTCACGATGAATAAAACATAAACCAATCACATTATTTATTCACTACTTTTACAGAATATTAATATATTCATGCAACACCTTTGAAAAATTGATTCTAAAGGCCAAAACAAATACAAAAATTATAAGATATATAAAAATGTCAGTTAAAGTTTATTAAATTATAAGTTAAAGTTTGTGTTTCACAAAAAATTTGATAAAATTTAGAAAAAAAATGAAATTATTTTGTCTTCCTTATATCATATTCTATTCTTATTTCATTTTATTTAACTCACATTTATAAATTTAATATTTAAATTTAATAATAAGTTAATAAATAAGCCTTAAGTGATATTTATATAGCAAATTTTTATATTTATTTTGATTTAATCAACTCTAAAAATGTTCTATGAATAAGATAAGATTTCAATCCAAATTTTCAAAAATGAGTATACTATAAATATATTATAAATTTAATTAATATATAAACAAAAAAATATATATTTGCAAATATAAATACATATAAATTTATAATATTAAAAAAAAGAAAAAAATAATAATAGTTTTTGAAAAAAAAATAATTGATTCTATGCATACAATCATTTCATTCGAAAAATGATGCTCGCTTTAAGTTATGGCTCAGATAAAAAATTTATATTATAAATTTAGTAAAAAAAAATTATTTTCTTTTTAAAAGATACAAACATATTAATTACATATATTCAAATATTCTGAATATTTTTCGTGAAAAAATTTTTCACAAGTCAAACACTAAATTCAGTAATCTTATTTTGATGTATGATACTGTTCCTCGCATTCCGTTTATTTATTAGTATAGTATTGCTTTTTCTTCCTAAAAATATGATCATTTTCTTTTGCTTGAAAATCTGCAAAATTTTCATCAGAAAATTATCTTGTATATAAATTATTTTCCGTTTAGATCTGTTTACTTCTTTTGTTTAAGATTCTAAATTGCAGAGATTCTAATTAAGATTCTAATTGCATTTCTTTTTTAATATTTCTTCTTTTATCAATATTTTCAGAAGAAATTAAAATCATAGCAATCTGTTTTCTATATTTTCTCATTTACTAACTGTATACACTAAAATATTGGGAATTTATTTTTTAATAATATGTCTATTGTTTTTGCTACAGAAGTTTCTATTAAGTTTTTCATTCTATAATTTCATTAATATTTATAAAATGTTTTAATCTTTCTTCTGATCGTTCTCGTGTTTCATTTTAAAAAAATTTGAAATTGCATTTGAATTAAATTAGATATATATATTTTTTTATAGTAGATCATATATATTGCATAAAAAATCAAACCGTTTAATTCAAAAATCGAAAAAATGATTACTCATTTATTTTTTTAATAACTGTATGAATATATTTGATAATACAAATATAAACATAATCTCTGAATATTATATTAACGCATTATATTCCGAAAAAATTATTATATTTTGCTAAAATATCATTGTAAATTTAAAAAATATGTAAAAAATTTTCGGAATATACAATTTTTAAATTATATATAATTTTTAAATTATATATATTTGTCTGATTTTTCAATTAAAAATAAACAGAAATAACTATAAAAATATTATGTACATAATACACAATATACTATTAAAAATATCTGAAAGAATGTTTTATAACTTTTCGAAATCGAATCATTTGAAGTTATCCTATATTAACGTTATTTTCTGTACACACATAAAATTAATAAAAATTCCATTCGTTAATACTTGTAATAACTTCAATTGAAATTGAATTCATCATTGAAATTGATTTAAAACATTCCATAGTTACTGAAGTAACTATGTAGTATTAGTATAGTCATAATAATTGACGACAATGATTATCACAACAAAAATAATTATTTATAATAATGTTTAGATAAGTCTCTATTTAATGTAATAGAATAATAATCATATATTCAATATACGGTATTGAAAATTTTTTATTAATATTTCGAAAACTAATAATTGATTAAAATTTTATAGTCTACTTTTTTCCCTTACCATTCTTTAAATTTCGTATCGATTAACCTTTGCAGTACTACTACAGTCAAGAAAACTTCTCATCGATTTCGATAATTTTGAAATATGTTGTAAAAATTTTTGATTAATTCATCCATTATTCATTTTAAGTTATTTATTTATTTATGTCGGTCATGATATGTTCATATAAAAAAAAGATATATATGCATATACACGGATGCATTTGTATAAAATTCTATATAATAGTAGCAAAAATTTTTTAAATTAAATTTTTTAATTTTTTTGTAAATATTTCGAAAACTAAGATCTAAAAGCGATTATATATATAAAAAAAAATTGTTCAAAATTTTTTCTTCTATAATTAATATTTATATAATTATAATATTTTAAAATTGACAGATAATTCTCTTTTTATAAAATATAAATTACCGAATTCTTCGATCATTTAAGTAACAAAATTTTTCAATTAAATTATAAATACTAACATTGTCTTCTTCTTCCAACTTTAACATATTCTTCATATACGCTGTCCAGTGTCGAGAAAGAATTGCATGCGTCTGTTCTAATTGTTTTTGACGATTCCTCGCTTCTTCTGCTTCGAATTCTTTCCTTTCTTTTTCATATTGTTGTTCCATACGGATATTATCTTGCAAGTCCTTTATTATTTTATCTCTGCACGATACCAAAAAGAAAGCGAAAAATCTATAGAACAACTTCTAAGATAAAACAATGTTAGTTTTGTTTTTATAATACCTGATATCTTCAATTCGGATAGGAACTTCAATACCAGGAGGAACTTCAATCTTTTTTTCTATTGGTAAAATTTTCCATGGCTTGTGTATATCAGGTTGTTCATGTTCCGCTAACGCTGCCATCGCCTCCTTCTAAACCAATCAAAAATATTTTTTTCGCGATTCGAAAAAATTTTATTTCGAAAACGATCGCGGTGTTTGGATATCAATACATTTGCCAAACTGACTGATTGAAAAATACCGAACACAAATAAATCAGATTGACTGGCTTGAATCGCATTACGTCGCTATGCCGTAGATATCGGCGTGATCAATCACGATCGTTGCCGATCTCGATACGTAGTACATCGAAATAACCTGCCATTCTCGCCATTTTTCCACCTGAAATATAAATAAAAAATTAAATTAAATATGGCGAATTGAAAGTTAAAATTATATATAAATATTTCTTCTTTACCAATGATAAAACGCGACGTGGTGCATCGAAGGATTTCGCTCGTTCTTTTTCCACCTCTTCTGTGTCTTCTATATATTCCTCGTAAGAGATTTCCGAGTTATTAAAAACAACATGTTCCTGATTTTTGGTTTTTTGATCAATCATCGATTCTTTGTTACTCGATTCTCTACAATATCAACAATTTCAATTATTTACATTCATCAATAAACTATTATTTCATCAAACTATTCCAGCCATCTTATAAATATATATATATATATATATATATATATAAAAGAGTTGATACGAGGGTTATTTATTAGTAATTCTATACCTTTTCAAGATTTCTTCTTGATCCAAATTAAAGTGTAAAGAAGTCAATGGTGTTTGTATTCCATTTTGTCGGGGAATCGTTGACATCGATGTTTCCGAAAGAACATGATTTGATGAATTCATCATATTTTGAAAAATTTTTCTTTACAAAAAGCGATCCCAATCGACAAAAAAATTCGTAGCCATTACCAAAACAAATGATAGCAAATGGATGATACGGGTGTACGAAATAAATAAATATGTTACATATGTAACACATTTATAGTAGACTTATAATATTGAATATGATTGAATAGTAAAAAAAAGGAAGCACAATATTAAATGTAAAAAAGAATAAATTAAGATCAACATTCGTAATTTCATGTAAAAATCTATGTACAATATTTCTATTAATATTTAATATTTATTAAGTTATATATATATATTGCGAATTTGCCATAAATCTTTATGAATGATCAAGTTGTTCATGATTATATATATAACATGATCTATTACATATTAAGTGCATATATGAATATATATAATAATCCGTGCAATAATATTTTTTCAATATTACTTTAAATTAAATTCAAATTATTATATTTTTATATAATAAATATATTTATTCAAATGATACAAAAACATTTTATATATAAAAAAAATTATATATTAAAAATTATATTATAGTTATTTTGTACAATTATCTATTTAGTATAAAAATATTCATAGAATATTTATAAGAAAATTACAAATGTTTTTGCATCATTTGAACAAACATATTTAATTTATTCAATTATCTGTACTATTTTTTTCTTAATTAAATTGCTTAACAGTAATTATAAAAATGATGATAGTAAAAAATTGTGAATAAAGAAAAGAATTGTAAATAAAAAAAAAAAATAAAGCCAATAATACAATTTAATTCCGAAAAAATGATGAAAATTAAAAAAATTAAATAACGAAATAATCAGAAGGATAAATAAAAATAAGTTCATTTATTTTTATTTAAAAAATAAAATTAATTGTGGAAAAATACAACTAAAACAGTTTTATCCTTTAGATAAGAAATCTAAAGAAAAATTTTTCAAATAGTTTTGAAGTTGAGTTTTAATGCAATTGCTAAACAAGCTAATGTTTTAATTTATATGAATAATATAATAATTATAAAAAAAAATGTCTATCTTAAAAAGAAAAATTTGCCAAACAGTTTATTTTTTTTTTTACTACTTTTAGTAAAAAAATCTGATGAAATATTTTTGTCGATAAAAAGTAAACATTTGATTAAATATATAGAGTAATAATGGATAAAATATTATAGAATATTAATAAGAATATCAATAAGAATATTTATACATATGAATATATTCTATTTATGAAATAAAAAATATTTTTCATTGGTTAATTAATACTCACTCAAATGTTAAATATCTGATAATGTATAAATCCGGTTTAAAAGTATAAATACATATTCAAGAATTTGCTCTTTGAACCGGTATGAATTAAAATAACATTATCAATAGGTCAATTTCTGTGTCATTTCCTGAAGTTTCAATCCTTGAATTGTTGGACAATCGATCGCTTAATTAGATTGCTAGAAAGATAACGAAAAGAAGCAAATTTAGTGCAATTTTAGTGTTAAAAAAAATTAATCTGAAAATAATTGAAGATTATTATCGCCACATTATGCCTGTAAGTTATATTTGAATTGTAATTATTGAACGATTTTTTTGATTCGTTCGGAAGTAAAAATGAGAAATATTCGTTTCGAGAATGCATGAAAATTTATTATTGGTTTCAGAATTGCATAGCCGATACAAGATCAATGGAATGTGTCTCAATAGCTACGTTTTATGCTGGCCGGAATATTTTCATAACCGGTGGTAGCGGTTTTTTAGGAAAGGTATTAATCGAAAAATTATTGAGATCTTGTCCTGAAATTGGACACATATTTATTTTAATGCGGCCAAAAAAAGGATTATCTATCGACGAAAGATTGAAGAAAATGTTCGAATTACCGGTTAGTAGAAAAATACTTAACAGTAATATATACGTTCTCGTGTTTTTCATAATTTATTTTTTCTTTGTTTCTAGCTATTTGATAGACTAAGAAAAGAAAACCACTCTAGTTTCGAAAAATTAATTCCGGTTCTTGGTGATATAAGCCTCGAGGATTTAGGTTTATCAAAAATCGAAAGACAAACAATAATCGAACAAGTTTCAATAATTTTCCATATAGCTGCAAATGTTAGATTCGAGGGAAATTTAAAAAAAGATATATTTTCGAATGTTCGTTCAACAAGAGATGTCTGTATTCTTGCAAAAAGCATGAAAAACTTAGTGGCAAGTAAAATTATTTTTTTTGTACTTGGATATTTTGTATTCGATGTTTATTTTAAAAAATGCATTTTTGTGCAGGCTTTAGTGCACGTTAGTACTGCATACGCACATGTTGATAAACCGGTGATCGACGAAATTGTATATCCTTCCTTAACCGATTGGAGAAATGTTATAAAAATGGTAGAATCATTGGACGAACAAATTATACAAGTATTTACTTCTAAGTAAGTCTAAGTCTTATTAGCCTATTTTTTTCAATTCCCTTAGTATAATATTAAAGTTTAATGAATGAATGTTTCGATTATAGATATTTGGGTTCAATGCCAAATACGTACACATTTTCCAAACGAATGGCGGAACAAGTGATAAATGATTATTCGAAAGATTTACCTAGTGTAATTTTTCGGCCGTCAATAGGTATATGTAAAAAAGTTGAACGCAATAAGATGAGATATGAAAAAAAGCTGATAAAAAAACTTAATAATAAAAAAAATTGTTATTTCTTTTGATATAGTGACATCAACAATCAATGATCCTATGCCTGGCTGGTTGGACAACTTTAATGGACCTGTGGCAATGATGATTGGTGGTGCAAAAGGAATATTGCGAATAATTCGTTTAGAAGCGAATGCATGCGCAGATTTTCTTCCTGTTGATTTGGCTATTAAGATTATGATCGCAGCGGCATGGAAACGAGGATTAAACACGTATAAGAGTATCATAATTTGAATATTAATCAATTAAATATTAAATTAAATTAGATTTTTGAAAATATTTATAGAATTACCAAGGATCCAACTACTTACGTTTACAATGCCACCTCTTATCAAATCCATCGCATTTCTAATAAAGAAATGATTAAAATGGGATTGAAATTAAATGAAGAAATGCCATTTGAAGGAATCATTTGGTATCCCCAGACTTTTATAACATCGAACCGTTTTCTTTATTTTGTATTGACATTGTTGATTCATGTGATACCAGCCTTGATTATAGATGAAATTCTTAAAATAACGGGTCGTCAACCGATGTAAATATACTGTTATATACACTTTTTTACAACTTTCACTCAATATTCCAGAAATTTTTTTTTATTTAATTAGGCTGATGAAACTTCATAAAATTATCTATTCACATGTAACACAATTAAGTTACTTCTTACATAATGAATGGATTTTTTATAATTTCAAAATGTTGGACATTTTGGATATGCAAGTTCCATTGGCAGAACGAGAAATCTTTAGCTATGATTATCGCAATTTTAATTTAAATAAATATTTTAAGTGAGTAAGCGAAATATGGGATGAACGAGTAAAAAAAAAACACTAAGCAAATTTTCTTTCAATAATCCTTTTCTAATTTATTTATTTATTTTTTTTTTTTTGATTAGAAATTGTTTGATTGGAGCGAAATGTTATCTTTTGAAGGAGGATCTGAATCGATTAAAAGAAGTAAAACAACATTTTAATAGGTAAACTGAACTCACTTTAAAAAAATAATTTATTCATTGGAAATTGCACCATCAATTCAACCGTGTTATCGTATCGTTCTTTAACTGCGCATTTCATTCTCTGTCTCGAATATATTCCATTCTTGAAATTTGTTTGATCAATTTCACGTTTCCATTAGCGATTACTGCATGCTAATAATCGAATTAATGGGAATCAACAAGAATTAAAAAAATAACTTAATAATCAAGATGACCAATAATTCTTGATTGCAAGAAAAGGAAAACACGAAATAAAAATCGGAAAATGCGAAATCTAGTTTAGATAATGCAATTATATATTATTGTCTTATATCATTATTTTAATATCTTTTATTTATTTTCATTTTTATGTAAGATTAATATTAGCACTTTCTTGGTTCAATTTTAAATCGACTTATCACAGAACATTAAAAATAATACAGTTATTTTTAGGATGCAATGGATCAATAGAATTTTCAACATTTGGTTAATTATCATGTTAATGTGGATACTTGGAAAAATCGGAATATTTCCATACTTTTCAAATTGAATCGCTTTCTAACCAGCTTATAATGATTTGTTTACAATCTGAAATTATTATTTAATAACGTGTGATTGGTAAGAAAATACTAGTAAAAAAAAAAAAAGAAAGAATAATTCAATAATCAATTGTGAAAAAAAGAATTTATTCATGTATTTTATTATTTTCGAAACATAATTATATTATATTTTAATATCTTCAAAACATAATTATATTATAACATTATTATACAAATAAATTCATTATTATACAAATTAATACAAATAAAATAAATTCAGAACATTATTAATCAATCTCTTTCTCTTTTAATTTATCTATTTTTTTTCTTTTTATCTTTTTCCTCCTTAATAATGCTTTTATCAACATGCATACATATTCATGTAAATGAAATTGAAAGACGTCATCAGTATCTGCGCATGCATATTTATTCATTGTACATTTAACAAAGGCATCATTAGTCAGCAGATTAGTTAATTAATTTAACGCGTAATAAATATTATAAAATATTATTAAATAAATATTAAATTATTGATTATAAATTATTGATTATTGCTACGATTTTATAAGAAAAAAAAAAATCTTATTGAGGATCAGAAATTGGAACAATTCGGATAAAAATAGACACATAAACTATCATGGGATTATCTTTAAATAAATAGGGTAAGACTATGATTTTCTTTCTAAAATCTTTTAAATCGTGAAATGACATGACACTTTCAATAAACCAGTATTGATAATTAAAATTCATTTGATTTTCATAATATTCTTGGCTATTATAATTTAATTTTTTCTATTAAATATATTTTTCATCTAATAAATAATTTGCAAAATAACAATAAGCAGTTTCCTCATTATAAACAACAAATTGTTATCACCATCTGTGTCATTCTTATTTTCTCAAATAAAACACATATTCGTGACAATCATTAAGACTGATGATAGCTATAATAGATCATCTAATCAAAACGATCCTATAAAACGATCAATCAATTAATAATACGTGTAAATAATTACACACACATGTAATAAATTACACACACGCGCGCGCGAGCATATATACAATTACATTCAATTCGTAGTTACTATTCATTAATAATAAATTTGCAAATATATAAAAAAATATTTATGAAATATTTTTTTAATAAATAAATTTTTTTTAATAAAATAATTTAAGAATATTTTTCAATATTTCAATATTTTTATCAATTTATAATGACAAAAATTTTTATTTGCAATGATAACGCAATAAAAAAATTAATTAGTTTAATTTTTTAATTTTTACTATATAATTGATTATCGAATATTTTTTTATTATTTTTACTTTTATAGTTTACTTTTAGTTGTTATTTTTTAATTCTAACTAATGAACTGAATTTCTAACTAATGAACTTTTTTAAAATTTTTTTTTTCATTTTTAAGCAAAATAAAAAACATTCTATAAAATACTAAAAATAGCTGCATAAAAAATCTGCATAACTATTGAATCTACTTACAGGTGCAATGCTTTTGTTATAAAAAGCTATGAATTAAAATAAACGAAATTCATTAAATATGACAAATAGTAGTGCAATATTCATATCTAAAAAACAAAATACCATGCCGCATTTAATTGATTTTCATTTATTGAACGACATGAAAAATATAATCAAGAAAGTTGAAAATCTTCATTTTAATAATAGAAATAATCAACATTTCCATGTAATAAATCATATTAAAATACACACATCAACTTATTCTGGTAATCAACATGGTTGCTATCAAACAAAATGTATCTCAATTTGTCAAACATTAAACAATAATGAAAGCTATGATCAAAATTATGATCAAAATTCTAATCAAAATAATTATTACGGTTATAATCACAACGACGATGACCATAATCAAAATCAGAAATCAAAAGATCTTATTGAACGAGGATCGATCAAATCGCAATTTTCTTCATTAAATCGCAATAAACCATATTGCATAAATTTAGAACACTCACAACATTTGAAAGCAAACGAAATTTTTCTCAGCGATTATGATAAAATCGATAAAGAAGATTATAAAGACATTTGATTTAATCTGTTACAAGATTTTGAAACTAATAAAAATAGTAATCAAAATACATCGCAATTATATAATTTAAAAAAGGATGTATGTATGATGACTATATTTGTTTTGTGATCAAGCATGAATAAAAAACTTAATTTAAAAGTTTTTTTTAGTTTCCAAGTCCTATAGAAAATGTTTCAAGCAATGATGTGGAAATTTCATTATTGGAAATGGTGAAGTATGGAGCATTTCAAGAAGGTCAACATGTAACAGAGCCGTGTTTTGTTCATTCACAGGAAATGATAATGAAAAATATTCCTCATTAAAGAATGATAACATAATTATTTCTAATTCGAAAAGTGAATTGAGTCATACTTATTTACCGAATTTAGCAGTTCATATGCATTCTCCTAAATGGACACAACAAAACTTAAATTACAATTTAATCGATTCATCTCAGGTAAACGATAAATCTTTTTTTATATATATTATGTTAGAAAACTCAGAATTTCCATATAATTCGTGTTTCAAATTCAGATCGACACAACATGCATACCGGTGCAAATTTCTTACTCTTTAAATTGCCCGCCATCTTCTTTAAGTCAATCTTATAATGATACATCAAATTCAAATAATTCGTATCGAACGGTATCCAGTTCTCAAATTGAGGAACGATTCGAACAAAATATAACAAATGAAAATTTATTAGATAACATTAACCAATTAATTGAAAAACTAGTTGATGATTTAAATCTATCCAAAGTCGATGAAACATATACACAAAATTCCTCAAAGAAGAACAATATAATTATTTTTCAAAACAATAATTTTGACAAAACATTCATTCATTCGAATTGTAATGAATGTAATAATTTTACAATTACGAAAACTTTATCTTGGTCAAACATACCATATGTGATATAAAATATTTCCGAAAAAAAAAAAAAACTCAAAAGATTCAAACGATTAATCCAATCGAACCTGATTATACTGTAAACATACCTATATTTTCAAATTGTTTAAAAGATGACCATAATAATATTATTAAATATTCGACGAAAACAAAAAAAGAACACAATTTTTCTCCTTCATACAATGACTCTTCATTAATCACATCTATCATTCCAAATTTGAATTTGCATGATTTTGAAAGAAAAAATTTAATAACGAATTTGAAAAACAATTTTCAAATATCAAAAACAGTTTCATTCAAAAATCAATATTTTCAACAATTATGGTAAATTTTGATTTTAATCATTGAAATTCATCGATTCTTATCCAAGATTTTATTATATTTATATATGATATATATATATATTATATATTTATATATGATTCTAGCCATTCCAAAAAAGATAAACAATTTCGATTATCGAGACTATTAAAATTACCATCTGTAAAGGCGAGTGAAAAATTAAAAGAAAAATTGAATCTAGACGAAGTGGAGAAGGCTATGATTAATTTGCTTAAAAAATCAGCAAAAACACTCGCTAAACAAGATGAAGATGGATATACGTAAAAAATCTACAATTTGATTCACTAATTTGATTTACAATTTTATTTTACAATTTGATTAACTTTTTAATTATTTGTTTCCTTTTTAATAGAAAATTGATGTGTTTGGTCAGCCATCCGAACGAACTTCTTGAAAATCTAGCCTATCTGGTACCGCTTGTAGAACATTTAAGTATAATCGCTGGAACTTTAACAATCATGAATAATCGCGGTGAGGATGCGCTTTACTTAGCTGCATTAAATTGCCCACAATTTTCTTTTGTTGCTGGATATTTAGCTGCAACAATGTTAGAGAAAGGAATCGATATCAGTCAACAATTGTATCACACTCGGATACGATTTTGCATTCTCTTTTTTTTTTTCTTTTTTTTCTCTCTTCTTGTTTTTCTTTTCTGTGATTTTATATCGATTAATTTCTTAAATAAATATCGTTTCTTAAAAATTTTATTATTTTTATAGAGCAATACTCTGATGCATTCAATCACGGCATGGGGGGATTTTTACAAAGAAGTATTAAATGAATTATTGGTTTTAAAAACAATTCAAGGAAATATGCTATTTGATTTATCAAAACGTAACTATGATGGTTCGTTTAAATTCAAATGAAATATAAAAAGACAAACTAATTATAATTTTCTTATATTTATTATTTCTTTATAGGTAAAACAGCTCTTCACATTGCGATTGAATCGCATAAGCCATTTACAAAAGGAATCACATCATTAGAAATAGTGAAATTGCTTTTAAAATATGGAGCAAATTCCAAAATTAAAGAAACGAAATATGGCAATAGTGCTTTGCATATGGCGATTTTTTCAGACTATGATCCTATTCTCATTAAGGTATTTTATTGTTTTATTTGTTGACAAATATTTAATTTAATTTTATAGACTTCCAACTTTCAACATTTTCTAATCTATTTTTTTTATATGCATACAATAGCTATTATTGGATACCTGTGCTTCCGATTTGGTAAACGCAGTTAATTATAATCATGATACAGCATTACATTTAGTTATAACTATGTCATCTAATATTTTTTCGGAAAAACAAAAAAAAGTATGTTGGTTGTTATTTAACGCTGGAAGTGATCCTAATTTGCCGAATCATCAAGGAAAAACACCGCTAGTATTTGCTAGCCTAGATGGAAAAGAAGCTATAAGACGAATTCTTTATAAAATATCATAAAGATAATTGAAAGGATAATATTATAATATTTCAATCATTTTTAATATTATTATTATATTTTTCGTTTATTATATATATACAATCTGCAACAATAAGACTTCTATTTAAGTTTTTTTATTAAAGTTTCTATTTAAGTTCTTTAATAGAAAGTATAAGTTCTTTAATAGAAAGTTCTTAAATAGAAAGTAAGTTACTTTCTATTTAAGTTTAATTGTTCATGTATTTTCTTGAAATATTCAGTTAGTTGATTCCAATAGATCATTCTTTAGTCGTTTATCGATTGCGCATAAAAAATCGAAAAAAAAATAAAATATAAATATAAGTTACGATTGAGAAAATATCATAATATTATGTAAATATTGCTTTTTCTTATCAAAATTTTATTAAAATTTAAATCATATCAATCATATAATCAAATAAATTTATTCTAAATGATAAAAAAAATGTATGAAATATATTAAAATTTTATGAAATATCTGGCAAATTCGTTATTGCAATACATTTTTTCAATATAAAATTGAACAATTATTATAAATGGATAAATATATAAAAAATTTGATTTTTCTTATATATATATATTTATAATGGACTCATCTCTAAAATGAACAGATTCATTTCATAGCTGAGTTAATACATGTTATCCTATTGAAAGTTTAGTATATGGACTGCGTTACTTACGAATTATTTACATGTCACTCAATATGAAAGCGGCATGAAACAAGTGTCCATCTTAATCCTGATGATCAACGATTGATCAGTATGTTTATTCGCTGTTCGACTTCGGTGCTAATATCATGTTACATTTTTTTCTTTAGTTTCTACCATTTATTATTTTTGTTATGCTGTAAAAATTGTGAAAATTAAAAGATAATTCCATTCCAGTGATTAATTTAAGTGAAACAAAAAAAAAAAGAAAAAATCAAGAAAAAGCAAACTAATTAAAGTATTATTTGAAATTTTTTTATTTTTAAACAACAAGCGAATAATTCGATTGTTAAATATTGTAAAACACTTTTTTTTTAAATATTATCTAATATAATCGAAAATCAAATAAAATCTACTATAGAAACGAATTTTCAAATATTTATTTTTAATATGAAATTGAAAAGAAATAAAATAAAAATGATATTAATAATAATAAATTGTATATTATTATTACTAACAACAGCATTTAATATTAGTAAACAATGTAAAATTTATAAAATGACAACAGTAAATTGTCATTGCATCGGAAACGAGGTAAATTTTATACAATTCGTTATTACGATCGAATGGAATTTAAATAGTAAGAAATATTTCGAATTTATGAAAGAATTTACTGTAAAGATTTTCTTTTACAGGAATTTTTCTTGCCGGAAGGATACAATTATGAAAATGTAACAAGTATACGAATTACATCTTGCACTATTGTAAACCTTCATTTTTCCAGTTTAACGGAAGCGAACAAAATAACAGAAATAATTGTGCAAAATATTAGTGAACGTTTGATCTTCGAACTATTTTTAACATCGAAAAAAATAAAAAAACTAAAATTATCAAAAATTCAACGAATACCATTAATTACTCATGATACATTCGTTAGATTAAATAGCATCGAAACGCTTCGTATTGAGGACACACGAATTGATAATTTTGAAGAACAATTTACTGATATAGCAATAACCAACTTTTCTATGATCAATGTTACAATTGAACGTATTCATGAGTTAAATTTTTTAGAACGAGGTGAAAGTCTATATATTAAAAATAGTGAATTTCAAAATGTTACTGGTTCATTGAATTTCGCATATTTTTCAACGGTAAATATTCTTCATTCCAAGTTTCAGTTACAAAAACCTGGTTATATATTGATCGAAGGGAATATCATTTGTATTGAAAACTGTATTTTTTCAAATTCGAGTGCAAATATAGTTGCGACAGATAGCATTAAAATAAGCAGTATTTGTGCAGATGGAAAAAGCTCTATGAGACTCTTATCAAGTAATATTAAAAGCATGAATAATCGATTGCCTACTGAAATCATTTATACAAAGAATAAAGATAAGTTAGAACATTTTTTTTACCGAAATAATACGGTATGTATCGCTGGAAATTGTAAATGTCCAAAAAGTAATGGTCAAACTATGCACTTGATAAACTTATTTCTCGCATTTACTTTTCGATATTTATTACCAATTATTATTCTGGAATCAATGTTCTTTTAATTTCATACAAAACATTTTCTTTTTTTTTTAAGTAAATATAAATCATTGAATTTTATAAATTAATGAATATTATATTAATTAATATTATTTCAAATATGCTTTTTGTAAATAAAAAATAATTTATAATAAATAATTTTATATAGTATCTTTTATTCTATTTTTCTCAAACTTATGTATTAATCTGTTAATTATATAAAACTTATATTTATTTCATATTACCATTTATCCTTAATGCATGTTTTGATTTTGATTTCAATTATTTAAAAAGATATATATAATAAAATATACTTTGTATTTATATATATATATATATATATAATATACTAATCTTTAATATATATTAATATAATATGTATAAATTTACTAATCTTGCATTACATGTTATATTTAAGTTATGTTATATTATATTTAAATACAAGTAAGTACAATACAATATTTAATATTGCATAATATAAGTAAAAAAAAAATTTATCTTTCTATTTATTTAAAATTATTTACTTATTTAATTTTAAAATTATTTTAAAATTATTAAACTACAAACGTTAGGAAAAGAAATATGTGTTGAATTGAATATTTGACAAAAAATCTCACTTAAGTTGCATAAATATTATTTAAAATTATACAAAATCAAGAAATAATGTATGTAATTTATAAAATAAAAATATAAGTTATATAGAATTAACAAATCTCTTTACAAATACATATATATATAAATTGAAAATTGAAATTATTTATGAAAAATGTTGTTAGTTGTTTTTCTATACCTATATTATGAAAAAATATTTACATAAAGTATTTCTCATATTTTATGATCAATTTTATCATTTGCACTAAATTATAATTCATCCAAAATCATGATCACTAAATGTAAATAAACCAAATATGTACTTACTTAATATACAATTAATATACGATTTAATTATTGGATAATAAATTACAAATATTGTTGCTCAACGATATCATTTATTATCATAAAAATTTATTTTTATAAAAATGGAGTTTATAATATATTTGTCTATATTTACTAACTCATTGCAAGTTATATTAGAAGTAAATAAAACTATATAATCAAAATCTAGGGAAATTAAGACCAAAATCAGAATATGAGATTTAATGACAATAAAAATCATAAATCATAATTTTTATTGATAATATTGTATATACCGAGTGACATTTGATAGCTTTAATTTAATTAATTTAATTAATTTAATTTTATTTTTTCCTTTGATTTAGGGATATAACATCTATAGGAAAATGGCATTGCTGTATAGTTATAAAAAAAGTGCGGTTAATTTTAGATTTAAGAAAGATTTAGAGAATCATATTGTGGATATCGCAGTATGAGAATTATATCTAAATTTTGCAGAAAAAGTGTTCTCTCGGTAAATTTTATTAAATATATATAATTACCGAGCATAATAATATATATAGAGTATAATAGTTGCATAAAGAAATTGTAACATATATTTTTTCATTAACTATATATATAATTATTTTTTGTTTTTACTATAAGCTGTCAAAAGATAGTAGATTTTCTCACGATTAAAAAAAAAATTTTTTTTATAAAATTCACATTGCTAATGATTCTACTATATATGGTGTTGCATTTTTATTTCATATTTATTATAATGTCTATATTATTGTTCATTTTTTTTAATTTTAATGTTTTTTTTCATTTTTTATTATTTTTCAATTATAATATTTTTTCTCTTACATTTTTGTATAAAGTTATAAATTATATAATATATAACAAAAATTATAAAATGAAAAGATTATAAATAATATATAAGAATATGTAAAACAATAATAAAATAATTTCTATTATATCTTATGTCTAGATTTTTGTGCTTTATATGTTATTTTTAATTAACATTTAATTTTTATTTTTTTATCTATAAATTTATATTAAATTATTATAAAATATATAAATATATAAAAATATTTTTTTTATTTTTTTCTATTTACTTTCTCAAGTATTTTTAAAATATAATATATATNTAATCTATTAAGCTAATATTTTTATTTTTTTATTTTAGTTTTATTTATTTAATTATTTTTAATATTAGCTATTTTCTTTAAAATATTTATTTTACCAGAGTTTTTATTTTCTGTTACTTATTATATGTATAAATTATATAATATTGTGAAAACACTATACATAAATACAATAATAATACAAAGTCCTTTTCTAATGTTGTCTTGAAATCAAATAAAAATATTTTGAAATTTATATTCATTATTCATATTTCATATTTTCTTGGATTGTTGATAAATCAAAAATCATATTTTTGATTTATTTACTTGATTTACTTTTATATTATATTTAATTTTTCTTTTCTTAATTCTTTCAATCTCCTAAATTTTTATGTGTGCAGGAATTTGTATAATTTTCATTTTTATTTCTTTGTTGATTTCTATGTTTTTTTTTTCTTTTTTTGTATTGTTTTCTATAAATTTTTTATTTTTTTGGTTAGTTCTTTTAAATCATAAATTAATATCCTTATTTAATAAATTAATAAATTAACATCCTTTTTAGGGAAGAGATTTTTTTTCTATTAATTCATAAGTAATGACTTTTATTATGCTTTTAGATAAAATTCTGATAATAAAGTATTATTTGTTTATTATTTTTTTTCTTGTATTGTTATTGTTTAATTTATTATACATAATATACATAATAATTTATTATCCATTATGTATATTCGCAATATTGTTTTCATTGTGAATATTAACATCTTTATATATATTGGTTTTTATTTTTATCTATTGGTTTTTTTATTATTCCTACTGCATACAAGCTAGAATTATATATATATTTATCATATTTATCTTTAAGATCCATTCTGTGATTTTTAATATTTGTTTTATCTTTTTGCTAGTTATTATTTGTAATATTATTGTAATATATTTGTAATATTCATATTTTTATTCGTATTTCATTTATTTTAATTAAGTGTCTTGGTTTTTTATTTTTGATATTTCTATTTTTCTTTATTATGTATGTTTTTTATTTGTTTGTTTTCATCCATCAGACTTCAATATATATTATATATTAGTTTTTTTTTTCTATCTTTTTTATAATCTTTTGTATCTTTATTAAGTTATTCTTTATTTCATTACATGTTTTCTACATTTTTTTGATTGATTTAGTTCTTGTAATTATCTATTATTTCTGCTTCTGTGTACATTATATATGTTAATGTGATTATCTTGTAACTTAGAGTTTCTTTTAATTCCTGCATTTTATTTTCTTCCTACAATTATTTTGTTTTTTCTTAAAATATTTAAATAAAATCATATTTCATATTCTATTATTGATCTGATTGATATTTATTATTGATTTTTAAATGTGTATCTTTTTTTATTATTATTATGTATCTTTATATAACTGTTCTTTTAGCTATTTTTCTTATTATTTCATCCACATGATTATTTATCTTATCTTTCTAAATTTTACTTGATTATTTTTTTATATTGTGTTTCTATTTATTATTTATTATATGTTTCTATTATATTTTTTATTAATATACCTCTTGTACCTCTTTTTGATTAGATTTTAGCCTTTTTCTAGAATTTATTTTACTATTATTATACATCTTTTCTACAGGAATTTCTAGATCATAAATCATAATCTATCTTGCTTTCTATTTTTTTTAAGTTTAAGTTAAATATTAAATTAATTAGATTAATTATTAATTGTTACATATTTCTTTAATTATTAAGATTTTATTGCTTGTATATATTCAATTACAATATCATCAATATATATTATATCATTCTGTATATTCTTGCTTAATATAAATATTTTATGTCTTTAGTAATGCTTGTTTTATACAAATTGTAAAGTATTAAAGATTGATTTCAAATGGATTTTTTATTGATAAATTGTAATATCTGATGCATATATTTTTATATATTCTGTTATTTTTTTTTCATATTGTCATGATTCCTTGATAAATTTACTATGATTTATTATAGGCATTTTTAATATCAATGAATACTGTTAAAATATTTTAGTATTTATTATTAATATTTCTATATTATTTTCTTTTTTTTTCTGAATTTGTTTTGGTTTTTATCTATAATGCTATTTCTTTCTATTTAATTGATTAGTCATTTATGATCTCTGAAGATATCTTCTACTATTACTGCTATTGATTTTTTAGATCTTTTTAATTTTTAATTAATTTTTATATTCCTAGGAAATAGCCTTTTTAGCGATCACAATAAATTATATGTTGTTCAATTCATTTTGTTGAATATATTATTAATTTGTGATTATTTGCAACAATTTTTTTTATTTAAAATTGACCGTTAATTAAACCTTTTTTATAAAAAAAAATAAGATAAATACGTTTTGACACATTTGTGAATGAAAATAAATGGCTACAATTATTCTATATATATAGCAAATAATTTTATTTTGAATTTAGTAAGAGATAAAAAAAATTATAGGAAAAAATTATAAGGGAAAACTTGATATTATAAAGGGAAAAATGATATTATAGTGACAATTTTTCAAATTGTATTTTTTTTTATAAGGATGTACCTAAAAAATATAAATGCATTTTTTTAAATACAATTGCATATATTATTTTATTTTTATTGATTCCTTGAAATATTTTGTATGAAAAATTTTATTGTATACATTTAATATATATATAATATTTAAAAAACAATTTCGCGAGATATTTATTATATTTTTGATAAATTTTTAAAAAATCTAATGTTTTGTAAAAGAAACACAATTTATATATTAATATATGTTATTAAAAATAATTTATATCATTAAGATTTATATCAACCACATTCGATTTTTTAAATTTAGAAATGACAAAAATATTTATTCCGTCCCTAGTCATTGACAAATTATTGTCACAGAAAATGATTTACAACTTATTTATAAACAACGATAAAATTGATATATTTACTTATTTTGTATTATATAATAAAAATTCTATTAAAACTATTCTGATATACAATAATATATATCCTTATTATATATAATCAACAAATTACTTTCACAGACTTAAACTTGAACGAATATTTACAAAAATATTTTTGAAACAATAAGCTAAACCAATTACAAATAATATTAAACTTTTTGTATTAACATATATTTTCTAATATTTAATCCATAAACTTTAACAAAAAGAAGTAAATGTAATAAATAAAAATTCTATTTGAAAAATTTTGAAATCATAAAAGTTTTATACATATTTCATATTTTCTAGTTAATCTCAATTATCAATTAGCTCTTTTATTGAGTTTAATAAAATATATTGAAAAAAATATTAAATATTTTAAATAATTTTGTTCTTTGTATATAATGAATGATCTTAATTTTCGAATTATTTTGAAAACTATATTATATATGATATATAACTATATATGAATAAATTTAAAACTTTTTAAAAAATTTGAATTTAAAAAATTTTCCTCATTGATTTGAATGAAATTTTTTTAAAAATTCTTCACTTTCTTTATGGCATATATATACAATAGAAAAACTTCGATCACCCAAGGCGATTGTTTTTTTTTTGTTTAATTTGTTTTTTTTTTTTGTTTCGCATTCGAATCCATAGAATATCCAAGTTTGTTAGCATAAATGCTAAGTATAATAATATATATTTTTTTTTCTATTATATTGAATTTATATAAATAATTGAGAAGTAATATTAAATAATGCTATATTCATTTTAAAAATTTTTTAAATAAATAATGCTATATTCATTTTAAACAATTTTTTAAATAAATGCTATATTCATTTTAAACAGTTTTTTAAATAAATAATGCTATATTCATTTTACAGTTTTTTAAATAAATAATGCTATATTCATTTTAAACAGTAATTTTAAAACAGTTAACTATTTTTAAAAAAGCTATTGCTACATTATAAAGGCATTTAAACTATGTTAATCTGGCAGGAACCGACAATAGTAATTCAACAAGGATTATTAGTACTTTAATAATAATATTCACTTTTTCATAATTAAAATAAATCAAATAAAATATCTGTTTTCTACTTTCAATAAATACCAAAGATATTTTTAATTTTTCATTTTCATAGTATTGACATATTAAAAATAAATCACATTAAAAATAATTCATTTCTTTCTTTATCAACATCTTATCCTTATAAGAATTTGAAAAATAGAATTCAAATAGTTAATAAATGAATCAAACAATGAACATTTGATCTTGAACGCATGATCTTCTTTTATTTTTTTAAATTAACTTATAATTTTTTTTGTTTTTCAAATTTTATGTATTCTAATGATTTTTGCTGTAAAAATGATTTAATAATATGATTCTATAAAAATATAAAGTTTGATTAAAATTCATAAATTTTGTAAAAATCATTTTTTAAATTTCTACAGGATAAAATGTTAATAAAAATATTTGTTATATTTATAAGATATTGATAAATGAATTGTTCATAATATGGTAATGCTAAGAAATAACAGATGGAAATTGGAGATATTTCAGCATTTGTAAAACTAGCAATAAGAAAAAAATTTATAATTTCAAAACAAGATATGGTTTTCAAAAAAAAAAATAAAAAATATTAAAGATAATATTAAAATTAACATACAAATTCTATATATAATTATAAATAATATCATATTATAAAAGTATTGGAATTAAATAAAAATATTGTTTTGCAATGATTATATTTTATTCAACAAGTCATGGTTGAACAATTGTTGTGAAGTGATTGGAAGAGAAACGATTGAATCATCATTATGATTGAATCATAAAAATAGATAAAAATTCAAAATTTAAAAAATAAAAATACACAAAGAACAACGAATATTTGGTAATATCAAATAGGAAAGAGAAAAGATATTATAAATATCTGTTGAAAGCAAAGATAAAACTTTAATTATTACTATATATATCATAAATATATATCATAAATATATATAAAATATATATAGATTAAGTCAAGTACTATTATCATATCTGATAAACATTAAAAGTCTATGATATTAGAAAAGAAAAAATTTAAACATTCAATTATAAAGTTTGTAGATGCTATTACTGATATTTATATCAATACTTAAAGGTATATAAAATTTTTTTTTTTTAAAATATTAAAAAAGATTATTAAAATATTATCGGTTAATATTTTATACATATTCATTATTTTTTTAAAAATTATAATATTTGTATTATCTATTTCTAACAAAAAGAATAATTTCATTAGCTATTTAAATTATTAAATATATATAAACTATTATAATTATTAATTATATTACATTAAAATTTATTCAATAAAATATTGAATAGATAATTATTTGAAATAAATAATATTAAAAAAAATAATATTTGATTGAAAATCAAAATATGTCAATTTGAATCTATTTATATATGTAGTAATATAGAATAAATGTAGTAATAATGATAATCATTTACATTATATAAATACTTAATCTCACTTTTTAAGTGAAAAAAATTCTTTTTACAGCAAATTTTAAACGACGAATTTGTGCAAATAATCAAATATGAGTAATAACAATATAATATAACATATAAGAAAATGAATTGAACGAATGTATAATTTGGTACAATCACTAAATATATTATTTCTTTAGAAATGTTATAAGATTATGAAAAGTTTTTTGTTTTTGTTAATTAAAAAATAAAAAGTTTAAAAAAAAGTATTAGTAGAACGAAATAAATATGGAGATCATTTAAGAAAAGAAGATAAAAAATTAAAAAATTAAATTTAAGAAAAGAAAATAAAAACACTCGCATATTGAAACACAAAAATTAGATACTAATAGCAAAGAAATAAAATAAAAAAACTACAATAATAATAAGAAAAAAAATAAATTAAATTATTATATACATTAAATCTGAAACAAACAAAAAACAAAGAAAAAATAAAACAAATTTATAAATAAATTTTATAACATAAAAAATAAAAAAAACTATGAATATATGATATATATATAAGTGTATGATTTAAAGAAGTTTAAAGAAAATTTACTTTAGTAAAATAAAATAAACAAAAAATCTTTGGTAAATTTATATAAAATTACTATAAAAGTTTTTAATAAAAACTTAGAAAGTTATAAATTAGAAAATTATAAATTAGTTTATAAAAATAATATAGAATTGTAAGGTGAATTGAAAAGAATTTGACAAGCCAAAAAATCTATAAAAAAAAGAAACATACAAATAGAGTCCTAAAAATAAAAAGAAGAAAAAATATTATTTCATAGCAATCTTAAACTGAAAATAATTTAAAAAAGAAGTAATAAATGAATGGAAATGATCCATTAAAGAATTAAAAGAGAAATTTGCATTAAGATAATAGAACCAATTTGAAATAGAAAAATTAAAAAGGAAAAAAAGTAAACAACAAAAAATTATTTGGAAAGAGATAAATAATATTAATCAGATTTAAAGATTTCAGATTTAAAATTATTAATAGGCCATATATGCGTAAATAAAAATGGAGCCAATGAAACAATACTACAATTGCTTTTTTGATTTAGGCATGTACAAAAAATATAAAGCATAGACAAGGAAATGTTTTATATATATGGAGGAATATTATACATATATTATATATTAATATAATTATTATAATTATTATTATATATTATGTAATTATATATTATGAATAATATGAAATGTATAAAAGACATAATCAATGAAAAACATATTATAAATATCAAAAAAATATTTCAAAGAGCAACTATAAAAAAAAATTATGGCTTACAAAATTATTAAATTAAAATTATGAAGAAACCAAAGAAAGATATTAAATATATAATGTAGATTCAAAAACATGAAAGACGATATATATTATAACAAAAATCTAAGAAATAGAGATTTCTCAAATGAGAAGACAAAATGAAGAACCAAAATGAATATTTCAATAAAAAAAGAAATATTTATATTGGAGATAAAGATATGAAGCATAAAACAAAAAAATAGAGCAATCAATAGATTTCAAATAATAAATAAAAAAAATGCAGAAAAGAGATAAACTTTTGATTAATAGATAATAAATATAATAATATATATCAAGATAACAGAAGAGATATATCATTAAGATTAACTAAAGAACAAATAAAAAAAATAGAGTATGAATCAAAAAAATAAAATCAAAATTGAATAAAAAAACTCAAAAAAAAAAATGAAACAGTTAGGAAGATAAAAAATTGATGAAATACATTCAGGATTTAATTAATCTGATAATAGAAAAGAATCTATAAAAACTTGACGAGTCACAACTATATCAAAAAGAATAAATAAAGACAAAAAAATGATAATATTAATTATAAACAAGAATAGAGAAAAAAGGAATAAACTATCCAATTTAAATAAGATAGTAGAAAAAAAAATGTAAGTAAAAAGAAAGAAATAGAAAAATTAAAAAAAAGAAACTAAAAAAGAAATAAAATAATTGAAAAATTTATAAATGTAATAGAAGAAGGAGAAAATAGAAAAAGAAAAGATAAAAATAGAAAAAAATTATTAATAGTTAATTAAAAAAAATAGAAATAGAGATCAATAAAAACACACATATGAGTAAAATATATATAAAAAAAGAACAACAAACAAATGAAAATATAAAAACAGAAAAAAAAAAAAAATAAATATAACTTACAGAAATTTATATAACTACAACTTAAAAGTAACAAACAAAACAAATTACAAGAACAAATAAACAAAAAGAATAACTAAAAATAACCAATAAATAAAGAGAAAAATATATATATAATAAAATAGAAAAATTAATATGATAATTATAGAATACTAAAAAAGAAAAATTATATAACTAAAAAACATAATTAAAAAATACAATATATTAAAAATAATAAAAACATGATTAAGAAAATATGATAATATTTATATAGTATAGCAATATAAGATAGAAATAAACAATAAATAAATATATAATATATGATATAATTTTAACTTATAGATACTGAAATCCAGAACTAACAAGAATGGAAAATATTTTTTTAAAACATAAAACTACACACACACACACACACACAATGAAATAAATATATAGTGCAAAAAAAATTAATTAAATTTATGAGAAATCATTGAAGAATATGATTTATATCATAACAAAATCATCATTTCTAAATTATAGAATGGAAAAAACCAATGAACATTAATTGATACTATCATAATAAGCAAAACATTGAAGTCGTAAGTCTGATCATCAAATTTTAATTATAAAAAAAATATATATATAAATAAAAATAATAAATAAAAAAAGTAAATTAAAGAAAATTTAATAAAAATAAAATAAACTAAAAAAAAATATAGAAATATTATAAATATAAAAAAAATCAGAAATACAAATCAAAAATACAATTCTGAAAACAATATTGATACAATAATAACAATTATGGAGAAATACGAAATCTTTAGAAAAGCAATAGAAACTATAATTAAAAAATCATTCATTAAAAAAATATAAAAAATAAATAAAAGAAAGACAAAAAATAAATATATAATTTAATAGAAATAAAAATAAGAAAAAGTTAAGAAAATATATTTGGAAGTTAAGAAATAGAAAGAATAAAGAATAAAGTTAAGAAAATATATAGGATGAAAAATACGAAAGAGCAGATAGAAAAAAAAAAAAATTTTGAGAAGATATAAAAACTAATATGAAAAAAATAGAAGAAATGAAAGAAAGCGATTAAAAATAACATTTATATGAAACATATAAAAAAATTAAACAAGCAGAAAAGTAGGGATGGATTTTATGAAAAAAATAAACTCTCAGATTAGTGTCTTAACAAAGTAGCAAAAGATAATAATTTGGCTTTAAGATAATTTACGTGTAATTACAGACTAAAGGAGAAAAATCAAAAAAGAGAAAATATAAAAAATTCTAAACATCAAAAGAAGGAAGGAATATTAAAAAAAAGACAAAAGAAAATTAGTGATGAAAATAGAAGAGAATAAAATAAATAATAAGACAATTTATGTGATGATTTCACCAAAGACAAAATTGTTTATAAGTATGGAAGAATGTCCTACGGCTCTTCTAACAAGCAAAGAAACACGAACTATAATTGATTCAAGAGCTATCAATTTTGCTTATTAACAAATTATATAATAAATTCTTCAATCGCTTTAATGCTCATAATCATGTTTTATGTTTGATTTTACTGATTATATATGTAGTAGTGATTTGCTCATGATAAAAATCATGCAATTCTTCGAGAAAAAAAGTAAGAAGAGAATCTAGATCTAGATTTGTGTAACTCTCGAAGGGAAATAAATTCAATTAAAGTATACTCTTAAATAAATAATAAAAAGATTTTAGATATATGTTGAACAAAAATATAAATATATATGTATAGCAAAAAAACATGATTTCAAGAAATTGGATTAAGATCAATAGTGATATTAAATCACAAATTAGATAAAATATGTTTTTGATCAATAGCTCTAATAAATTAGCGAAAATTATATATATAATATAGAATGAATCAACAACAACTCATAAACTAGGCAAAAAGAAAAAGATATATAATAAACAAAATAATAATATTGAAAATCTGAAAGAAATAAATTCAAAAATATCAGCAGAAAACATAAATAACTTTAAAGAAAAAATATAGATAATACAACAAAATTTTTAGAAATAAGATAAAAAGATTAATACGATAAGAAAATGATAAATGAAACAATAGAAATAAAATTACAAATAAATAAAATTATAAAAAAGCAAAAAGTAGATTATTAAAATATATTCAAAGAGTTAAAACCAATATTATGATATCAATTACATCAATAATTTGTATCGAAATGATACAATTATATGAAATAGATAATTATCAAAATCATTAAAATATTTAAATCGATATATTAGCAAATATATTATAAAAAAAAAAGTATTAGAATTAAGAAAATATCAAAACTAATATTTAATTTTTATAAGATATTATTATTTTATTATAAATTTATTAGTTTATTATAAATTTTTAAAGTTCAAATAAAGTTCAAATATTTTTATAATGCAAAAAATAGTTGTGATTTCATTTAATTTTTAATATTATTTTATTATATTAAATTAATTAAATAAATGATTCATATTTATACAATAAATATTATATCAAAAAAAACGAGTTTGAATTTATTTCTGTTATAATTAAACAAAGATATAAATCATTAAAGTTAAACATATGTTAGTATCAGAATATTTTTGTGTAGTATCAGTATATTTTTACACTTGATTTAGAAAAAATTCTATCTTTTCCAAAACTGAGTATATATATATTTATAAGTTTATTTATTGGGAGCTCGTTCTTTTTAACGATAATAAAGAAAACATGTTTATGTATGATATAAAATCTCGTCAAAAAAATCATAATGAATTGTACTAATTCTTATAAAGTATATTAGAAAGCTTTTAGTTAGATTCATGTTTATTATATATTTAGATTGTTGTACAATTCTAATAGAATTAAACAGAAATATTAAATTAAGTTTATTTTTATTAAGATTTAGGGATTAATGCTGCATAGAACAGAAATGTTAAAGTATCTAAAATGTTAAATTTATCTTTATTAAAATTAATACAAGATCCATTAATGCTATTTTTATCAACAAAAAATTTTTTGTATTTTCAAAAAGCAATGATTTGGTTTATTAAAAAAATAATTCATTAATAAAAATAATTTATTTAATGTAATAAAATGAAAAACTAAAAAATCGATTAAAAAATTAGAAAATTATATTTATAATAAGAAAATAAATATTGAAAAAGATCAGATAGATCATTTCAACATAAAATGAATAAGATTTTTTACAAAAATCAACCGTATTCCATCTTCCAGAAAAATATAAAATGCTTTTTCTTTGTTTAGAAAATGATTTTTCATTTTTATGAAATAAACATAAAATTAACGATAAAGAAAGATCTACAAATTTATTAGATGTTGCATAAACTGAAGTGAAATAAAAAAATAAAAAAAAAAACATGTTTGATATATTACAATAAATTCTGCTACATTGTTATTAATTTTATCTAAATTTATTAACAATAAATAAAAAACATGAAAAACATCAACCTTAAAAATAAATCAAATTAGACATTGATGCAAAAAAAAGTTTCTTTTATGAAACTAATACATATGAAAATAATATATAGATTGATTTATAATGATTTATAATACATAGATTGATTTATTCAAATCTTTCAATGGATATTTAATGTAAATCACAATTTTTTTTCATTTAACAAACTATGAGAATTTTTTTCTTTTTTTTTATATTTAAATTCTTTTGTATATAAGAATTGTATTTGCATCATTATTTACAGTATTTTTATAATTAATTTGTAAAAATCTTATTTATCTCGATTTTTTAATAGATTTGGACTTTCAATTTAATTTTAAGTTTACGAAATATGTTCGGTTTTATTATAATTTCATCACAGAAATAAAATATTTAAATTAGAAAATAATGAAATTATATTGATAATATTTTGAAATGCGATATTATTGATTAGATTATCCATATATTATAATTAAATATATACTATAATTAAATTTATTTAATATATCCTATGTTTTCATATATCCTAATACTTTCATTACTAGAATTTGTTCTATTCTTTATTTCTTTTTCTTTTGATTGCGAAGTATAATTGTAAAATTCAGCAAAATGATTAAAAAATAAATATCTTGACAAATTATTAATGTTTTTTCTGAAAATATAAATCTATAAAATCTATAAAATCTGTAAAATCTATGAATCTATAAAAATGAATATATGAAAATATGAAAATATAAAATAACAATCAAATTTTTACATTTGCTTTTTTAAATAAAAGAAACTTAGTATATATAATTAATTAATTAAATATATTAATTTTTACATTATAATTTATATGTTACATTATAATTGTATTGTGAAAATTATAATTGATTTGTAAACAGTATTTACTTTTTTATAACCAATTTTTTCTATGTATATATACTAATACTAATACTAATACCAATAAAATAAAATAAAATAAAAAATAAACTAATAAACTAAAAACAATAAATTAATAATGTAGTAAAAAAAATAATACTAAAAAAACTAATAACAAAAAATAATACTAAAAAACTAATAACTTTAAAAAGATCTTTCTTTTACTACTATTATTCGTATTTTATATTATAAAAAAATTCACCTTATCTGAAAATTCTGATTTTATTAAAAATTTGTTTGTATGTAAAGCATAATGGATACAGAAGTAATTATTTTTGCCGATAAAGAATCTTTTTGTGAAATTAACTTTCTAAGGTTTCTTTATTTTTTTTTCAATTTTTGATATAATTCATCTAAATATATTTTTCACAATAAAATGATAAAGTATAAAAAACTAATATCTTATATAAAATTTTGATTTATTTCGAATTACTATAAAAGTTATTGAAAACAATAAAACAATATTAAAACTTTGTATATTGATTTTAAATATTATTAAAAAACATTGCCTTACATTTTTTTAGAGATGAAATCAATGTTCAATATTTTTTCTTTTTTCTTCAAGTTTACAATTATACAAGATAGAATATAATTTTATATTATAAAATGTTTAATTTAATACTTTATTATTTCTTCATTTAATACTCACTTTTAATTTTAATATAAAAGATTTCCTACAAAAATAATTACTCCTTGTATAATTTATGTTTTATATATCACGAATTATATATTTTCATATGAATTTTCAATAAAATCAGAATATTCGGATAAAATGAATTTCTTTGTAATATAAAATATTAATATAAAATATTTTTTTAACAATATATTCGTTCGTAAAATTCGATTATCTAGTGTTTATATCATAGTAGTGTTTATATTCTCATCACCGATTTCAAGAAAAATCTTTATTTTACATTCCATTTTATCGTTGAAATCTGAGCAAAAAAAGAATATTTCAATTACCGAAAATATTACAATCACAAATATCATAATGGAATTCTATTTCTAAAATATAATTCTATACTTTTTATATCTTAAAATATACAAAGAAAAAACAAATAATAGATAATAATATTATAAATAATACTGATTCTAAAAGTATTTTAGCCAAATAGCAAAAAGCAAAAAAATTAAACATAAAATGATAAAAATAGAAAAAAAGAACATTTGGACAAAGAACAGTGAGAATTAAAAAAAATAGAAAAAAAGGAAAGTAACAATACAAAAGCCAATAAGAAAAAAAGAAGAAAAAAAATTTTTAAAAATAGAATTTGTTTAAATTCTAATCCATATTAGAATAATAGAAAACGAAAGAACGGGCAAAAAAGCGAAAGGAAGAAATTAATATATACAAAAATCAAAAATATAAAAGTAAATTTACTTTTAAAAACATAAAAAATCACAAACAAACAAAATAAAAGATTAGATAACTATATAATATTATAACAAAGAAGAAAACAACGAAAAAAATTAATGTTTTTTAATGATTTAAGAAACAAGAAGAATAAAAAAAATAAATAATTATTATATAATAAAGAATCAGAAAGAACATAACAATTTGTTAGTATATAAATGCAAAGCAGAATTAATTAAGTAATTAATTAGATGATAGGGACATGAAAAACATTAAAAGAGAAAGAATGAAATTGAAAGAAAAACTAAAAAAACGATAATAGAGCTAATACATCATTTTTATATAATAAAAACTAATATTATTTTTATTTTTGGAAATGAAGGAAAAAAGGCAAAAAGAAAAGAAAAGAAAGAAAAATCTTAGCAATTAAAAATTGAAACAACTTAAGATCAAAAAGATTTCAAATAATGAATAATGACAAAGATTTCAAATAAATTAAAAAAGAAGAGGAAAAGAAAGATTTAGGAAAAAATAAAGGAAAAAAATAGAAAAGATTAAAGGAGAAAAGGAAAAGAAATTAGGATTAACTGGAAACTAAATGAATAATTTACAAAATTCAAAAAAAAATTACAAGATTTACATTATTATATTTACATTATTATGATATGAATTGTATTTATGTCTAAAATAAAAAAAATAAAAAGATAAAAAATAAGATATACATATATTTGCATATATATATATATATATTTATACATATATTTGTATATATCTAAAATGAAAATATATAATACATAAAAATATATAAAAAATATATATTTATATTTATATATGTATATTCATATAATTTTATATGTACTATATTTAAACATAATTTGAATTTTAAATGGTATAAGTAAAATAAATAAAAAAATATAAATATAAAGAATATTTAATCCTCATTGAAAATCAAGTATTTTTCTATCCATTATTTTATTTATACATATTTAAAAAAATTTTAAAAATAAAAAAACACTACAAAAATATTATATATTATAAAAATATTATATTCATTATTGTATCCATTTTTGAAACTGTAAAAACTCATGACAAACTGACAGCATTTTTTTAGCTAATATTAAATTTTCTGAAAAATTTCATGAAGTATTAATTTCATTTATAAGAAGATATTTTATTCTAATTTCTAATTATTATTTTTTTAAAACTAATTAGTTATTTGGGTAACAATTCTTAATATAAATGAAATTAAATAAGATAGTACATTTATGATAATTGAAATTCATTAATCACTCTGTTTAAATATAAAACTTTTATCAGTATTTATTAATATAATATTATTATAATAAACAATAAATATTGTTATAAAAAAATCAAATTACTAATATATGTTTATAAAATCTTTGTCTATAGAAATAAATTTTATATCTTTATTACAAATATAAAACAATTTTTTTTCTTTATAGAGTTTTGTATTTCATATTTTCAATATATTATTATGTAAAAAATTAGAATCTTGTTAATATTTTTTAAAAATCTTAAATAAAATATTCTATTAATTTCATTAGGTAAAAATGAATCATATTTATATTGACATTTGAAATTTATATATTTTTATATTGTCATTACTTATTTCATACAAAATATAAATTTCATCTAAGAATATATATATTTTGTATAAAAAAATTATTAAACATAAAATACGATCATTTCAATTTCTAAAAACAACGAGCAGTATTCAAAGAGACATTCGAAAGACACATTCGCCTCAAAATATAGTAAGTTTTGACGGGTCAGTAACTCTAAAAATATTTATGTCGTCCTCAACTATTCTTACTCCCGCGACATGGATATTTTCGGCTTATGTTGGGTAACCCCAGTATCCCAATGTTTCTCTTCTTTTTTTGTTAAAAGATTTATCATTAAATAAAAAAAACTGCAATGAATTATGAAAATAATTCTTAATATTTATAAAATTGTTTCCAATTTCATTTATAATATTTAAAGAAATATTAATAACAATTTTGAATTCATAAAATATTTTAATATATATATATATACATATTTCGTGAATTTTTTAATAGAAATAAATTCACATGTAAAGATAATTCTAATTAATAATTTTATATATTAATTAGAATTTAAATCAAAGTATAATCGAGAGATAATAAATATTTATCTATTTACTTAATCATGTTCGAAATTGATGAATTGTTGATAATTTGAAAAGTGATGAAGAGAATGAGAATCAAATAATATGTGATTTTCAAATTAATTATAAATTATATATGATTGGAATTTGGACACATTTTTTATACAAGATGTATAAAAAAAATATAAGAAAGAAAAAAAAATATAGTAATGATTTTTTTTTGAAAGAGAATCATCAACGGAAGTATAAGAATGTCAATGTAAATCAATGTCATAGGATGACATAATATATAACGTTGATTTTTAAGTGGGAAAATAAGAGGGAATGCCAAAGAAGGAGAACAGATGTGTAGAAACATGTGTCTTAAGGGATGCATTTTACAGGATGTTTTGAATACGTGATATCGCATCCAAGCAAGTATATTGGTAATTAAATTTTACAAAGTTTCCAATTCGTCTATTTAAAAGTAATCTCTGGTTTCCGGAATTAATTTCTTTAGTCGTGCCGATTGCAAGTTTTCAAAAATATGTTCATAAATCACATTTTAACTTTTAACTCTATAAGAAAACTACAGATTTTAGTTTTTATTGATCAAAAGAAATGAGAAAAAATGACCCGAATATATATATATATATATATATGTATATTATATATATAATATGTCTATTGAGAATCTAAGATTTAGGCTTGTAATAAAATTCACATTTTAATTAACATAAATTTGAAGAGTTAAATTGATAATATCTATTTTTTCTATTTATTTATTATTTTTTTCTATATATGTTTTTAGAATTTAATATTCAAAAATTTAATTTCAATTTTTGTAATTATAATCATTGTTTGAGACTTATAATTTTTTAATATAATTAAAATAATCATTGATAGAAATTTATTGATAAAAAAATTTAACAATAAGTTGAATTGATTATATATACGAAATAAAAGGAAAATTAATAAATACAATTCAAAAAATATACGAAGTTTAACGTATCCTCATATATTTTATTATTTGCGCTTATAAATTTGTATATATGTATATAAGTAGATATTATGTACTGTTCAAAAAAAAAATCCTTTGAAAGGAATGCAAGTCTGATTACTTGTAATAAATCTAATATAATAATAACAATAAGCATGCAATAAGCATTAATCAAAAGTCTCATATCTCAAATAATATTATCGTATAATGATAAACGAATATAATGAAGTAAGCAAAATAAATACATACATGTATCAGCATATTTTTTTTTGCTTTGTACCATGCCAGTATATATTTATTTTTTCGCAATACATTATACGTATACATTATATATATATATATATTTATATATACATTATATATATATATATTTATATATAATCATATAAAATATATATATATATATATATATATATATATATATATATACTGTGCATACGTATTTATATACAAAAGATTAGATAATTTGTATAAGATTATTTTGTTTAAAATTCTTTTATAGGATTAATAAAATATGATTGGCGAATTATGCGTAAATAGATACATACTTAATTTAATTAATTGATAACGAGATATTAGTTAAACTTAAAAAAAATAATTGCTGTATTAACATTAAAAAGAATAATAGATATTTTCATATTTAATTCACTTTAGGAACTTTGTTGTTTTTCCATTCGATGATGTATTCAACAATGAATCAACAAGGAACGAGAAAAAAAAAAATTCTTCGATCTTTCATGCTTCAAACATCTCTATTTGTATTGATATTCGAACATAGTGTCATTGATGCGAAGGATATCGAAGCGTATCGGTGGTTGCACAAATCGGTCCGTTGATACTTTGAACAATCATATTGAGGCGATCCAAGCTGCTTCCATTGAGTTGAGATGACTGCGATTCCAGCATTTCCTCGAATTCTAGCAAAAATGAATAATGAATTATTAATTTATTAAAAATTATTCATTTTGATTCAACTATATTTTGATTTATGAAGATATAAAACAAACTGAAAACTTGAAATTTTAGATTTAATTAAAATAGTATATTATTAATAATATATAAACATTGAACAACGTATATATATGAATGATAAAAAAAAAAGAAAGAAAAAAAAATGGAAATAAAATCCATTTTGGAATTCTTTCATTTTATATTTCGAATCTTATATATATACATAAATATATAAGTGGTTTTGATTGAATTCATGTTGAATTATTTCTGTAATTTCAAAATATAGAATAAACATATATTTATTTGAGCGATGTTCGAAAGAAATAATTGAATTATTTATTTTGCAATTGTATTTATATGTCAATACAAATGTATATGATTTAAGCTTTGAAATATAATCATTGATAAAGAATCGAAAAGGAAAATTAAATGAGAGATTGAAAAAAAAAAATGAATAGTGTTTCGCAATGTTTAATATTTACGTATATATTATATATACATATTTATATATAAACATATAAAATATATATATACACTGTGCATACGTATTTATATATAAAAGATTAGATAATTTGTATAAGATTATTTTGTATTAATAAACTTTATTTTGCATTTGTTGGAAATGTATCAAAACAATTTGATTGCACTGTTGATCTTCAAAAAACATCGATTCATTTTTATCTACGGCAATAATATTCTTATTACAAAAAAAACATGTAGAAGAAATTTTTCGTATTATCGAAATATAATCTCATATTAATGAAAAAACTTATAAAAAACATTGATTTTTCTTTGATAAAAATACTTTTTATCTCCGATTACATCACATATAGATGTACAGCAAATTGAATGAAATAAAAAAATTTCTGTGAAAATTGATTGAGAAAATAAAAATGAAAGATAAAGAATAAAAAAAAAAGTTAAAAAATATAACGAATAAGAGAAAAAGAAAGACTAATTCGCTAATTCATAAAGGAAATAAGCGAAAAGTAAGAGAAAATTTTCAAAAGATATGAGAGAATTCTGAATGTGGCAAAGTATGTATTTTAGACGTTACTTCCGTCGTATTTAAATGAGCGGCCTGTTGGCAAAAGGATAGTCCAGCAACGATGCGTCATAGTAATGTACCATAGCAATATATAGCACTTCTACTTGGATTTTCTCATCATTTCACCGAATTTTGAATTTTAAATGTAAGTTCTTATGAAAAAAATGTACATATATACAGATCCGATAAATATAATGTAAAATATACTGATAAATATGCGTTTTGATGATTTACGCTTCGTAATAATATCTTATTTATTATTGTTTAATATTTGATTATATTAACTTATGAATATGTAATGATAGAAAATAATAGAATAATAAATTTTTTTAAAAAAATTTTTTTTGAAAAATATTTAAAATATTAAACAATATTATTCGATTACAAAATTGTGAAATAAGATAAATTTAATATAATTGTATAATAAAATCTCGAAACATTGATCGAAATGATCAAGATCTACGCTAATGGGTTACGGTTTGATAAATTCGTTGGCATCTTCATCTTGTAAGCTATTCGTTTACCAAGAGGAATTTGTTTCTCGTCGTTGCAATTATAAGCGTTCTTTTTCCTCGGCTCATGGACCATTCGGACTTGGCAGATGTGTCGCGTGTGAATTATAGATTGTTGCATTTAACGAGAAACTCGTGCCACGAATTTCTGGCGCAGTTTCTCTTACTCTCTTAATTCTTTGTTATTTTTTCTTCCTTGAGTTCTGCTATACAAAGCATCCAAAGTTATTATTTTCGTGATAACTGCGTGAAATAATTATGAACGATTCAATGTTGAATATGTAATTAAGTCTTATGCATATGCAAAATTACATTCTCTTCATTAATATTTTCTTTTTTTTATCGATTTGAATTACGTTTCACGGTTGCCAATAGTCAGGTATTCATTAATGCTAATTAATCCTAAGTTATTTTAACGATCGAAATTAGATTGCGCGAACATATCTGCTCTTTTTGGCTCATGAAGCAATTCGCTCAGCCGTCATCGGTGCCAAAATTGATATTACCATGATATGAGAAATGCATAGTTACATGTACACATATGTACTATCGGTTTTTTTTCTCTATCATTTACAATATTTGTTAATCAATTTAGTCGTACATAAATTCACACATGATTTATTAATTTTCATAAAAACGAAGATAGGATCAGTCATCTAATTTCAGAATATGAATCAATTAATTCGATAATACAATCACAAATCGGAAAAACAAGGAAATTTTGGAAGCGAAAATAGAAATTGAAGTTGAATATAGAATGTTAATTGCAAAATGTGTGTTTTCTAGTCGGTTCGATTAATGACGAACGATGCACAACTCATGATACATGATAGACTATGAACCATAACGCATGGCACGTGGCTTATAGATCATTGCGAGTAATGCGACCCACGAACAAGACGCGAAGCGACTATATCCGAATGACGTTACATCGTTAGAAACTTACGGGTGGGCTATCTATAGCAGCGCGTGTAACCAAATAGAAACGGAGTGTCATTCAAGGGTGACAAAACTCATTAATACCGATCTGCTTAATGCTCCATCTCGTGTCAAGCATTAATCTATTTAAAAATATCAGTATCATACGGCTGATACCATTTTGGAAGCATTAAACAAACAAGAGAAACCGATCGCATCGCACTCCTTAATAGTCGCTTCCTGTCTTCAATTCCTATCTCGGCAAAGTTTCTCAAAGAAAATTACTGTTTTATGGATAGAATATCACTTACCATTGATAGGTTGAAATCTTGCCAAAGGATCTGAAAATTGTCTCAGCTTTTCCGTCATGTATCGCGGAGAAGTTGTATCCTAAAAATGAAAAATAAGATTAGATTAGTATTTGGAAGCAACATTGCTAATATCTGATAGCATTGATTGCTTGATTTTTATTATTCGCAATATACATACATATGTACATACTTACATATGTTACAAATCTTATCTTGTCATATCTTAGATCGTTGCATCGCGTAACTTACCGTGACCATGTATCGAAAGTAGTACAGGTAGGAGATAACGCACCGCACAGTAGTCCACAATTGGCCGATTTAGCTGACCAAAATTAAAAATACCTCCATATTGATTTTTTCGATATGAAAATATGATATCATTTATGTGTATATAAAAATTTTATATTTATATAATAAATTATATTATGTAATATGTATCTAAATAATTTATTAATTTATTATTATTATACACAATAATAATTAATTTGAGAATAAAGGAACACACGATTATTCCCGAATTCAATCTATTTGCGTATATTGTATGAAAAGATACTAATTTTCAAAAAAATAAAATAGGATAGAGTTAAATTCAACAGAATTTAAAATATTCATTTATAAAATTAATTAATTAATTAAATATTATCATACTATCAATTTGGCGTAGGAAAATGAAGAGCAAAAATAAAAAAGAGCGAATAAAATCATTGATTTTTGCATATTTGTATAAATTATAGAACAATTTTATAATTATTTGCATTAAG
Organism: Apis laboriosa; assembly: GCF_014066325.1. Taxonomy (NCBI): domain Eukaryota; kingdom Metazoa; phylum Arthropoda; class Insecta; order Hymenoptera; family Apidae; genus Apis; species Apis laboriosa. The sequence continues at coordinate 247,326 of NW_025221248.1, forward strand.
AAGTAAAAAAAATATATCTTTTCTTTTTACGTTATTCAAAGTAAACTTTACAAATAACGAACAATTTAACAGAACAAATAAGTACGTTAAGATTATATATTCTTTTAATAATGTGCATATTTATTTTAATATGATAATAAATAATAATATTTTTTAATCTCTATATTGACGAAATTGTATAAATACATTAAGTAAAAATTCCTTATTAGAAATTATTTATTAGAAATTATAAAATGAAATTATGTAAAATAGAGAATATAATATTTGAAAAAGAAAAGTATATAAAAATGATAGTGACAATAACAATTAGGTTGAAGATATTTAATTATAAAATAGTAGATGAAAATTTGTTCATTATTCTATATTTTGTTTGTTGTTGTTGTTTAAAAATAGTGTTTTTATTTTTGTTGAAAGAAGATTTTTATTATATAATTTATTAATTATTTTTATTATATTTATTATATCATTTTTTTAATTATTATTATTATATAATTCAAATTGAATCTTTTATAACACATATATTTGGCATATTGTCCCGGAAATAAGATAAAAATTTAATTCAAATATTATTTAATAATTATTATTATTAATATTTTATAATATATTTTATAATTATAAAATATTATTTAATTTATTATTATTTATTATTTAATTAATATTAATTCAAAAACCCATTTTGAATTAATAACTATTTTGTAATATAATTCAAAGAAAAATATACGATATTAACAAATTTTGTAAAAGTAAAACATGATAGCATTAGAATTATACAAAATAAAAAAGTATATTTTTAAATTATTATTATTAAATTATTATTATTAAATTTTACATAGGTTTATACAAAAAACTCGATAATTTTCGGCATTACTTTATCTATTTCTATAATCTATTTCTCGTTTGGTTTGTAAATGATATTTCTAAAATGATTCTTTACATTTATTAAATTCCTTTTTGCCTTATTGTTATTTGATCATTAAAACCGATTATAAATATAACAATGTAACTATCATAATAAAAAAATTGCGTTTGAATGAAAGAGCGTTTGTAGAATGCTAATAGTTAACTAATATTAAGATCAATATCAGTCTTACCGATACAAATTTCTATCCAGCATCAGTATGTATTAAAATATGTATTAAAATGTTTAGATCATTATTAAATCATTTTTTTCAACATCGACAACTTTTAAAACGATATCAAATCAATATTATATCGAATCAAAAATTATTCGATACTTATAAAGATTCCGATACTTATTCAATAACTTTAACTTTTATTTCTAAATATTATAATTAAAACCAGATTTGATTAAGAAAAAAAATAAAATATAATAATAATAAAAGAAAATAGAATAATAGATATAGATTGGAATCAAAGACAATTAGAATCAAAATAGACATAATATGTTTATGATTATGATTAATAATGAATATGAAATATCAAATAAAAATCTTTTTAACATATAATTTTTGATTCGATATAATATTGATTGATTTAATATCATTTGATGATTGCTTTAAGAGGCATCAATATCAAGAAATAATATCAAATACTTAAAATTTTGATACATATATAGAATACGTATCTTTTGATACGTATATCTTCTATTGAGTATTTTCAAATCGTTTGAACATTATCAATATCGGTATTAATTTGATTACTAATTAATTCTTTTTAATATAAAAAATAGTTCTTTTATAAAATGAAATAATGCTTAAAAACATATTGATACTTGAAATAAATAATATATATAATAAAATCATTCATGAAATTTTATAATCTATGTCAATAAAAAATATTATTAATATATATTATATATTAATCACATTTAAATCAATAATCACAAAAAACTACAAAAACTATATAATATAAAAGCAAAAATCTTAGAACATAAATATAAAATATATTTATTAGAAAAATGTCCATAAAAAAAAATACTTATAAAGCATAAAAATTATTTCAAAGAATTTTAAAAATTTAGTATATATTAACAGTTAATCTTAATATTATTTAGTATTATTTTAATATTTGACAAAACATATTTAATTATTTTGGATAAAAATTTATTAACTTAAAGTTTTTTAAATTGATTTTTGATCAGCTAAATCGATCAAGAGAGACCACTATACGCCGTTTTATTATTTTATTATTTATTATAAATATTATATATTTACATTACTTACTTAGTTGGAGAAAAACAAAGAAAAATTATAATAGCATTTAAAAATGTAAAATAATATTTGAAATATATTGAAAATTATTGACATAATCTCGATAAGATCTCAGATATCATCGTATAGAGAAAAGAATTAATTTCGTCAAAAAATTTATAAATATTATTAATAATTTTCTTTTTCTTGTTCATTGTTCATCAAATAGATATACTAAACATGGTGTATACATTTTATCTACTTCAGATTTCTTTATTTGTTTCTATACATATACGTCGTGGCGACCAACTATTCTTGGAGTAAAAGCAATTCCTCGCTACACTGTCCTCATATCGTACGTTCATTCTTGCGCATTTGAAACTTGTTGCAAGAAATTATCACATTGAACACTTATCTATTCTTTGTAAATATATACGTTTTTCTTCAAAAATTGTTGGAAAAAATTTTTTTATATCATTTTTTACATTGTTTTTTAATTGATTATAAAAAAGTTATAAAGAAAAAAGATATATATATTCAATTTTTAATCGAAACAAATATTTTTGGAAGATGAACACGATGAAACTAGAGACAAACAACACGCAATGGGATGGCATGTGAAGTGAAACCGACGAGCTTTTATCGTAAAGTAGGATACGTTAACCGCTTCGTGCTCATGACTCAAACGACTGCTTTAAATAAGCACGATGTTTGTTCTGGGAGATAGCTTTGCGTTCTCCATGTCGGAGGTCGATACAAGAGTAGGTAGTCTTCTTTCAAAGTATACATGAATGTATGTATTTTGAATCTTTCAAGTATATAATATAGCAGAGTTTATCAAATTGTTACACGGAATAATATTCAAAAACATCGAGAATCATTGATTGCTAATTGCTCAAAAATTGTAATTTTCACAAGTACAAATATTTTTATTATATAATAAATATATTATATATAAATATATTATATTAAATATTTGTCCCTTTCTTCTATAATATAATATATACTCTCTAATAACTATCTATATAATTGTCATCTCATTTTGTAACTCTGTCTTATATTATTTTTAAATTTCTTCTATATCTGAATATAATAAATGCAAATAAATAGAATGTTAAAAATTTTTTAATCATTAGAATGTTTCAAAGGTAAATATATCAAAATTAAAATTTCATTTCAAAGAAAGAAAAGTGTTCGTTAACATGCTATGAATCGATGTGTAGCATCAAACTTATATTTAGCGAGGATACAAGTCGACTGCTTTGCGCGATACGAAATACCAGGGAAATATATTTCATTGTATAATCCCCTCGAGAAGAATCCCAAAGTAGCTGGCTCGTTAACTCTATTTTAAAGACCATACAACGATGGTTAAATTTTTCTAGTCGCAATTTTTTATCAGTTTGATTTTTTTTTCTTTATCACAAAATTTATGAATTTGTAAACAAATATGATATATATATATATATATATATATATATAAAATGATTATAATATATACAACACAAAGAAGTATTCCGGATATTCCGAAGCAAGTGCATCCTGTATATTTAATAAATTATATATTAATATTTTTAACTTTGTTTATTATTAAAATTATATTTTTTAATATTATATTAACTAAATGTTCAATACTAATTTAATAATAATAAATATAATTAATAATAATTTTATAATAATAATTTCTACTGATTTAAAATAAATAAATTGAATAAAGAATGAAAAAGATATTTGTTTTCATTTATTAGAGAAATATTGAAAAAATTGGAAGAAGGTTACATGCATGTTCGATTCTTCGATACGAAGAAATACAGAATATTATAAGAAACATATATCTATATAAACTTACTGTCGTGTTTTCTACCGAGCCATGATCTTCAGCTAAGGAAGATCTGTTGTTCTGCAACAATGCTTCGAGACTTTCAATATACTCAATTGCGTTCCTTAAAATCTCAACTTTTGGTAAACGTTGATTGGGATTATTACTTGTTCTTCTTTTTAAAATTTCAAATGCCTCATTTACCTGAAATACAAATAATTTTTCGGATTATTATGTGTTATGATACGAATCGAAATACTAATATAAAAAAAAAGAATTCTATCATGAACTCAATTATTCATATATATTTGAAACTCACTTTTCTCAAACGTCTCCTTTCTCGTAAAGTAGCAGCTTTTCTTCGATCGACAGTGACAGTTTTCTTCTTGCAAGCTTTGCAGGCCCAAAGTAAACATCGGCGAGGTCCATGTATTGAAGTAGCGGCATCCAGAGCCACGTCAGGATGAGGCACATGTTCATGTAGTTCGGTTTCGTTCAATTCGTGATTCCTTTCGTTTGATTCATTCAATTCGTTACCCTCATTGCTCTCCTCGGCTTCGACGGAACCGGATTCAAGATCAGCTGAAGCATCCACCGATACAATAGACGACGCGTCGTCTGAGTCCACCGCGTATCGTAATGATTGCGATCTATCGATGAATAAATTTTTGTTATACCTCTTTTCTTATTTCTTGTATTGTTTGAAATCAAAGAAACAAATCAGAAAAATAAAAAAAAAGAAAAAAAATAAATTAAAAATAATTAAAAATTGGTTTATATGTCGGTAAATAAACCAGATTAGGCCCCGTTTCATGGAAAATGTTTTTTCTGATAGAAATAATTCCAAATTATTGGCAATGTAAGATTCCTAACATTGTCGGTATGACGATGAATTCAAGATAGTAAGCATAATTAAATGAAATATGAAATGGTGAAAATGATTTGACACGCGACAAAATTGCCGTGTCATCGTGTATGAGAACGCATTGCGTTCTTCTTTGAAATAATGATATTATACGATATATGATACGATTTGAATTTCGCTTAAATCCAAAAAAAAAGAAAAAAAAGAACAATAAGAGAAAAAAAATGAAATTGAATAATTTTTTTCTTTATCGTACTGATAGCGTTGAGAGTTCGTTGATCCTAATGCAAAGTCATTTTCAGCTGTCTCGATTACACGATTTTTCGTTTCTTCATCCACATTTTCTTCAGTCAAATGTCTTTGTAGATATTCAATTGAAGGATTATCAATAGAGGTATATACACTTTGTCGCCGACGATAATGATAATGATGATAATACTGATGATGATGCCGATGGTAATAATAACGATGAAGATGGTGATTATGATGCCGAAGTTGTAAGTGATGATGCCGATAAACGTCGTAGGATTCTCTACCAATCGATTGACATGCATAAGATATAGTATTTGTCACAAGAGTCATCGTTTCTCGTAAGACACTCCGATAAAAAGTTTTTTTTCGTGCAATCTTTCTCCACTTTCTTCCACTTTCTTCCCGTTCTCTTCTTCCTCCTTCTCTTTTTTTTTCTTTCCGTCCTTTTTTCGTTTGGAATCGAATAAAACGGCGTTTCTCGACTCGCGTATCAATATTTTGATTATCAATATATTTTTGCAAAGGAAATTCGTGATTGATTCGATCGATTTTCATGCCGAATTCATGTCCCGTTAAGCGATTCCTAACATCGCAAGCAATATCCGCGATCCGATTTCCATTTTTGTTTTTCCTCGGGACCTATCCATCTATCTACCTATCTATCTGATAATTTATTAATCGATCGATCGATCGATCGATCGACCGATAGACCGACCGATCGATCGACCGACCGATCGATCAATCAATTATACCTGTAGACAATCGTTGGAATTATCCAATTTTTATACGAATTTAAAAATAAGAAGGCACGTGAATGGAATAAAACGTATAGAAGAAACGTATAAATAGAAAATGTACACAATATAAATGATGAGAGATCAATAATCGATGATTGAAAATTTTCAAAAATCGCAAAAATCAAAGCGAAAACTCTAAGATTAAAAAGTTGCAATGTGTCGCACGTCGCAACGCAGTTTCCGGGAACCGGCTCGTGGCCCTGAAACGTGTACGAATGCGGACCGCAAGCTCTCGTTCACGTTCGTCGAGTTCCGTACCCGATCACACTTATGCTCGCACTCGCGCTCACACTTTGAACCACGTTCTTCGACCGTCGAAACCCACTCCTAGCGAACAGTTCGGATACTTTACGAGCTACGTTTAGCATCTGGGTACACCCAGATGGATTATTTTCGACGAGAAACCAACCAATTGGAGTCCGTGAAAATTCTCCGACGTTCACTATCGTCCCGCCTCTTTTCTTTCTCTACTCGAATCTAATGGTTGGTCAAATGTCGTCACATTGGGGTGTGGTTTCAATCTCGATACTGTTTAAAATTTTTTCATCTTCTATCTGATCTATAAGTTACACATCGAGTTGATATAAAGTCATGATATTTTTCCTTCTCTTTTTTCATAATGATTCATTCTCCTCACAATCATTGACAAATTTGAATGAGATGTATTCGAGAATTTTCAAACTTTCTTATTTTTTCTCATATATTTAAATATTAATTTCTCAATTGATCAAACTAAAATTACAATATCTTGATATCAAAAATGGAAATATAATTAAAAGAATATAAATATCATTTCTTATTCAATGCAACTTAATGCGTCATCATGGCGAAAGATATATATATATATATAAGTATATGTATATAAGCGTATTATATTCGCTTCCTGTCTTTTATACTAGATGCGATCGACTTACTTTTACTCTCGGATTGGATTGAACATATCGAACAAATAAAAGCTTTTGATTCAAAGAAACAAACAAATGATGAAACAAATGAGGAATTTTCTATGTAATATCAAAGACCAATGGGTAAGCCAACAAAGGCCATTCGATGATATAAGAGAAGAGATTAAAATTAAAGGAGAGCGATGCAGAGAACACGAATTGCCCTACGGCAAACGGCGAAGATTGGCCTTGAACCGGTGACCTATTTACCTACATAGGAAAATATCGTAGAAAGAGATTGTAAAGAAGGACAAAAGGCATTTTGCAGAATATAATCGCAAAACACCGAGGAAATTAGAAAGAGTGTTCGAAGAAAATTAACGGTTTTATCGATAGATAAATGAACAAATCATCCAGTTGAGAAATTTTCATTACACTGTAAAATTTTTCATTTTTCATTTTTCATCGTGTAATGTGTTATCAATATAAATAACATACATATATCCATGAATGTATCTTAAATAAATTAGACTAAGTAAATTAGTGTATACAAATATGTATCCGAATCACAAATAAAATATAAATATGTAAATAGTATATAAATGTATAAGTATGCATCTAAGAAAGAAAGAAAGTTTGACGCGTAATAGGGGTGGTGCTGTATTGCATCCCTATAAACAGTATTCGTGAAATCTCGGACCGACTCGGAGGTAATCGTGTCGAAAACGAAGAGAGAAAATCGCAAGGCGAACTATTTGAATCGGAGAAGCGAGATGGAAAACAGGTCACCCTCTTCTCCTTTCAGGATTCGGTTGGCTGGGATACCTCATCCGGCAAAGCTAAAAGTTCAGGAAAGGGCAATGCCTCACCCATTTTTATGGAAACGCATAAATCAAGCTGAATGATTCACGATTCTCTTTCTATTTCAGCTTTTCTCGTTTCAACTTTATTTTTCGAGTGATCACGAGATTACCAATACAGAAAAGATTTTCGTCAAATTTATGATATTTTTTTCGGTTTATTTCGTTTTCTTTATGTAAGTATGCTTAGTAGCAAATCCAATGAAAAAGAAAAAAGCATTCAGATGAAAGATAAAAATCGATTAGATCAGAATATAGTTGACAATTATAACGAAGATACAAAAGTAAAAAGCATATCGAGATAAGTCATTACCGAATACAAGAAATTTTGTTCCCGTAATTGCGCGCGCGCGCGCACAAACTCGGATGTATGCCATTGTGTATGCATGTATACCATTATGTATGTCAGTATGTATGTGCTATGCATAAGAAAGGAAAAAGAATAATTCTGTAAACAGAGATCGTGAAGAGCTAAGGAATGATCGGAGGAAAAGAAAGACAAAATAAAGTATAACGATACGGCAGGAAATGAAAAGAAAAGTGAAAGCATAAAACGAGGGTAGCGACATAAAGAGGTTAGGATGGTGTTGAAAAGTGTGCAAAAGCGGCGCTGTGAGAAGAGACGAGAAGAGGCGCGGAGAGTAGTTGAGGGCAGAGGGGAGAGGACAACGAAGCAAGAGTTTGGGCGAGGAGTTGGAGGGGGAGGTTTTGCGAGGGGTTTGCAAGGGGTTGCGAGGGGTTTGCGAGGGGTGATCGGGAAGGAGAAGAGAGAGTTGGTCGTCAGGTCGTGTGTTGCGGGCTGCTGCGGCTCGGGCGCGACAGTTCTACCTCGACCATTGCCGGTTAATTTTCGCAAGGCGGCTACGTATACGAAACAATAGAGGTGATCTTTTCAATGCGATACGGCGCGATATGGCGACAGTTTGTGTGTTAGGTTGAATCGTAAATCTACTTGCAACGCTTCGGTTACATTTCTGACTTTATCCTCATCGCGGTATTACAGACGGTAAGCACTTTCGGTGTTCGGACGGATCATCATCGAATATATACATCAATATCTCAACGTGAACCAAAAGAAACTAAAGAGGAAAGAAAAAAAGAGAAGAAGCGAACGGAAGGAAAAGAGAAGAAAAGAATTTCATATGACAAGAATCATTATCGTGTCATCTATATATCGAGTCCTTATAATAATATATCAGACTACGGCATGTGGAAATATATTAACCGAACAAGATCGTTAATTTCATCAACAATATACATCATAGCACGCGATTAAATCTCAAATGCATATGTTTAGCTCAGAATGGATAGCAAATTCTGATTGAATTTTTCTCTCTTGAACAGTGTAAATTTTTGAATCTTCGTACCGATCTCAATTATTATCGTTCATTACAATTCTTACAAATCTTTTTTTTGTTACGACAACTGTTTAATGATTTAATTCGGAAATTTTTGATATGAAACAAACCGATTAGGCGTTTTTTGAAGTAAGAATTGATTGAATATTGTGCAATCGCCAGAAATATGAACAATCAATCCCGTGGTAATTTCTTGCTATTAATTATCTTAATTTTTGATTGAAAATTCGCGCGCGCAGTATTATTTTTCAAGAGATAGAAATAGAGATATTTGAGATAGAAATAAAATGATAATAAATAAAGAAATAAAATAAATGAATCACTGATCAAAGAAACCATATATATAAACCATATAATTGCTCTAGAATATACGACAAATCGATACTTTGTATACCTTATCACAACGCATTTTGTTGATCAAGATCGACATCGAACAAATGACGCGATTTTTTGATGAAACGATGAAACGAATGAGTTAACTCATGCTTTTCATTATGATCAAATTTTTTCAATTGTCTTTTAGTTTTATATTTAAATATCATTGTGTTCGAAATTAAATAATTGTTACGTAAATACATATATATATATATATACATACATACATACATATATAACGCGACCGCATGTAACAGGCATTTATATATAGTTCATGTTCATAAAATTCAATAGCGCATGCTGAATATTTGTATATTCTGTTATTACATCACAAATTATAGAATGTTATATATTTAACAATAATCATATTTAATAGTAAAAGAATAAGACGAACGCTCAAAATTTCCAAGTACAAAGAGTCAAATATAATATAATAATGTATAAAAATCATAAAAGATATCATTCGATCAAAAAGGATTTGGTGAGATTCTATAAAGATAATCATATTGAAAATAAATTATCGAAATGTTAATTATTTATCAATTGATATTCAGTTTCTTCTTTACGTACAATTCAAATCCCGATATTCGTGGCCTAATTCTTCTCGTTTAAATCTTTTTTTGTTTCCTTCCTTTTTTTCTTTCATTCCTTTAATTTCTCCCCTCTGCCCTTCTTTTTTATGCTTCTCTGTCTTTTCCTTTCTTTTCTATTTTAATTCCATTTCCTTGTCGTTTGCAAAAACTCTTCTTGTTTTTCGACTAATTTTTGAAAATTAAAAAACTAAACTTTGGCAATGCTCAATTAAAAGCAAGTACAAAACTTCACAAAAACAAAAACTATTTTTTTCTGCAAATATAAATATAATAGTCGATACACAAAAAAAATTCTGTCCAAATGCACAGTGTGACGTTAAAAAAAGCTACCTCAATATTGTATTATCTTCTTTTTGATTGCATATATCGTATTTAACAAGTTAGATCCGATTTCACGATTTCTTTTGCAATAGGTTCATGATTTACAGATAAAAAATCATATTAGTTGATTAATTGGTGAGAAAACAATCGTATCTTCTTTCTTTTGTATTGTAATTCGAATTTAAAAGATTGAAAGAGTTAAAAACAACTAACTAATGACACATCGAGTGTCGATTCGATTTAAGAAGAAGGATATGTATCATATCGAAGTAACAAGTTGCAAGCATTGTAGAAACAATGCCTCTGCTGACGAGGGAAGTTGAGTTTAAACTTTGGCGAATCGACATGCTGTTGTGGGAATACTGGAACATACATTCCAAAGGACAAAGTAACGAAGAAAAGAAGACACAATCATGTCATGGGAATCAATCTCTTCGAGAGATTATCTCGGGTAAGTATCGAATAAAATAAAATAGTGATTTATTCGGTTTTAATAGACGTGAATTCTCGGATTGCGCGAGAATCACCGAAACGGGAAAGGAAACGAAATGGGAGGGGCAACTGTCGCGGTGCCATAATACTCGGAGATAACTTGGTATATAGGTCAGAAAAAGGGGTTACAGATGCCTCGCCCACTATGAGCATACAGGTCGTTCGTCTCGAATTGAGAATTCCGCGATTGAATTTTCGCATCTCTTTGTTTGATCGCAATAACCGCCATCATTCTTGTAATCTATTTAGGAAGGAAAAGAATGTTTTCATAATCTAATATTTCGTTCGATCGACAATAACAAACTGACACGAATATAATAAAAATTATAATACGAATATAATAAAAATATATAAAAAATATATATAAAATAAAAAATACAGTTCTATATATTATTGATTTGAAAATATAAAAAATAAAAAAAAAACCATTTCCTTGTCGTTGAGAAATTGAAAATGCTCGATCTTTATTTTCATGTGTCTTTTCGCAAGTCCACGAATCGAAAAATATGTAATCATGAAATATGTAATAATACGCGATTGAGCAATCGTTGAACGTACCATTGGAAATTTACAGCGGGGCGGCCAGTCATCAACTCTCCGCGACCGCTCTTCTGGGTAGTCCAGATGGATCGCGGCATCCGCTAGATGTATGTGAATTCACCGAAGAGGACTATCGGCATCAGAATTCCAATGGAAACACTCATTACCAGAACGGCAGGTCCGGCTCTGGTCTATGGGAATGTCTAATAGGTTGCAGACGTCGTTTAGACCAACATATGGCTCGAAGACGGGTAAAAATTTAATTTTTTATAACGATTCGCAATTTCGACGCTCGAATTTATCCCTTCCTTTTCTTCGGTCACGGTCATTGCCGAGAATGGGATCATGGCGCGTATAAGATGCACGCGACTATGATTGCAAGTCACGCTACGTATAAAATCGATTTTTATATTTACTTATACTTTTGGATTTTCGCGATATAATGTAGTCGACACAAGTAAAAAAAAAAAAAATGAAAGAGAGATAAATCAAGAAGGAAAAACTTTCTGATTGATCGTTTGAGTTAAACGTCAATCATGCTAGCTGTATTATTTTTATTCGACGTTTAATTAGTCTGTTCTTTCCATTATTGTCGAGGTTGACCTTCGTGCTATTTATATTACACAGGATCGAGTGATCTTAAACCGATGGAAGAAGTTCAAGGCCAAATCGATACAACCTCCTTCATCATCGTTTTAACTGATAAACGCGTGTATCTATATTCTCTATTTTTTTCAGGTGGAACAAGGCTTGAAGTTATATCGCGCTCATAAACAACAAGCTGCTGTTCGTAAATGGAGAGGTGCTTTAAAGAATATCAGACAACGAGAAGATAAATTCGCCCTTCTCGGCTATCTGTATCAAGCCTACATGGATTGGGGAAAGTATAGGTATGTGATCAGAATTACTTCGATACTTTTGTTTTTGAATTCTTGTCCAAATGCTTGTCTCTTCTTCGTATTCGCTACCTAAATATGCTTTTTCCAAATCGAAATAACTTTTCATTTCAACTAGTTTTTAATCAAAAAAAATGAAGGTGGAGAAAATAATATGACATCAATAAAAAAAATAAGGAAGAACGAGAAATGAAATGGATAAAGAGATGAAGCGATGAAAGAAAGAAGCGAAAGAAAAAAAGAAAAGAAGAAAGACACGAGTTGGTTTGTTTCGCCGAAAGGCACTGGTTGTCCAGACTATTCAACCCACTTCAATGCTATGGAGAGGCACTGTCAACCTCGTAACTTAAACTACGAACAGGAAGAGAAAAAAGCTTAATAAAGAGATTATAACCAAGAGATAATATTTAATTAGCGAGACACATCATACTTGAAAGGTGAAAGGTTCGAAGATTCTTGACACCGTAAAGAAGCTTTTTCTTTTTTTTTTTCTTTTTTTTTTTTTTTTCTCCCTAAAAAACGAGTAACGAACCACTAACAAACCAACATGTTCGTTATTACTCGCAGATATTCATTGTGCTCATTCATGTGTGAAAGAGTATTTGATGCACTTCGATCTTTCACCATTTCCTATTTTTATTTCGTTTCTTTTAATCGTTCCATGAACGAAACTTTCAACTTTAACCAACCAAGTTCGTCGCTCGACTTATTCTCGCTTTCGACAACAACTTGTTATTGATAACAAATAAATGAACAAATGTAACCTATTAAAAAAACCATACATCTTTTTCAGAGATAGCATCGATTTTGGACACAAACAGTTATGCATTTCCGAAGAATTGGATTCGCCAAACATGCGGGCAGAAGCCTATTTAAATCTGGCGAGGGCACATGAAAGATTGGGCGCATTAGATAGGGCTTTGGACTATGCGAGACACAGGTAAAAATATCTATTATTTTTTTCTTATTATTATAATGGTAATTATAATGATACGTTAAATTATTTTGGCTTTTTTATTACATTATACATATGTCTCAGCTAATTTGATCATTTCGAATAATTGCTAAACGATACATTTTATAGGAAAAAATTATAAGAAATAGAATTTGAGAGAAATTTCGAGAAATACATCTTATAAGCTACATGTTTTTTTGTGAATAGAGACATTCCCCAGATTTCAAAATCACTTTGATTTTTTTAAATAGAAAAATCTATTTTTTGTATTGTAAATCATTAGAATATCACATTCGAAATAAAAATATTATATATCAATCTTCATTAAATTTAAAATGCATTATCTTTAATTTAATAATTAATAAGATTAATTAATTAATAAAATAATTTTATCTCTAAAAGCTAAAGTAGATGCTTTAGAAATAGTAATTTAATTTTAATACGATGCACTCAAGTGTCATTTTGTCAAAATTATTATGTTTTATTAAAAACTTTTATAACAAAAATAATTCTTTTTCTTTTTCTTTTTTCACAAAATATTTTATTTGCGAATAAAGCAATATTTACTTGTTATAAATATATTAATTTAAAAGATGTATTATTGGTTACAAAACATTAAATAAATTGATCATTAATGACAATGGAGTGAATAATTAATATATGATGAGATATATTCAATAATAAATAAGATAATTAGATCATATTTTTCATTGAAGATTTGATAGGATGAAAATAAGTATTGAAATTAAGTTGAAGTTATATTAAAGGAACATTAATTCAAGGATTTAGTTTAACTTAGAGATAATAAATATATATTAAAAATTATTTTGTTAATATTTAACTATTTTAACTATTAAGATTAAAATGCATGAAGATCAATTTTTACTCTAGAAATGATATTCTAATTTATAATATAAAAAAAATTCTATTTAAAAAAATCAAGATGATCTTGAAATCTCTGAAACATTTTCATTTACAAAAAATCACATTTTATGAGATATGTTCCTCAAAACTATTTAAATTTCATATCTTAAAATTTTCATGAAATTATATAGCAGTTTCGAGATCATCAAGTTAACTGAGATATATACAAATAACTTATATATATGACTTATATACTTTATATACAAATGATTTGTATACGGATAAAATATGCATTTATCAAATTATCCGATTCAAATTATTTTCAATTGATTTTTGATTTTCGAATTTCATATTTATTGCTCGATTTAATCCAATTGAATAAAACTATGAATGAATTATTTAATATGTTGTTTCATAGCTTATACAATGAATGCGATCAATGTGCGACTGCTGGATTGGTTCATTTGACCGTAGGCAGAGTTCACTTAGAATTAGCAGGATTTTGTAAAGCTTTAGAAGCTTTTCAAAGAGCTCATAAAATTGCTCATTCGATTCAAGACCCGTCATTGGAATTGCAGGTAAGCTTTTAAAGATTCAATCTCATTCAGATATAGATAATTGTTGTTTCATATTGTTTTCGATCCACAGGTATACGTAGGTTTATCGGAGCTATTCTGCAGATTACACGATGCTGATAAGAGCGCTAGGTATGCGGCTAGAGCTTACGACCTCTCAAGAAGCTTGCAACTGGGCGACTTAAATTCCCGACATCATAGAGCAGCTCTTCTTCAGATGGCAGCGGCACTCCGGAAAAAAGGAGAACTCGGTGACGCCCACGATTACTGTTCGGTAGGCAGTAACTTTCTTTCTACAACCCCCATATTCAACTGTCACGTATCCACTTGGACCTGTTTATTTTGATCGGGAACTCGCAGGAGGCAACACGATTATCGTTAGTTTCTGGAGATCAAGCTAGTTATGCCAGGAGTATACGAATAATGGGAGATATTTATAGAAAAAAGTCCGATATAAACGTAAGTATATAAAACGGATAAAAACTAGATGGACAAATTCTTATTCATATAAAAAATGAAATAAAGATATAAGATATAATTGTGTGATTATATTATTGTTTCGCTCGTAGAAAGCATTTCGACAGTATGAAAGTGCGATGGGATCTGCGGCAGCGACCGGAGACCGTCTCTGTCAAATGGAAGCTATGGACGGCGCAGCGAGATGTCTTGAGGCCCTTCGATTACAACATAAAATATGCAATTGTCGTCCTCTTGAATTCAATACTAGGCTGCTCGAAGTAGCTGGATCAGTTGGTGCGAAGGTAAGAAATCTTATATTTTAATTTCTAATTTAATTTTGACTAACATTTAGATCCTAATAATCTTCGCTGTTTCTTCTATTTCTTCTATTCATCCTCCCCTCTTCCTCCTCTCTCTCTCTTTTCTCTGAAATGTAGTTCCTGGTACGAACAGTGAGATCGAGGCTTTCCCGTATTTATGGTTCTCTTGGAGATGAGGAACAAAAGACTCATCACGAAAGATTAGCTACGGCAATGGAAGAAGATTTAGAATTGCGATGTGGTAGTTGTAACGAGCCTTTCGGCCTTGAAACCGATTCTTTGGAAGCATTACCTTGTTCTCACATATTACATGCCAGGTAAAGTGAATTCAAAAATATAACATGTTTTTTTCATTTTTTTTTTTCGAATTGCTTTTATTATTTATCGCATTATATTATATACAATTTATAGGTGTGCATACGACATTTTAAAAAAACGTGACAAAAAGAAGAAACGTTTGTGTCCCGACTGTCACAAATCCGTTAGTTCACGATTGTACCTGCATTGCGAAGATCCTCATGGCATGAATACTTTAAATCACAGTTCCTTGAGTCTGGCATCATTGAGAGCCAGCAGTTTAGCCACGTTGGACGACTGTCACGCTACTAGCAGTGTTTAAATCTAATAATCCGTTACATCAACTTACTTATTTACTTATGTACTTAGGATTTTGTTTACTTAGAATTTTTTGAACAATGTGTTCTTTGTAATGATCACTACTAATATTTCACGTATGAATGTAAACAAAGCAAATGCAAGCACGACCAGTTGTATCCTAAATCTGACTCAAAATGCAACTGTGCACATTAGCTTAATTTCAAATATTTTTTTTAGGATATAAGAGATATCAAGCTTGCGTACAGTCTGCCAATTAAGCGATTAGACATGAATATTACTTAATGCGTGAATTGTTTAACATTTAAATTAGAATGAAGAAATTTAAAAAATATTAGCACAATATCAAAAGACTTGATGGCAATAAAAATGCACATTCAATTCATTCGTCTTTTCTCATTATTTTTCCCTTTTTTATCATTAAATGATTTTTTTGTCATTATAAATATCTAAATATTATACAATTTATTTTTTTAATATAATATAATGCATGCATATAAAATAGTGTATGTCAATACTTTTCAATAATATTAATACATTAAGATATTCTTATTCTTATTGATTTAAATAAAAAAAAAGCTATTTAACATATGTATTTGATACATGTAATTAAAAAAATAGTAACATTTTAAATATTTTAAGTGTAATTAATGTAATCCTTGAAATAATTTAATTGTAATTAGAGCTTCGAAATATTAAATAGTAAATATATAATATAATAGTAAATATATGCTATATATAAGCTTTTTAAAGAAACGACTGCGACATCTAGAATACAGTTATGAATTCACATAGTGAACCGCCATGACAGCTGATGCATTTCGTATCGCTTGACGTTTGATCAGAACATGTCATTTTGCACATTTAATTTCGACAAATGGCAGACTTCTTTTTCGGTTTCGATACGTCGCTTGCAGTAAGTAAGCAAGTTCTTCTTGGGATTATTTTTTTTTTTTATCTCTGTTTAAAAATAATGAAAAATAACACGACAAGATTAAGAGATTGTGCATGATTTTAACCAAGAGTCGCGTCGTGGTTTCATCAGAAATATAACAAATTATAAACTGTCCAATGCAATCCAATGCTAACACGAATAATTTATTCATTTAACATGGATTGGCAAAGATTATTTAGCGAATTCTTTATATCTTATATTCTATTATTTTTTTTTTTACGCATATATAGTTCTTAAAATACATAGTATGTATCATTACCATTTCCAGTCGTTATGGAGATACATACATCGCATAACCTCGTCAATGTTTTAATCTCTTCAAAGGTCATTAATACTGCTATTTTTATATTAATTATTATTTTTCCTTCACAAGCTTGTTTTATTTTAATTTTTTCTTTATTTTTTCTCCCATAATTTTGTTTTATTTTAGTTTTCTATTAGATGTTTTAACAAAATAAAGAAAGCGAATGATCGTTGTATAGTTTGCTATTATCTTTGTATCAAAATTTTTTACTTATCAATCAATTTTATCAATACAATTTTGTATTAATTTTAACTAATTTTGTATTTATAATAAATAATTAATTAATAATAAACTAAAAATAGTAAAATATTATTTTAATAATATTTCTTTTTTATTTACTATTTTTATATATACTATTTTTTATGATTTATATAGAATAGCAGTTTAGAAGATGGTCTCGAATGTCCCTTTGAAGAAGATGATCTTGGAGAAGAGGAAGAATATGATGCTTTGAATGATGAAACTTTTGGCTCTGAAGCTACTATTGGTGATTGGGAAAAAGATCATGAAAAACTTGCAGAAATTACAGAATCCAATCGCCCTCATAATCAGAATACTTTAAGCAAAAAAGTAAATATATATAATATATATATATATATATATAATATATATATATAATAATAGATTTATTATATTTTTTTTTATTTATAATCATTTATATCAACTGATTTGTAAAAAAATTATGATTATTGTTACAGAATGTAACCAATTTAGATATTGAAGATAATTTATCCCATTTGGTATTAGATGAAAAAGAAGGTATTGTTCCACGTCCTGGAGTATGGGATAGTCCTTCCAATTTAGTCCTTCCTAAACCTCGACCACCTTTAACTTTATCACCAGCTATAACAAATGTATGCACAGTGGAACAATTGGAAAAGGGATTAATTGCAAATAGACAACCATCTAGATTAAATAAACCTACTCAAACACAACAACCACAACAACAACAACAACAACAACAACAACAACAACAACAGAAATCCGATGGATCACTTTTGTTTGAATCTTTGTCTGCACCACCGCGCTTCCCGCCAGGATTGGGTATACCTCCACATCCTGTTGTTTTACCAACAAACATGAGATTTCCTCATCCTCAATTTTTACAGCATCCTAGATTATTAGCCAGTAAGTATATGAAAAATTAAATTTCATTATTGATAAATTAAGATGATATAAATTTGAATTCACATTATTTTCTTTTGAAATCAATATATTTATTTTTACAGATCAAACTGGAAATGTACTGAGATATCCTATTACAGCACACTTGATGTTACCACATACTGCTCAAAGACAACCAATTCATGGTTCATTTTGTAATAATTTTCCTGTAAGTTTTAATAATTAATTGTATATAAATATTTCTAAAAAATATTTTGTAAAAATTAATCATATTGTTACAGCAACCATCGCTTTCGAATTTATGTCCACCTCCATTTTTACGAGCAGATCATAGTATGATACCTCCTTTCTCTAGCAATCAGACCAGTCATCAACAACAGCAACATTCTTTTCCGCATTCTGGAAATCAAAGAAATCAAAATAGAGCTTTTCATCATGGGGAACAACAAGGAAATCACCAACCATTTTTTAAGAACAATCAACATCATCGTAATCATGATCGAAATAATCAACGACATTATCATTATAATCATCACTGTCAAGGAATAAATGGAATCATCGGATCAGGAGAATATGATGAATATGCCGGTCTCATGAGTACTCGGGAAAAACAGTGGTTAATTAATATTCAATTATTGCAACTTAATACAAATGAACCATATGTTGACGATTATTATTACATCGTTTTCTGCGATAGAAGAAATAGGCAATGTATAAATCAAGAGCAAAAAGATAAAAAACACAATAACAATAATAATAATTATCATAGAGATTCCAGGTAATCTTAATCTTTCTTTTATTTTCTTTCTTTCCTTCTTTCTCTCAGTTTATTTATTTTTTTTCTGCTTAAATTCCTGATAAAATAAATAATCATTATTATTACATTTGTTTTCAGAGATCGAGAACAACCACATCATGTGCTTTCAAAATCTATATATACACCAACACAATTTGAAAATTCTTTGGGAAAATTACAGTTTGCTAGTGTTATTGCACCACGTAAAGTTATTGATATGGATGTTGTACCAAATAGTGATCCTCAATTAGCTACTCAAATACAACAAAAAGATACAAAGCGAACAAGACAATTGTTACTCGAAATTGAAAGGGTATTAATTTTTTTCTTATTTTTAACAAAACGTTTGATTTATCTATAAGCATTCTATTGCATGAATAATATTATTTTCAGTTATATATAATTCAATTAAAACTTGAAGATTTGCATAATCCTTTGGCTCTACTTAGCGAGCAACAACAAAATCAAGAAGAAGAGAATGAAACAAATAATATTAAAAAAGGTAGCTCAGATATAATAAATATGATATTATCAGCTTTTCTTCAATTAATACAAGATGATAAATTAGCGAGCATACTAAGTATTCGAAAAGGAAAGGTAAGTGAAAATAAAATACACATCTTTATAAGAAATAAAATACGCACATATACATACATATATATATATATATATATACATATACATACATAATACATAATACATAAATACATAAATACATAAAAAAAAAAAAAGAAAATTATATATCGATCATTCGAATATTATTGTTTATCGCAGACGCTGTTGTTGAGGTTCTTACCATATTTAAATATAACGGACCATCGTAATCAATTAGAAGAATTATGGAACGCGATATTTCGAGGATTAGCTATTATAGGTCGTAGAGATTCTCACCTCTTAATAAGCCTGTATTCGGAATTTCAACGATGGTTCGATACCGTGCAAAACTTCAATACAATATTTCGACTAGCTCGATCGCTATCTGACTCTGTTAATCAACCTATCAAGAACAACAGTTTAGCTTTTGCTTTAACGAACAAGGTTTGTTTAAAACTTTATTGTTAAATTTTTTAATTTTTTATTTTTCTTTTTACATCGATTTCAACATTTAAACGCTTTTCTGTTTAGTTTGGTGTATCTGTAATTGCTTCGATGTTTGAACAAGCAGAAAAATTATATCCCACGGATGATTCTTTATCTTCGGAATGGTCATCTTTCATAGCAAACATCATTGAAATAATTGGTGAAACTCCACCCTGTGTCGCACCTTGTCGACCGATTGCTGCAAATACGCTCAATCAGCATTTGAATCGACTATCTCATTTAAAATGCGGGAGATATACAAATCTGGAACTTCTATTAACTGATGCCAATCCTTCTCGATAGTTAAACGTTATTAGATATTTTTTTGCCATTTCTTTAAACCTGCTTTTTATAATCATTGATTGAACGACAAATTACATTGAAAAAGAGACGTAAATATTTTAATACTTTATATCATTAAGATTAATCAAATATTTTCTGCATATGATTAAATATAGTAATTGATACTCAAGTTTCACATAGTAAACATATATCTTTTATGTTTATTTTAACAAAATATTATATCAATCGTCTGATTTATTATGTCAAATAATATGATATTGATTAATAATCTGTATAATATTTACAATTGTTATAGTTTGTTTACAATTTCTTTTTTTGTTTTGTTTTTTTATTCTAAATATATCACGTAAAGCAGGTATTAATTATATTCATTGGATAAACTGTACATCTTATTTTATGCCCTCTATTCGTCATTCTTTCTCTATCTTTTCTAGTTTTTGTATAATATTTTTATTACAATCTCATTAAACAGAAACATATATAATTCAATTTCTAGATATTTTAATATTGTCTTTTACGATTTTGCAAAGTTTTGCAATCTTATGTGCATGTAATTTGTTCTCTAAAAATTTTGCTTAAACTTGAATTATTAATATTCATCATTAATCAAATTTACTTCTTCAGAATAAATATGAAAACATATCTATAATTATATATCGATGTTTTTATATACAAAATATTTTTCATTTTCTTTCTATTATTTTTTTTTTTTTATTTTCTTCTTTTTCTATTATCGATTCTATTAATGATTTTTGATTTATTTTTTTCGATGACGAATGGAGAGGGAAAAGTGATAATTTTCGTAGTTTCGTTTCAGACTAAAACATATTTCTATTAAATAAATGACAATGAATATCCATAAATTTGTAAAAAAAAAAAAAAAGATAGATTACGTTAAAATATAAATATAAGTTATTAATTTCATTTAAGATTTTGAATAGGATAAAATGTTATTATGAAGTCAACTATTTGTTAAACAAGATTAATTATATAATACTTAATTAATCTTTACGTAAAAATAATTATAATATAAAAATAATATTGTTCATCCATATCTTTAAAAAACCGAAAGAGCGCAAGAATCATATATGCAATAATTATGTAAGTTTCTATAAGTTTCTATATGAGAAACAAAAATATTGCAATGTTTTTGTGTAACAATTAGCGAATTAAAAACTTTCATTGATAAAGTTATAATGTGAACATTGCAGACATATAAATTCAATGATTTCATTTTATCTGTTATTTGTTTGCAAATTTGTTTCATAATGTCTGTTCAATCATTTGGTGTATATTTTAAGAGCAGGATTATTATTGAATAAAATGTTGCATACTTACTATGAATGAAATAGTCACAAAGATATCAAGTAGTGAGTACATGGAATGCGATTTACAATATACTACTACACGGCCTTTGGTGCACAGTATGAACGTTTACTTTTTATTGCAGTATACATTTATAAACTCATATGTACATTTAGCTTGTACATAGAGCGATGAATGAATATATTTTATAATCGGATGCGAAAAAGAGAATTTATTTTTTGCCTCCGTAAATATAGCATTAGATCATTTTTGCAAGAATAAAAAAGGGTAAAAAGAAATTATAAAAATGATAAAAAAAGATAGATCATGTTATTTTTCAATATCAATATATATTGATATATTGATCATGAAATCGAAAATTTAATTCGATTTCTGAATCATAGATTTAATTTTAATTAATAATAATAATTTAAATTACGTGTATATTGCGTTGTATCGAAATTCAACGCTAATACTCTTTTTTTATTACATAAAATCATAATTTTAAATATTGCGAATTACTTTCCCTTACTTTAAGAGATATTTAATAGAACAGCTTTTAGGTTTCATAAATTTTTACGTAGTAATTTTTTGGTAAATCTTATATTTATATATTGATTAACATAATACAATATGATATAAAAATGTGATGTAAAACATATAAGCACTGTCATTTATGTTGCAAACCAAGGTTAGTTGAAATTTCATAAGAAATGAAATGTCTTTATCATTTGTAAAATAATGATCGAATGATAATTAAACTAAAGCGAGTACTTTTCAATTCTTTACTCTGGGATGAAAAATATTTGTTGAGACTGTACAAATTTTTTAATCTTTGAAATTAAATTGTATTATAAAGTTTAATTCGCATTATCCCTTGCATATAATCTTGCGAAATATGTTATCTTTTTATCCTAATTACATGCGTCCACATAATATCGCGTTGTATACTGTAAAACAATAAAACGTCGATGTATTTTTTATTTTTTATTTTATTAAAAGCAATTTAGAATGCATACAATATTAAATAGGAAGATCGTTAACGCATAACATATATACGTAGATTTTTGTGTGTATATACAATCGTAAATTTTTAATTTTTTTTTTTTTTCTTAAAATCAAATGCGGGAATAATTTTATATATATAAAAAATAAAATACATAAAATATATAATAGCTGATATTATAAATAGTTGATATATTATATGAAATAGTATTTCAATTTCTTTTTATATAGTGCAAATATTTAAATATAAATATAATAAAAAATTTCATGAGAAAAAGAAAAAAAAAATAGATGAACTAGAAAAAAAATATTTCATAAGATAGATTGAATCAATTAAAAAAACACTTTTCATCTTTCATTAAAAATATATTTTTATAGAATTTTACGTTATATTTACACGAAATTCTTGTAGAAACGAATTTAGATATAAATATCTTTTTGAAAATTGATACTTGTGTATCAATTTATTTCTATCACTATTCTAATATGAACATTAATAAAATCGTGTATTTTATATACATTTTTGATGTGATTAACAGTAATAATTCTATTTCAATATGTATCTATATAATCGATATAGTTTAAATTAAATTAAATCATTAAACCAATAAATATTTTGCATTTTGATTTTTATTATTTAATATATTATATATATATATAATAAAAAATATTTAAGAATATATATTTTTATATATATATATATAAATAACAAATAGAAATTATAATTGAAAATTAATATTGGAAAATGATATAATGTTTATGTAGATCAAATATATTGTGTTTACTGTGTCTACTGTTAGAAAGTAATACATGAGGAGTTTATAAAAGGCAATAGTGAATAATGATAAAAATATTTCTACAATACCGACATAGATATGGAGAAAAAGTGACATTTGCAATTCGTTGTTCATTGGCGCTGTTGTGCGTGAGTAACGTTTCTCGCATGCTACTCGGTACGACTTTTCATTTAACAAACATATATTAACTGATACAACAGTTTTCTTTTCCTAATTAATAATATTTGTTATTAATATTTTTTTAGTCAATTATTTTTTTATTATGAAATGTAAAAATTTTGTTAATAATTTGGTGATTCTTTCTAAAAACTTGTTTTCATATTGGCAGGTGTTCCATTGTCATAACGGATGAAATGAATATTTATCTATGGAAAGGTCATTTCAGTTTGCTCGAGAAATTACAAGTATTTTTTATATGGTTTAAAAAAAACTGTTAAATTTTGTTACCGATTAATTTAATATAAATAACGAATGAATACAAATAATATCGAATTTGTAATTATTAAAACTGTATGTCTTGACGAATAAAATTTTAAGTAATATTAGGTAAGTAAAATAATTTTTATAAAAAATCACTTTATATTTCAGTAAAATATATATAATCAGAGTTATTTTTTTTTTGTTTTTTTTTCTTTTATCAATATATTGAGTATTATTTCTTCTTCTTTTTAGATTATTTTAAATAATTTGAGAGTTTTTTTATTGTGTTATGTGATTAAATTTTTATATAATAAGATAATTTTACTATTCTAGTATCATATTTTGCTTTTTTTTTATTATTTTTATAAAATTTTATTTCAATGAATGAAAATGAAATTAGAATCGAAAATGATTTTAGAAATTTTGTAATAAAATAATATATAATTTAAATTTGTTAAACTTTATTTGATATGGAAGTATTATAAAATACTTTATTATAAATATAATCATACATAAAATTATTAATTTTTGAACTATCTGTTAGATATAAAATATTCAAATATTTCAAATATAAAACATTTTCTTATAAAATAAATATCAATATAAATAATTTATAAATTTTTATAATTTATTATATTATATTATTATATATTTATTATATATATTTATTAATATATTGTTATTTATAATTATTCATTATTTATTTATAAAATTATTACATTAATATGAGAACAATTATTAGAAATTTAATAAATTTTACTGTACATAAATATATGTTCATAAAAAATTTTTCATATCTTTTATAGAAAAACAATGTATAATAGAAGGTAACAACTGAGGAAGATTAAACTATGGCCAACAGAAAAGATAAATCATCTACAGGTTTTGTAAGTATAATATTACATATAGAATTAAAGTTAATATAATTAACATTACAATATAAATAGAAATGCAGAAAAGAAATAGAAAATATGATTTATTTTTAATTTTTGTTTATACTGTTTATTCAGATTTCATCGACTATCATCCATCTGATGATAAAATTTGAAAATTGTCTTCTTTATGCGATATCAATTTTTATAAAATTTTCAAAAAAATTAGATAAATTATGACATATATAATGTCTCTGCATATAAGTATAAATCATCTTTATAATATACAACATATTTATAACAATCTTTATAATATATAAGAGTTGATAATAACTTTTATAATGGAATCATGCTTGTAAAAATAATCAATTTGACAATATTTAATAATATTCAAACAATCAATGAAAGTAGTAATTTAAAACTATCAAAGTAATGTACTGAATTATTTAAATTATTATCATATAAATATGATATTTTGTTAGTTTCGTAAAATCGTTTTTATAAGAATACAATTAAAAATAAATATAACATTATATTGAAATTCTTAATTTAAATCTCAGCAATATATATGATGTGTGTGTGTGTGTGTGTGTGTGTGTGTGTGTGTGTGTGTGTGTGTGTGTGTGTGAACACATATGTTATATTTCCTGCTATAATTATGAATTTCATATGATAACAGAATAAATATTCAATCGAAATAAATTTTAATTTTAGATATATTATCGTATAAAATTAATTTGTTCAGCATGAATAAAGTTTCGAATATAATTTGAAAAATATTTTTCAAAAATAAAATATTATTACATATCATTACATGAATCAGATGAATCAAAGTAAATTATTTCACATACAGAAAAAAATTATTTTGCGCGATATATATTAGGACAAAATAACCAGAATAATTTAAGTCAATATATTTTTTTGTTTTTTTTTTTTTATCATTTTATTTCATTTCATATTAGCTTTTCTCGCTTTTAGAAATTTTTTTTTATTTTTTTTGTTAATAATTATTAAAATTAAAAATTTTATTTCTGAGAATTTTAAAAAATTGTTTAATAATTAAAAAATTATTTAATTAAAAAGATTAAAGTTTCTTTCATAAATTATAAATTAATTAAAAAGATTTAATGAAAAGTTATTATTATTAATTAAAAAAATTTTAACTCTATTTTCAAACAATCGTATAAATGATCGAGAAATATGCAAAAAACATATATATTTAAAATATATAAATAACAATGCTTTTTTTTTATTTTTTTCTTTGCGCACAAACAAAACAATTAACGAGAGATATAAAATATGATAAGAAAAGGATGGAACGAAAGCACGTTAGCTAATTATCTTAATTATCTTAATAATTTATTAATTATATTATTATTAGCTAATTAGATTAATCACTTATAGAGATTATATCGTCGTTCATTCGTATAACTTTGATCTCATCTGTGCATACATTTCTTTTCTCATATTTTATATCAACAACAATTCGTTAGCGCATAATGTTATCAATAAATTGATAAAATTTATATATAATATTAAAATTAATTTTTAACATAAATTTTGAAAGTAGAAAAGAACAAAATATTTTTTGCAAATTTAAAATGTCAAACAATATATAATAATAATAATAATAACAATGATTTTAAAATACTATTTTTATTCAAATTATCGCAACCTTGAACTATTCACGATTATGACATCGAAAAGTGATATAGAAAACTTTGAATGTGAATCACTATTACTGTCACTCCTTCATTAAAGTTGCCAATTATCATATTTATATGCCGATAATTGTTTTCTCTTTAACAACTAAATTATGTTATTACATTATTGTCTTAAAAATTCCTAAAAAAATTTTCTAAAAACAAAAATAAAAGAAAGAAAAAACAATTCGTATAGATTCGTATAAAAATATGAGAAATATGAAAAAAAGTATGGAGGTAAAATGATTGCAAGAATTTAAAGTCATTAGGAAAAGTTGTTTACAATATAAATAAAAAAATTATGAAAGAGTTCCTCGTTTTATTCGCATCAAGAGGCATGAACGCATGAAGACCAGTCTGCGATATACATGATGCGATGCTAATCTACTTACTTAGTTGATCGTAGATAGACTTGTAACAATTACGCAGACGCGCTTCTTGGATATTATCGAGGCCAACGCGATTTTCCCTTCTTTCGATCCGTTCAATGACTTGATCATGATGCCGTTAACTTGATTCTACTTTTCGATTTGATACTGTTCGCTCGTTAATCCAAGAAAACATTTTATTCTATGATTCAATATCTGTCCGAAGGAACGCGCTCGCATGCACCAATCTTGATTTGTGCGAAGGTCACGAAACAATCGCGCCGTGACGTGCCTTGCCGATTCATTGCTCTACTCTGAAATAAAACGACAAATTACACTTTATCGAAATTTTTTATTGGATTGTCATATATCGGGAATTTATTGAAATATTTTTTATCTCGAAGAATCTGAACTTTGAAAAATTTTATAATACTATCATAATATATTTATCGGATAAATGAAAAACGATATTATAAATAAGTCAATTATTGTAGATAAAGATATTATTATAGATAATTCTAGAAATCAAAATTTTTTTATTCAATGAAAATAACTGAATAATTTTGATGCATCAATTATTGTAAATGATAAGACACTTCTCTTTTTTCTTTTTTTAAACTTTTCTACTAATGATCACAGATTGAGTAAAATTTATTTTCAAATATGAAATCATGGAGTTGCAATGAAGAAAAATAAAAACAAAGTCAGAAGGGGAAAGGGAAGAGAGGGATTAATTCTAAGAATAATACAGTGACATTACATTCATTTCTTGATAATTTATACGAATTGAAAGTTGAATAATGTAATATCATCATCCCTATTCGTGAGTGAGTGCTATATTAAGATCGAATTAGAACGACAGCAATTTTGTAATTGATTTCTTTTTTATTTATTTATTTTTTTTATTTATTGTTGTAGCTGGACACATGGTTCGGCCGACCAAAAAAATCCGGGCGTGGAGGTGGGGTCAGAAGTGGTTTAGGAAACAATACTATACCACGACCTCATTCCGGTGATGATTTCAATGAGATTGAGCAACAACGTTGTATCATTGAAAGAATGGATAAAGAGACAGTAAATGACAAATTTGAGGAAATGTTGGTAAGTTAAAATCTATCTTTCGATCCATGATATATGATTTAAAATAATTAAATTTTTTATCGAAATAGGCTAATATGAATTTAACCGAAGAAAAAAAAGAACCATTACGACAACAATCGGAAGCGAAGAAAAGAGAAATGTTGGTTTTGCATTATAAAGGTAGCATTCAAGAGAATAAATCAAAATTTGATAAACCTGCGGATTATATTCAGTATTTGGCACAACCTGATTTAAGTGTCAACAAAATCTACAATTGCATTGAATCATTAAGAATAGCATTGACAAACAATCCTTTAAGTTGGGTTCAGGAATTTGGTACGAAAGGATTGAAACAGGTTTTAGCGACGCTCAACGAGTGCTATCGAAAGTAAGTATTTTTCATAAAAAAAATTATTATATTATGTATCATAGCATTGGTATTTAATATTGTCAATTAAGAATTTCTAATATTCATATTATTCTATTGCAGTGCCTTCATATATTATAATAGGTAATCTTTGTAAAAATACTATTTGTTTTAATTTTATAGCAATTTAGAATATTTTGCATTTTTTTTTTTTTTTCTCTCCTCTTAGCTTTTTATAATGATATAGATGCACGTTATTATGATAGTATATGATAATATCTGATGTATAAATATATATATATGAGAACACTAGTAATATTATACATATATGTATGTGCGTTATATGGATAATTTATAAGCAAGATTCTGTAAATTTTATGCCAAAAAAATTTTCTTTATATGTTTTTTATATAAATCAGAATGTTAATATATTTGTAGAATATTTTTATAGAATGAATATTTTTGTAGATTATACAATGGATAATATAAAAATTGATATGTAAAAATTTTAAATTTGATTGAAATTTTATTATTAAGCCTTTATTTATTATATTATAAGCAATTTAATTTTAATTTTGTTTAAATTAAATGAAACTAGAAAAAGATGATGCAAAACAGCAGTTTCGGAGATAAAACTGTTTTATTTTTGTTTTGTTTTATATCTAACGCAAATTTCAACTTATTATAACTTAAGTAACATTTTTGTATATATAAATTTTGTTTTAACTTCCAGAATTATTCCATAAATATATTAATGTCCTGCATATATATTTTAATGCTTCAATAATTGCCATTAAAGAACAAAATGTATAATATCAATGTTTGTTCTTTAATTGCATGATAATCTATGTGATGTTCCATATAATAGTACTGATCGATTAATCGAAAATCAAAAATCATATAAAATTTATTGAACACGATTTGAATTGAATAGTTCGAATAATCAATGATTAAATATTCGATTTTTCTTTTCGAATAGTTGAACAGTTCAATGAAAATATTCTTATTTTTTTTTTATTTTGTTTCCTGTAATTAGTTTCAATAAATTGATATTCTTTTGTGTTTTATAACAGTGACAATCGATATGAACGTATACAGTACGAATGCATTCGATGTTTGAAAGCTATTATGAATAATACTGTTGGTATAAAGGAGATGTTGGCTCATCAGGAAGCACTCACGATCGTAGCTAGATCATTGGAGCCGACAAAACCATCCGTTATGTCAGAAGCTGTAAAACTGCTTGGTGCAGTTTGCCTTATTTCAAGCGACAGTCATAAAAAAGTTTTGGATGCGATTACTATGAACGGAGAATTTAAGGGAAGAGAAAGATTTTTACCTATTGTGCAGGGTCTAATGAATAAGAAAAATGAAAATCTAAGAGTACGTTTTATAATCGCTCTATCATATTTTTTTTTTCATTTTCATTTTTCAATTTTATTCCTACTTTATTTTTTTTTTCTTTATTTTCTTTTTCTCATTTCTCTTTCTTTTTTTTTTTCTTTTCATTAATACTTACTATTAAAATGCAACTTATAATATAACTAATAAATTGCAACTTATTGATTGATAGGTGGAGTGCCTTCAACTTATCAATTCTATCATTTCTTCGGCCGAAGAATTAGACTTTAGATTGCATTTACGAAATGAAATCATGCGAGTCGGTTTAGCCGATATTTTAGAAACATTGGAAAAAAATGAATCTGAAGATTTAGCTAGACACTTGAAAATTTTCAATGATCACAAAGAGGAAGATTATGAAGAATTTGTACAAAGATTTGATCACGTACGATTGGAATTGGATGATATAAATGATTGTTTTGAAGTAATTAAAAATATGGTAATGGAAACGTCTGCTGAACCATACTTTTTATCAATACTTCAACATCTTTTATTCGTCAGAGACGATGCTTTAGTCAGGTAGGAAAGAGCATAGTTTTTTGCATACTATTTATTTTCTTTTTTCTTTTTTTTTATTTTCTTTTTTCTTAATAGACCGGCCTATTATAAACTGATAGAAGAATGCGTATCACAAATTGTGTTGCACCGTTCAGGCTGTGATCCAGATTTTAGTGCAACTAAGCGCTTTCAAATTGATGTCCAACCATTGATCGATACATTGGTTGAAAAATCGCGAGTGGAAGAAGAAAGGCGATTGGTTGAAGTATTGCAAAAATTAGAAGAAGCTATAGCTAGTAAACAAGAAGCAGAAGCAAAACTTCAACATGCAGAAAATAAAATTAGAGAATTGGAGCAAGGAGGAATAAAATCAACTAACGGTAATGCGGTAAGTTTATCATGAAATTCTCATTTAAAGTTTCTATTTGATATAAATATAAATTTGCTTTTGACTTATAACTATTATTAACAATTATTAACTATAATTGTTTTGATTTGATAGAAAATTGGTTCAGTCCTATCGGGTTTGGCTGGAATTGGTAATCTTCCACCTCCACCACCTCCGCTTCCAAATGCGAGTGGATCAACAATAATAATAGCACCGCCACCTCCGCCGCCACCACCTTTACCGGGTTCTGGTGGTCTATGTCCGCCTCCACCACCACTTCCTGGATTAGGAGGACCACCACCACCACCTATGCCTGGTACACTAGCAGGTCCTAAACCTCCACCAATGCCACAATCAGGTCCACCACCGCCAATGATGGCTGGGATTAATTCCGCTATTAACACGTCACAATCACTTCCATTAGGATTGAAGCCAAAAAAAAAATGGGAAGTCGATGCACCATTGAAGAGAGCAAATTGGAAAGCAGTAAATATTTATACGATAATCTTTTTTATTTATTTATTTATTTATTTATTTATTATTATTATTATTATTATTATTATTATTATTATTATTATTATTATTATATAATACAACATATGTTGTAGATCATGCCACATAAACTCACTGAAAAATCATTTTGGATAAAAGTACAAGAGGATAAGTTGGCCAGTCCCGAAATACTAAATGGTTTAAGCTTAAAGTTTGCATCAAAACCAAGTGGGAAGAAAATTGATGACGTTGTTGATAAGTAATTAGCTAATAATTATTCCATTATTGAAACATGAAAATTTTAAAATCATTAATAATATGATGCTTCTCATTATATAGATCAGCTTCATCAAAAAAAGTGAAAGATTTAAAAGTCCTTGATGGAAAAGCTGCTCAAAATATTCTTATACTTCTTAATGGTACTTTAAAGCATATGTCATATGAAGAGGTAAAGTCTTGTTTACTCAAATGTGAAGGACCCGTTATTTCGGATAATATACTTCAAGGACTGATACAGTATTTACCGCCACCCGATCAATTAAAAAAACTTCATTTTTATAAAGATCAATATGATGATTTAACAGAAGCTGAACAGTTTTGTATTACTGTAAGTGCATTTTTCAAGCAATCTTTGATCGAAATGTTTTCTATAAAAAAAACTGTATCTAAATATTTGAAACAACTATTTTATTTATTCTTTGAAATATTTTTGAGTCTATGTACTATAGATATCGACAATCAAGAGATTGTTGCCGAGATTGAGATCATTAAGTTTCATGCTGCGATATGAAGAATTAGTGCAAGATGTAAAACCGGATATAGTGGCAGGCACAGCAGCTTGTGAAGAAGTAAAGAATAGTAAAAAATTTGCCAGAATTCTGGAATTGATCCTATTGCTTGGCAATTATATGAATTCTGGTTCAAAGAATGGTCAAGCATTTGGATTTGAAATTAGTTTTCTTACTAAGGTTTGTTTCTTGTTGTGAATCATGTTTGTAATTTCCAATGATTTGTAATCATGTTTATAATTTAATATAACAAAATCTCAATTTTATTTTTTTATTATATAACAATAATTTCTTTTAATTTTCAGTTAACTAGCACTAAGGACATTGATAACAAACAGACTTTAATGCATTATTTAGTAGACACAATAGAACAAAAGTTCTCAGAGTGTCTTAGTTTTACAGAAGAACTGGCACATGTAGATAGAGCAAGTCGAGTTTCTTTAGAAAATGTACAAAGAACTTTGCGACAAATGGATTCTAGTATTCGAAATCTCGAACAAGATTTATCGAATGCTAAAATACCACAATCCGATGAAGATATGTTTTTACATGTCATGGGTGTATCCTTTTTTTTTTATATTTTTTTTTACATTTTTTTTTCATCATTATATTGTAATTACAAATATCGTTAATATTTGATTGAGTTTTTAAATTATATTCTTTATTACATTGTTTTCCTTAAATATCATATCGAATATACAGCCTTTTGCAAAAAAAGCCCGTGAATCTTACGAAGTTCTTCAAAATATGTTTAAAAATATGGACAGCTTATACACAGAAATTTCCGAATTTTTTTCTTTTGATAAACAGAAATATACAATAGAAGAATTTTTTGGCGATATAAAAACATTTAAAGATGATTTCATGGTAAGTAAAGAAATCAAAAAATAAAGCTTGTATCACATTTATTTTTGATGTATATTTTTACAGCAAGCTCAAAAAGAAATAATAAAAATGAGAGAAACAGAAGAAAAACAAAGAAGAGCGAGAGAAGCGCGAGAAAAAGCAGAAGCAGAGAAAGCAGCTCGAGTAGCAAGGAAAATAGCACTTGTCGATATGAATGCACATGAAACTCAGGAAGGTGTTATGGATAGCTTAATGGAAGCTCTTCAAACTGGTTCCGCGTTTAGTCGACCAGATCAACGTCGGAAACGTCAAACACGCGCTGCTGGTGGTAAGTTGTATAGGACTGCATACGCTTCAACGAAATCTACGAAGAAGGAGAAGTTGTTATTTGCTAAATTGTATCAATCGGGAGAACTTAAGCAATTTGCAATTAAACGAAATCAAAGCAATATTACGCGAAACGTCTCTCTTTCTCGTGATATGCTCACAATTTCAAAAAATTCTGGTTTCACACAATATGCAACACCAGAAGAAAATCAACATTTTTATAAATGTTTATTACTTGATCTTGTCACAAGAACGCCTAAACAAGATAAATTTTTATCTAGGATTAGTTCATTTAAGAGAAAAAAACAAAGTGAAATCGCATCCAAGAAAATACGTATTGATCGATTAATATTTGAAGAAACTCCAAAAAGAGAAATTTCTATAAAAATATCTCGAAATTTCGATGATATTTCGAATTTATCAAATAATTCCGACCAATGTGTTGCATCTTACGGATTTGTGATAGATGAGCTAAAAAAACATACACCGAAACATGTCAAATCGAATTTAGTTTCATCCTCTCCAAATCAAACGATTTCTATAGGTACAGCTGTAAAGCTTAGTCCAGTTAAACGAAGACAAGTTATAGTAAGTAAGAAACATAAAAGAAACAGTATAGTGCGGCGTGTTGTTAAGAATCGTAAACAAAGGCATTCGAGATTTAGCGATAATCGAAGAGCACGAAAGCTGTTCAGTTATTTGGGCAGTCCTATAGGCGAAAGTATTTCGCTGATCGAAAATCGTTCCCTTTTCCATGCATTCGAATCGGATAATAGAATATCGAAATCTATGGACAATATTATAACTAAAATTGATAAAATTCCATTAAAATTGATTGAAAGAAAAAATTTAGATATCCTTTGTTGGAAAGATGAAAATAAAAATGATTTGTCTATACAATATTCGAATAGTCAGCTTTCATCTTTGAAGTGTTTCTTTCAATGTCCGATCTTGAATTCGAACAGAAAAATGACTGAGTTGGACGAACTTACTTTTCAAATGACACAACCTATTACTATTGAATCTCGAATTAATAATAATCTCGATACTTTTCATCAGTTAAAATTGACAAATAACGCATCAAAAAATTGTTCGATATTTGCGCTCAAAAAGGACACGCTTTCGATATCGACTAAACAAGAATGCAATTTTATAATTACAACCGAAACTGAACAGATCGTTTCGATGAAGAAAAAACATCGGAAAAGAATTTGGAAATTTTGGTAGATTTGTTAAATTGCGTTGTTGTCGTAATTTCTTCAAATGTTACATATCTATAACTGTTTCATATTGTATTTTATTGTATTTATGTAATTTTAACGACAAGACTGAATTTTGTTTCATTAATATTATTATATATTTTATTTTTTATTTTTTCTTTTTTTTTTCTTTTTTTTTATATATTTTCTTTTCTTATTTTCTCTTTTTATATATATTTATTTCTTTTTTATAATTCTCATTACATTGAATTTAAAAAAAAAACATGATTATTTTTTCTCTCGTACTTCTTTTTCTTTTCTTCATTTTTTATTTTTGGAGAAATCATATTGCATCAATTATCGAAACAGTTTTTGCGAGTTATTTGAAACAGGAAAAGAAAAAAGAAATAAAATTAAAAGAAGAAGAAAAAGAAGAAGAAGAAGAAGAAAAAGAAGAAGAAGAAGAAGAAGAAGAAGAAAAATACATATAATACAGTTTTGTTTTTACAAGAAAAAAATTATAGGCTGTGCTATATTTTGTGATCGAGATATAAACAAATATCAAATATATATACGCGTATACATGTATCGATCACTTGTAATTGCATTCGTTGTAAATATCGTAAGTTTCAAATTAATAAAGAAAGTTTCCTGTACTATCGATCACTATTTAAACTATTTTCGTTAAAACTGATATGTTGCGCGCAACAGATAATTCTAATCAACATGATATGCAAGCTTATGACGTAAAATGATGCAAGTTAATATAGCGCATACAAATGTATGAAAGACGGATACAAACGACGTAAATATTTCTTTTTTACAGCAGAAAGAAGAGCTCAACTTAATAGAAGTCGATCGCGTACCGGATTAGTTGGAACTGGTTTGCTAGGAAGAGAACTTTCAACGTAAGTATTTAGATATAATAATATTTGTATTTAGATCTTCTCGCGATATATATAATATATATATATATATATATATATATATATCGTATTCCGATACTCAAAATCGATTATCATATACGATATGTTTGATAATAACGAGAAAAGATCACAACGAAAACAAATTCAGTAAAAGAAATGAGATAGACTTGGGACAAGAGAAGAGGTATAAAAAAATTATAAAAAGGGATTATTTCCAAAATAATACTTTGCCTAACAAACATTGTTACAGAGAACTTATAAGCTCGGCATAATCCATGGAATAGCCTGTTTCCGTCCTAAATTCAAAACTGTGATGGATCGAGTGTTTGTTTTATCAATAAATGATAAATCGGTAAAAAAAAATACAAATAACTTGAAAAACATATAAATTTTCGATATTAATTTATTCGGCATCAACAGAAGAATGAGCTTTGATTTTTGTGAATTATGATTAATCTAGCAGTCTTCCTATTGTTATGGATAATATGTTTAGAGCAATTGTTTCGTAGATATACATAACATGTATAATACAGTACTAAGCGTTTCAATGACAATGAAAAAAAAAACATTTAAAAATAACTCGACTAAATTTTCTATCAAATTTTCAACTTCTTGATTAGTTTTTATTTTTATTGAACTAATTCCGTTAATAGAAAACAGATTTTACGACTGTGAAATAATATTATGTAAATATGCATATATATATATATATATACAATATGCGTACAGTAGATCTTTTTCTCTGCGATAATCCAAAGACGGCTGATCTTAAGCACGGTGATCGATTAGCCTTGTTCGATTATGTGAAAACGGTATCGGTAATCGAATCCTTGTGTTGTCGCGAAACCTTTCAAACCGTGCCAAATCAATAAAGCGTCGAAAAAAAAAGTGAATTATGCGATAATATTAAGCATTTGCGTAAAATGTTTAAATGCGGACTGATTTGTAAAAATTCAAGTGAATTTGAAGATATATTTTGACGCTATATTAAAATAATGAAAGACCATTTATTTTTCGAATCTCGAGTTCGACAATTGTTTATATTGTATGTATTAACGTCGGATTTTAAAATAATTTGTATCTATATTGTGAATATGTGAACTTAGATAGTGTCAATACATTGCGATCAATACAATCGTAACGCTTTTTTTTTTTTTTTTTACCTTACGATAAATAAAAACACCTTTAAGTAAAAGGTGTGGTATTTGATTGGTATTATTGTTCGAGCGACAATCAATATTACAAAACACGTTGCGTATATGTATCTATGTGCATTGGCGTAACTGCCAATCAATTTTTTTAACAAAAATTGCTTACAAATAATAATAAATCAATAATAATAAAATGAAAATAAAATAAATCGATTAATAATATGAAATTGGATGGAATTGAATAAAAATGAATCAATTCGAATATATATTTATAATCGTTGTACAGTTTAATTGCGATTATTTGTTCGGCTTTTCAATTGTCGCTTGAGCAACGACAGAGAAGCCTTGCAACGGCACATCGATACTATATGGCATACATATGCGCATACGCACATGCGATGGTGTTCTCGAGCGCGCACACGCGTGCGCGTCATTATACTCGCGCACACCTGTGAGAGAATAGTTGAATCCATTTGCAAACAGACGAGGTCACATATATTCGTATGACGAGAAAAACCTATCTCTCGGTACACGCGTGTATCGGGCAAACAAGTGTACGGTCAACAAGCTAGTTGACGCGTAAACGACGTGCTTTTAGCGTCTCAATATTTTAGTGCATTAATCGTGGTACTGTTCGCAGTCATTTTTTTCTGATTTCCTAGCAGTCACATTCCGCTTGATTCATAACCGTACATTAAAACGGAATATTTACGTGTTCAGTTTGACATATGAACACATAAGCATGCGACAATTCGCCTATTTATCCGGCGACATTTTAAATGTTTAAATATTTTGAATCGATGATTTGCACTGTAATTTTATGTAAATTCATTATTGAGAAGAAAACATACGCATTTTCTGTCCAAATCACATCGAATAGTAAATTGTACAATATCGAATCAACTAAACGAACAATTGACGCTACAACAATTGACTGGATGCTCACTTTTCTCGTTTCGATTCATATCTCTGATTACAACAGTCTTTCGTTTGCACATCTACATTTATAATATATTAATTAAAGAATAAGGAAATATTGATATCGTGGATGAAACATTCTATTTGATTTCAAATAGTTTACCAATTGAATCGTATTATTATTTTCTGAAGGTGATACATATTGCTCGCTCGATAGAATGAAGAATATACAATGAACATACCTATCGTGTCAGGAGATATCATCGAAAATGATACCCATAAACTACATTTTATTAGGGTGAGTATCGCATCAAATTTTTTAAATACCCTTTTTATTTCTAATTTTACTAATTGATTTACATTATTTGTTTTGTTTACTAAATATATTACATTTTAATCGAATATATTTCGATTAAAATATACGTTTATATGATACAATAAAATAAAAATATAATTAAAATTTCTTCATTAATATAAAATAATGAATTTAGAAGAAAAAGGAAACTTCAAAATATTTATATGTCTATAACGTTCAATAAATTTCACTGAATTCACTGAATTAAAAATTCAAAAATATTATCTTGATAGAAAACGATATCTAAATTTTTTGCTTATATATATATATATATATAATATAATA
Source organism: Apis laboriosa (assembly GCF_014066325.1). NCBI lineage: Eukaryota > Metazoa > Arthropoda > Insecta > Hymenoptera > Apidae > Apis > Apis laboriosa. Next base: position 285,370 of record NW_025221248.1, read on the forward strand.
TATATAATATAATATATATATAATTATTTTATCATAAATAGTAAAATATTTAATATATTTGTTCATTCAACATAACGCATTTATATGATTTTTTTCATTGATTCTACGTTCTTTTTTTCTATGATTTTTTTCATTGATTCTACGTTCTACGATCTTTCAATCATCAATCCAATAACTACATTTTACTTGTACTTTATAAAGTGATTTAAATATAATAACGTGCGTGCACGCGCGCGCGTGTGTGTTGTGTGAGTGTGTGTGTAAAATTGTATTGTTTCTATATGCGCGCGCATGTGTGTACGTAATAATAAAAAATCCTCAAAAAATTACAATAGGTAATAACGAATTAAATAGACACAATTTGCAATCATTTATTTATAATATGTGATTCAAAAAGTAAAATGCATAGCAAATAAAATTTTGATTTTCTCTATTTAGAAATTATAGAGTATTGATCTAAAATAGAATTATTTATTGCAAGCATTTTGAAAAATTACATACAGAAAATTGCAATAAAGAAAATATATATATCTCATTAATCATTAATCTTATAAATTTTCTATAAAAACTTTTAGTAGAAATTTTTATACTTGTTAAGTTGCAAGAGAATTATATAAAATTTAACAATCTTTTTGTTTCATTGTATAAAATGTTGTATAAAACACAATCAAACAGTCAATGTTAATATATGAAAAAAATCATAACATAGATATGGAAATCAAGAAAACATGAATTCAATTTGCTTTAAATAATAAATATATGCATAAAAATGTATGAAATATAAGGATTAGTAAAAATTCGTCAAGAGACGATCATTTCAAATTATAAAAAATTTATGAAAGATTTTATAAAACAATCGAAAGATTGCTGAAATTCATATATTAAATAAATATGATAAATTGATTTACAACTCATCATAAAATTAATAAATTAATCTAACTCATAATAAAATCTCAGATTGTAAATTTCAAAATAATTCAATTATATTCAGATTTAAAAAAAAAGCGCGAATAATTTTTTAAAACATTTATTAATGTTATAATTTAATAATATTAAAAAACGAAATAACCGATAGTGACCGAAAGAGAGCGTAGTCGGTCGGATTGTCACGAATCGAAGCGAAATTTGCCGAATGAGAAAAGAGATCCGATCGGTCATTAACTAGAATAAATTGTGGAAGGTGAAAAATTGGTGGATTATATTGTGCGCGTTATTCGTCTTTTGATCGATATCGAGCCAATAGTAATTTTCTTGGTTAGTCTTTTCTTCTCTCGTGTTCTTTCTTATATATATATATATATATCCCCTCTTATTCCTCTCATTAGTTCGTTTGATACTCCCTCCTTTGCGCGAGCAACACCGTTCGTCGGCTTGGGAATTCCGCTTTCTCATAGAAAAGAAATGCATCGCGGAAATATCGAATGCATCTATTTCTATAACATCTCATTCAGTTAAATTTTTAATTTTATCGTATTGAATGTATTTGTTTACGCGAGTGAAATGTGAAGAGATACATTTGTTACTAATTTATTTAGTGTTTTTTACTATGCAATTGATTATAGAAGGACATGGATTTATCGGTGTTCAATTAATCGGTATGCGTAATTGAGAAGCATCGATCATTTTGAGCTATTTTTTGAGAAAGAATCTTGATTATTAGCATCCGTTAGTGTCCGTTATATCATCTATTTGTTCATATTAATTAGTGAATTAGCGAATAATCTTTTTTAAGATCAGAAAAACAGATAAAAATAAAAAATTTAAAGAACAGTACAATCTGTGATACAATATTATAAGAAGAATAATCTATAAATTTATCAAATTCGGTTGTTTTTAATAATAACCAAAAACTCAAAACTATGCTGATTCTTCCAGATTTAAGATTACAGGTAAATCAAAATCATTCATATATCGTTTTCTTATAATGCAACTTTTTTTTCTATCATAAATTTTAAAAAGTAAAAAGCTTATTTGTTAAATAATTAATTTATTTTCAAAAAAAAGATTATCATCAAAAATGAAAATATTATCTGCATAATCGATGAAAATAATAAAAATTAAAACGACAGGAGAGTACAAAATCTAAAGACGAAATAATGAATGAAAATTGCATTTCCTGTTTCATAAGTATGAAAAGCTATAGCATGCTTCAGATTCGATAGAATATACCTCGTCTACTGAACTCAAGTGGCGATACCCACGCGTAACGAAAAACCACTACAAAACTATAAAAACGTTAGCGTTTATTTCCTTTCGTTTCTTTGAACACTACTTAACCATAATTATTTCCAAATAATTGAAGCGATATTGTAAACATATTTAAAATTTGTTAGGTAAATAATCTTTTAATATATGAAAATTAGATTTATAAAAATGTAGATTGAATATCATAATATTTTGTATCTTTGTATCAAACTTGTTCTCTTTTTGATTTTCACGAAAAAAAAAAAAATAGAACATATTGCAGAAAGCAATTATGTATAAAAAACTATTAAAATGGCAACAGTAAGATCTTTGACTATTTTTATTATTACATACATCTTATTCGATTTCTATCCCGATTTCTTATGATAAAAAACTAAACACAGAATAGCTAATTGATTAGAACGCTTTAAATAATAAATAATTTAAAAGATATTTAATATCATTGAATTAATAAATGAAATCGGTAGTCAAGTATGAAGCATGCCGACCTTAAAATTACATTTTTATGTAGCTGGCCGCACCCGGTAAGATAGAACGAACGTTATCCTTCTCCCCACCATCAATCAGTTTCTCTCCTTTCACCAAGAATTTTCGTTCCATGAAGTCGGTTGAAGAAGCTGTAAGGCATGGTATGCCATAAGATAAAGAAAAAATATTTTATAAATAAATGTATTTCTTCATTTTTCGAATTGATATTATGATTTACTAAATTATTAGGAATAAAATAAATTAATACTAAACTAAACTAACATATGAAGAGAATAAGAATATATATAGAATGAGCAAAAAGAATAAAAAAAGATAGAATGAAAATAACACGTTATTTATTGAGGATTTTGTTTCGTTAAAGCTTTCGCAGAGAATGCTTTAATATACAAATTAATTGAATTGTAGATTAAAATGTGTATAATCGTTTACGTTTTATTGACGAGTTATGAAATAAGTAAAACTTAAATACATGATCACAATCACAAGTATCAAGCATACCATATCTTGAAAATCTATATAATCTTCAATGAATTTTTTATGTAGACTGTTGCTTCTCGCTCGACGAAGTTTATTTTCTATTCTCAACAACGTACTGACATGAAATAGTGATCGAAATAAATGATGTGATTACGAGATTAAATGCTATGTTAATGAACTTATGCATATTTTTTCTTTCGGAAAATCATACATTCTTCCAATCAACTTCGTTGAATAAATAAGAAAAGAGAAAGAACTCTGCAAAATTATTGTATCATTACAATATTTGCGAATAGAAAAAGCTTCTTATTATTCAGAAGATAGAGAAATATTTCAAGAATTCTCTACGAAAAAATGTTTCGGGATGAAAAAAAATTTCTTTTTAATCCGGAGAATAATAAATCACTCATACATGTATAATTTAATCGTTTTTAACGAGCCCAAGTTTGATTCATACTCAGTTTATCTAAGCTCTTCTGTCATTCATATATCTTTTTTTTTTATTTCATTGTAATACAACATAATTGTTGATCTTAATATCAGTGTCCACTTGCAGTACAAATTAAAATTGCATGTTCAATTGATTGTACAGGGTTCCGATCCTAGAGTGGCTACATGTCGAGGAAAACTACAGAACAAACGAAGCAAATTGAATCAAGAGATTAATAAAGAGCTTCGATTGCGAGCCGGCGCAGAAAATCTTTTTAAGTAACTATCTTTCTTCTTATATATATCTTACTACTACTCAATTACATACAATTATACATTATTTTACTTTATATTTCAGAGCAACAACAAATAGGAAATTGAGAGAAACTGTTGCGTTGGAATTGAGTTTCGTTAATTCAAACTTGCAATTACTAAAGGAACAACTTGCCGAATTAAACAGTTCAGTTGAATTGTATCAAAATGGTGATAGGTTTGTGAAATGTTTTTATATTGATTCGACACAGCTTAAATTCACTTAACTTTATATTTGTATATGTATATTTGTATATATATATGTGTATTTTTAGCGAAGAACCGGCAATGCCAATGATACCATTAGGTCTAAAAGAAACCAAAGATATAGACTTTCAGGATCCATTCAAGGTGAGTATTTTATATGAAAGTCATTCTCTTTCATTCAAGTGGTGGTATCTCTAAATTATTATCGCAGCAAATCTCTTCATTTTTTGATTTTACTACTTGATTATTGACAATTGTCTTATTGATCGATGGATTGACAATTTTCAAAAAATCTAAATCATTTTCTGGACCAATTTCTAAATATTCCCGTACACTCATTGTTAATCGTCGTTCGATTGTTGTATATCGATCGGGATTTTGTTTAGTTATCTTTTTATTATTAGAGAATATCGTAGATAATCCATTTAAACGTGGCATCATTACTATAAGCTTGCCGTTCGTCGTATTTCTTCGTGCCGTGCTGCCATTTACTGATACTTCACAGGGTAAAGTCAATTGTAATATTTTCTCTTTTATAGTTACGCGCACGTAATCAGGATGCACATCTACATCTACGTAACAAGTGTCCAAATATCTAAATTCATAATAATATTCGAGTATTAATTATTGATTAATTATATTAAAGTATTATATATACTACATAGAGCAATATACATAATATACATATAATACATACCTATATAAAGCAATCTCTAAAACAATGTGATCCCTATCTTCCTCTTCATTCAACTTGAAAGATACTTTTGGCTGATTAATGTTATAGGGTTTGCCTTTGGAATCAAATAATTTTAATTTATAAGTAGTTCGTGATTCAATTATTTGATCCTTTTTCCGATTTTTTTGTGTTTGTTTTCGCAAAAATCGTTCCGCAATAGCGATGCGTTCTTCCGGTGTGTGACGACTAATTTGATTCCAAAATAATTCATCTTCCTTTTCTTCTTTGTCCTCTACTTGCTTATCCTCTTCATTTTCATTTTTTTCTTTATCTGCATCTTTCTATAAATAGATAATATATTAATATAATTAAATTATTATCTCTTCATGAAATCAAAAAAAATTTGCTTACTTGATTTTTCTGTGATTTTATTTGCTCGCGATAACTTAATAATTCAGCTTCTCTTTTTATCTTATGTTTCATACAACTTCTAACAATTTCCCCTTCGATTTCAGCATAATGTTGTAATGCTTTTATGCGATCCGATCTTTCAATTGGTGTTCCATCAAGCTCCTTTAATTGTATCAATGTTGCAATTACATATTCTCTATAACCTTGATAATCCGCACACGGATTTCCCATCAAAAACAGCTGTTCCAATTGTTCGTTATATCTGTGATACATTGAAATAATTATATTAATGCCTCTATAAATGGATCGTGAGAGAAATGGATTTTTAACTATCAGTTCATAAATCTTCATCCAACAAAAAGATGATTATTTCATCAAAAATCATCAATCGTAATCAGTTAATTATAATTTAATACATTTTGGTAGCATAAACCAAGAATATGAGTGTTTTATATATCGCGTATTGCATATTTACGTATTTTCTGAGTCAAAATAAAAATTGTATATTTTATGATTACAATTGAATGCAATTGACTATATAAACAAAACACGTTTTAATATAAAAATTATATATATAAATATTCATATTATAAATATCATCATTATAAATATAAATATTCATGAATTGCCATTTGTCATATGCAGAAAATAGAATATGCTAGCAATGCGATACAATGTTTAGTATCGATTTAGTATCATTATACGGTAATGAGGATTAAAAATATGATTAATAGATAAAACATAACATATAAAATCATCCAGCCAACTTTGATGAAGAAAATATGGTGTATAATGTACAGATATTTTCCTGACCTTAAACATAATTAATTTAGAAAAAAAATTGAATTTTTTTTTATAAAAATATAAAAAAGTTTCAATGACTTGACATGATTTGACTGAATTTTGACATATTGTCATGAATTTTGATATGTTATCATTTTTCGATTAATTTTTCCTTGTAATTTAATTGTATATATTTCAACAACAATACCTTAAACTTTTGATCCCTCGAAGATCACCAATAAAGTTAACAGTTAAATCCAATTTTTTCAAACTCTCAAGCCCTTCCAAATTTTCAATTACTTCTATATTATTCAGAGCTAAATTCAAATATTCTAACCTTTTAAATTTGCTTAGATTTTCAATTTTTGATATGAGATTATTCTGCAATAATAGAATCTTCATATGTCTGCATGTTTTGTCGATTAATTCGATCTTCACGATATTTTCTTGATGCAATGCGATCTCTTCAAGTGTTGAAATCTCGCCCTCATTATGTTCCGAACGTTTTCGTAATAAATCGAGCGTGATTCTCGACATTTTGTACATATAACGCGAATTCTCGTGGTCGCTAAGCAATTAATATCGAACTTGTCAAACAATGCAATTGTTTATTATTTTATTAATTTCTATTTTATTTCTATTTTATTTATATTTATCACATGTATTATGTAATGTATTATTATTTATTAATGTATTATTACTGTACTTATATATATTGCGTTACAGGATTTCATTCTCGAACATTATAGCGAAGATGGAGTAAATTATGAAGAGGCAATAGCAGATCTAATGGAGACTAGACAGGTGAGCTACTAATAGTTGAATTCCGACAAAATGGAATAAAATAAAAAAAAATAATTGAATTTCTTTTCTATTGTTTAAAGGCAACACGTACACCGACCAGAGATACTGCAGGTATTGCATTGTTGTTGCGGTATTACAATCAATTATACTTCGTTGAGCGAAGATTTTTTCCTCCTGATCGAAGTCTTGGCATCTATTTCGAATGGTTCGACTCGTTGACAGGAGTTCCGAGTTGCCAACGAACTGTCGCGTTTGAGAAGGCTTCAATTTTATTTAATGCTGCTGCTCTTTATACTCAATTGGCTGCGAAACAAGATCGTTTGTCCACACGAGGCTTAGATCAGGCGATTGACGCCTTTCTTCGAGCCGCTGGTACTTTTCGTTATATATACGAAAATTTTACCAATGCACCGAGTATGGATCTTGGACCGGATATGCTGGAGATGCTTGTTCAACTGATGCTGGTAATGACACGTTCGTAGTTTTGTTACACACGTTTTAAATTCATCACAAAATAAATGATTATAATCAAATGAATAGAATGCATTTCGAGTGTTTTGTTTAACATGCATTTTATTATTCTCGTTTCAGGCCCAAGCGAGAGAATGTTTGTTCGAAAAACTAGAACTTCAATCAAAAGATGGAAGGAGTATTGATGTTTCATTGGATCTCGCGCAGGAAGCGTCACAGGTAGCGACCGTCAAAATTTTACTTACGCGTGAATCTAATACGCCTATATTTCGCTTAGATCCCCGAACCATTTTACCGAACGTATGACCTGCGTACGGTCATCAATTGCCTAGGTTGCGGCTGTCTACAGCGACGTCCATGGATTGATCTCGCGCGAACCAGTCCGTGACTACGTTCCAGAAACCTGGATTTCATTGATCTTGGTAAAACGCGAACATCACATGGCTCTCGCACATAAGCATCTTGCACTTGGATTGTTCGATCGATCAATTTCCGAATGGAGAGCGGAAACTAAATTAGCGCTCGAACACATACAAAAGAGTGATGGCAAAACGCAACTGGATATAATCGTGCCACGAGAGGAAAATGAAAGGAAGTTATTAGGTGTGTTGCTAATTATTACCAATTTTTAGTTGATCTCTTTCTGCTCGATTTTATTTCTTTTTTATTCTACTCTATCCAATTCAATTGGATTCAATCTTTGATCTTAATCGATTTAAATGTTTCAGCGAAAGCACATCTCAGGGAAGCTTTAGTTTTACACGAAGAAAGTCAGAGATTGCAAAGAATGTGTAGAGACTTAAAAGCAAAGCAAGCGCTTGCCAAAGTTTTGAAAAGGATACAAGAATCAACAGTAGAAGATTATAATAGAATTAAAAATGAAGATGATTTTCGAGAATTAGATCCACCTGATATTATAGGTAAATGGAGAGATTGCATGGAGGAAAAGCAGAAGATATATATTCATTAACAACGCGAATAATGATATCTATATTTTTATCACAGCATCCACAAAGTTCCAATTGAGCATAACTCATCCGGATTTTGGACAACATGGAGTCGAAGATCTTTTCAAATCATTAGGCCCAGTTGCCATATTTTCGGCAAAAAGACATTGGACTGTACCACGATTAATACAGCTTCAAAGAGGACCTGAAGGCGAAGGATTCGGTTTTAGTGTTCGAGGAGATTCTCCTGTAATAATAGCTGCAGTTGATCACAATTCTTTGGCCGATGTAAGTATATACATATATAGGATGTATATATGTGATGATTAATATATTCTTGGAATATTTTTGAAATCAATTTTAAAAATTAAAATAAATTGTTATACAAAAATATAGTTTAAAATTTAATAACATATTAAATACTATATAAGTATATTTTATATTCAACTCAAGCTAAATGACTAGAAGTTTTATAAATCTAATCTCTAAACTCTAAAGAAATCAGGATGTGCTTCATATATTACTGATTTTAATAAAGATATTCCATAAATTGTATATAATTATAATAAAAAAATATATTTTTTTTTAAATTTATTGAATTAAAAAGATATTAAGAATAAAAATATGCAATCTTTGAAGATAATAATTTTTTTTTTTACTTTGATGTATTTGCAAATTAAATTATAAATAATTGAAATTTTAATAACATAAAACAAAATTAAAAAAGAGTGAGATAGCTTTATCTCTATTACATTCCTATCTCATTTCACCTAATATTTATAATATGCAATAAATTGCTTATAATTTAATAAATAAATTTCAACATTTTTTTTATATTAATTTATATTTATTTTTCTAGAATCGATTTAGATTCACAAAGATATTCACAAATATATTAATAGATTATATTTTTAATTTTTATTTTATTTTATTGATTCTTTTTATTCTTTTTAAAGAATTCTGCACATTAAAAAGCTTTGTAATAAATTTATAATTGAATTATTTTTTTTTCTTTAGTTGGGTGGTATGAAGGAAGGTGATTTTATAGTAGGAATTGGTGATAAAGATGTAAAATGGTCATCACATGAACAAGTAGTTCGATTGATCAAGCAATCTGGCGATTTTATCAATTTAAAATTGGTCACACCTATGGATAGAAATTATTTAAAGGTAAAAAACTTAAAAGACAAAGATTCTGAATTATAATGATTAAGAAAAATGATTTATAACAATCAAAAATTTATTATCGATTTTAGAAACCAGGTAAAATTAACCAGCAGGATAAAGGAAGTGTTTCAGCGAGTAGTTCTTCCGGAATTTCTTCTGGTCAACCAAGTCCTGCTGGTTCTGTTACCACTGCTCATGTAATTAAGAAACTGCCATGGAATCCATTTAAAAAGTCAGCTACGCAGCGTGATAGCAGGGACCTGACATTTGATAATGTAATTCTCAGATGACTCTTTAGATATCATGATATATGGCTATTGTAATTGGAATTTTCGAACAAACTTTGAAAATAATATGAAAATATTTAATATTCATGTTTTAAGTTTTGACTTTCGTTGATAATTCTATTACGATTGATTTCAACATCGCAATTCTCGCGTTATAAAACTCGTATCTTTCTCAACAATTATATGATTCTTCCTATCAAACTCAACAAATACATATAATATACATACACACATAAAATATAAATTGTAAACATATTGTATATGAACAAAAATTTATCGTTTGTCATATCAAAATACAATAATATCCAAATAAACAATAAAAATATTGACATACATTTACAAATGTATGCATATATATTATATACCAATTATATTTTGTTCACAAAAAAAAAAATAATTCATTATATTACCTCTTTTTCCTATAATTATCTTATAATATAGATTCTATTAAAAAAATTAAGTTAATCATAGTAATTATTCTATAATTTAACAAAAATATAAATTCTGATAAAGCTTCAAAATAAATTAATTTTAGATAAAATTTTTTCGTATATATATTAATCGAACAACTTGAAAAATAATAAAATTGATGTAAAATAAGCGTAAAATATATACAAGTTAAAAATGAATAGAAAGGCACAATTCCGAATGGAATCGAATCACGACTTTCACCAAATCAAGAAATCAAATAGTATACAATTGATTATGTAAGTAAGCGAGAAAAAACTTCATATATAATATGTAATTATAATTAATCATTAAATAAATATTGACATTATTGAAACAATCTTTCTCAAAAGATTCGAATTGATGAAAAAAAAGTAAGAAAAAATAGAATATAAAAAATTATAAAATGGTTAAACATAAAACGATTTAATAATAATTATCGATTATAATTCCAATAGCTCTATTCTGGAAGATTTTATCAAATCTTCTTTTGTCATTGAAATGTTGCTTTCAATGACGATATAAATTTTATAAATTTCTTAATGTTTTGTCGCATAACATAGTTTCAATATTTAACGATTCGATCGAAAGAAGATTTATGGTGAAAATAAAATATAATTATGAAAAGGAAGTGAATTCTCAATGACATAGTAAATAGTAGACATTTGTAAATAAAAATTTAAATTTAAAAAAGTTCTGATTATTCAAAAAATAAATGCATTATTCATAAAATCATTTTATTGTAATTTCAAAAATAGCAAACAATTATGTTTCAATTTGATTTTTCAATAATTTTTTTAAAAGATTATAAGTATTTTTCTTTTTTTTTTTAAAGATATTTAAGTATTTAGTATTATATTAAGTATTAAAGATTATAAGTATTTTTCGTATATATGTCAAATCTTTTAATTATTCAGAAATAAAATTAAACTAAAAAGAAAAAAAGAATAAAATTGAAAAGAAGAAAAAGAATAGAATGATAAATACGGGAAAAGTAGAAGAAGCAGTAAGAATAATGCATGATCTTAAATTGATTGTACAGATAACTAAGCGGATCATTTCAATCCAAGTCAGTCAAAAAGCAAGATTTTTTTCTGGAACATATTTTTTGATGCGAATCATAATTTGATCGAAAAATTTGATGAAATTGTATATTTTCATATAATTATAAAAATACAATCACTTAATTATACCGTAATTACATTTTTAATTAATTCTAATAATATCACAAATAAAAAAATAGAATATAATAATATTTCAATTTTGCAGATATTTATATAATTTTATATAATTTTCATTAATGCATGTCTTTTTATTGTATTTGTGACGAAATCAAATTTCATTATCATAAGAATGTGTGTCTAGAAATAAATGAAATTTGTGTAATTATTTACTTTTAATTAACAAAAAACATCAATATAAATATTGAATAAAAAATTCAAAAATAAAAAACGCGGTGAAGAAATATAAGAATAGTTTTCTCGCAAATAAATCAATGTTGAACTTTCTCCTTGATGAACTATCAAATGGCGTAAGAATTTGTCGAGTCTTATAATCATTGGTAGCTCGGTTAAAATTCGAACGAACAAAACGAGGACGCGGGATCAGAGAAAGGGTAAAAAAGTGAAGGGAAAGGAGGAAGAGGAGAAGGAGTAAGAGTAGGAGTAGAAGTAACATTAGTATGTAGCAGCTGCAGTAACAACATAACGAGAACAAGAAGGAGGTTGAGAAGCAAGAAAAAAAAAAATAAAAAGAAAAAGAGAAAAAGAGAGGAACTAAAAACACGAATCTATTCATGAGGAAAGTGCTATTCTGATACTCATCTGCTAGTTCTTTCGTACATCGATGATGGCCAAGTTAAAAGAAGAGAATTACGGATGTGCATTAAGCGAAGCCACGAAAACGATCGCTCGTTTTGAACTTCGTGAAGACGATGCTACTAGGGAAGAAGCACTGAAACAATTCAGACACTGGATCCAAAAGCATCCAAATATCAAGCATTGTAGAACAGATGCAGCCTTTCTTCTCAGATTTCTCAGAACCAAGAAATTCAGTGTACCGATGGCAGAAGAAATGCTCGAACGTTACCTGACTATTAGACAAATGTATCCAAACTGGTTTCAAAATCTCGACATTGAAGATAGAGATATCGAAGCTATAATAGATGCTGGTTATCTGATACCATTGATGGAACGTGATCGTCACGGTCGACGAGTGATTCTTTCTTGCGCTGGTAAGTAATATTCGTTTCTAAGCTCCGTTCTAAATGTTAATTCCAAGTCCGAAATTATTTTTCTATTTTCTTTTTCTTCTCTATTTCATTCACTTCTTCTTCTTTTATTTCTTCTCGTTACATATTTATTATATATTTCACATGATAAAAAATATATTTTTTTTCATAGGACGCTTTGATCCATACAAATATACATCTGCTCAAATGGCTCGAGCTCACAGCCTCGTCGTGGAAGCTTTAATGGATGATGAAGAAAATCAAGTGCGTGGATATACACACATTAATGATGAATCTGGATTAACAATGGGTCATCTCAGTGCTTGGTCTCTAACAGATATTCGTAATATGTTACGATGCATCCAAAATAGTACACCCATGAGACACAAAGAAACGCATTTTGTTAATATTCCAACTTGTGCAATCAAGATCATCGAGTTTGGCATTTCTCTTCTCAACGATAAGTTAAAAAGTCGAATTTTGGTATGTAAAGATATGATTAAATTCTTTCAAGTTTGTTAATTTCATTATATTTTCAATTAAGGTACATAAGAGTTTGGATGAATTAAAAAATGCTATTGATCCAAGTATTTTACCTAAAGAATATGGAGGAGAAATTCCACTCTCTGAGATGATTGGTATATACACATATTTAATTATCATTATTTAATTATTAATTTGATATTAATCATTTAATTAAAAGATTGCGTTTCAATATTAGTGTTAATTTTAATTTTGTTTTCCAGCCAATTTCAAAAAAACTTTGAAGGAACAAAGGAATCGAATAAAAGATCTCGATGATATGTATATTGAAATTTCATCGACAGATTGCCAGTATGTTTCAAACAATGATTTGTGTGGTATATCTGGTTTTTTCCGTAAATTAGAAGTTGATTGACAATTTTTTTTTCTCATTAAAAAATCATTCCCTTTTTCATTATTTCACATTCAACTGAAACTTGAAGTTATTTGTGTGCGCCTAGATAAATACCTTTTATTTTATGTTCAGATCAAGAACTCTCCTGCCGGTGGTATTAGTTACCTATTAATTGTTTCAATTTACATACAATATAGCATTTGTAATATATGACATATACTGTACATCCTTTAAAAAAATAATTTTATACATCGACGCAGAAGTAGTAAGATAACAAATATCGATGCGTGAATCGAACAAGATGCACAAGTTGCAATCATGAAACAATGTATACTCAAAAAATATATATCGAAAAAAAAGCATTTTACATTCGATTTCGAATGAAAATTTTTTTTACAATTATATAATATAACTTAATTTAAAGATTGAAATATTTCAATGACACATGTAACATATGTTAAAATATATATTGTATCAATACTCTGTTTTCCCTTGTTCCCTTTCATTTTATTTTTATTAAGCTTCATTAACATTTACAAGCTCGCAATCGTACAGAATTTCTTTTAAAAATTCTGTACTCGCAGGCGCTGTGGTGTAGAGATTTCCTGTAATATACACAACGGTGCCATGACCGTTTTGAACTGTTCAATCATGTGAAATTGATAAATCTTCGATAAATAATGGAGTAGTTTATAATTACAAATAAAACATTATATAGCTTATGCTTACTTACCCAAAAAATTCTTTGCATTATTATCGTATAAAATAATTTTACAATTGTTTCTATGTAATATTTTAAATCCTAAACATCGAAATCGCTCATCCGTTTTGTAAAGAGTATTATTTTTTTGTAAATTTAAATGTGGTTGTCCACTAAATGGATTGATGAAATCTGCCCAATAACCCATTCTCCTTAATTTTGCACAAATATCTGAAGCTGCTAATACAAACTATAAATAAAAGGAAAAACATACTTTGCCAAACATATGAAATGAGTGACAGTTTATGATTAAAATATAAGCCATATTCTTTACATTTTACATACTCACATATTTAGCTAGTTTCTCAGTTTCTATTTCTTTGTTCCATTTCATAACTTTAAAATTAATTGATTGACTGATAGTAATTATAGTAAGTTGTGGAGAACCAACATCTAAACATCCAGGAAATAATTCCTCTATACCTTTTCTCAACAGTAAAGGGCATTCTTGTGCAACACAATGAAGCATTGAATGTTGAGTCCCTTTCAAACGATTTGATCGAGGAGCAGGTTTTTCTTTAGAATCATCTATCGATATCTGTTTATCATTGTCATGAAAATCAACTAATTGCGTTCTAACTTGAATAGTTGTGGTTACATCTGACCAACCAGGGCCAATGCTTCCCGGTAAATAAAATCTGAATCCTCTAGGTGTTAAAAGCTCCCAATTAGAATTTATTCCAAGCATAGCACCATCCACATCTAAAAAAAAATAACAATAAATATAAAAAACAAATTTTTTAAAATAAACAAATTTAAACTTTAATAATAATATTTACCATTCAAGTTTTCACTATTTGCTTGAACGATTTTGTATGAGTTTGTGCTTTTATTGCTACGTCGAGAATAGCAACCCTTTGATAATATATTAAACAGAATTGTGGTATTATTTTTCTTGACATATTTTACACAAAGCATCTGAAAAAAATGACATCGTGTAGGTTATGTTTTATATATTCTTTTTTATATATGAATAATCAGTAAATAATTACTATTGAATTGCTTACAACTGAGCTGCGATTAAATTAGTTTCATGGAAAAAATATAAACGTTACTGTTAAGTCACGATTCACATGCTGAATTAAAAATTTCTTTTTCCAAGATATCGTTATATGATTCAATTATCTAACCTTACGTAGAGAATTAGTCGTTTTGATCACTCGTATCCAACTATGTAACGATATCAAGCGCAATATTCTTCGCGCATCAATCAGATTTAACGAAAAGAAATAGACATTTCATCACTAGATGGCATAATACGTTATGTTCATCTTTTTTAATTGTAACCACAGCATAGGAGTTTTATAGGAGATATAATATATATATATAAGACTTATATCTAGTCTGTAATAGTATTTCTATATCTGTGACTATAGATTGCTCAAACAAGGTTTCTTACCTACAATCAATATAGTAACTTATCAGTGTTAAAAATACAGATTCGATTATTATCGATTGTACATAATATACGTTATTAAAATCCTACATGAAAAAAAGAATTGAACTTCTTCGTATTGAATTTCCGATGTACTGATTTAAAGATCAACTATAATGTTAACAGTGTCATTAATTTTATCTAAACGTGTGTGATCAAGTTAATTAAAAATAAAGTGTAAATAAACAACAAAATTCTTTGAAATATTTTAAGAAAGTACGAATGTCTTAATCGCTTTAATAACGCTACATTGCTTTGTCGTTTTTAACCTAAATCGAGATGGCTGACTCAGAACAAGATTTCGGAGATCGTGGAGATAATGACAATTTAAAAACTGATAAATTATTTATCTTAAAGAAATGGAATGCTGTAGCTATGTGGAGTTGGGATGTGGAATGTGACACTTGTGCAATTTGTCGAGTTCAAGTAATGGGTAAGTTGTGTATACATTATATATATAATATATATATATATATATATATAATAAAAAAGTTTATATTTATATAAACTTATAGGTTAGATTATTCGTTGCACATTTTTAAAACATTTTAAAAATCGAAATGATACTGTAATATTAATACGCAGTATTAATAATATACTATTAAGTTTTTTTTATAATTAAATTTGTTATTTTATATTTATTTATTAATATTTATGATAAGATATTTAATAAATATTATACATATATAATGCAAAATAATGAATACATCATAAATAAAAAAAATAACATTAACAATAAAAATTCAAAAGGAAAAAAGAAAAAGAAAAATATTCTGTTAAATGTTGTACTTCAATAATTTAGAAACTTACATGTAAATTTAACATAAATATTATTAATAGCAGTAATATTTAGTAATAACAATAATATATATATATATAAAATATATATATAGTTATATATAGTTATAAATTTTGTATATAAAATATATATAGTTATAAATTTTGTATTGAGTAAGTTTTTTCTTCAAAGTTTGGCAAGTACCTTACGCCCAAGCAACACACAATAAAAATATTCGTCAGATAAATAGAAATGACGATAAAAAATTAAAGTAAAAAATTAAAATCAAATGTCAGTATATGGCAAAAAAAGATAAATTAGCATATGAAACAAAATTTCTTTCGATGGAACACATATTACTCTCAACATAATATCATCGAAAATTGTACGTGAATTTGCAAAATAGTAATAGTAACGTTTTTTCTTCTTGTCTTGCCCTAATTTTAAGATTCGGAATGATATAAAGGCAGTTTTATTTAATATTGAGAACAATATGCATCTGCGCAAGAAAGAAAAAAAGAATTGAAAAGAAGAAAAGGTGAGATAATAGGATTAAAGAGTAAATAGTATATATATATATGAGATGAATCAAGATGAGATGCGACAATCGAAATTCAATCTGGATATATTATCGGAAATTAGAATAAAAACTAAAAATTAAAAGCGCACATTTGTAAAAAATAACTACATATACAAATATATATTAAAGATTTACAAGAAAATCATTTCTTAAAGTATATACAGTTCACATATAAGAGATTCAATGAATCGTGCGCGATCATGCATATGTTCCCTTCGTTTGTTGATCATATATATATATATATTTTTTTTTTTTTTTTTTTTTTTTTTTACTAATTAGTTACATTAATTTTGGTAATGGAAAAATAAACGCAATTATTTTTATCTCTATTTTTTAACTATATGTATATCTTATGATTTAATTAGTTAATAAATGATGCAGTTGTTCATTGACGTAAATCGGTAACTGTATAAATGCGACGGTTACATCCATAAAGATGTATAAGAATTATACATATATACGACCGTCGCGTTAAAATTTTATTGTTGCTTGTATAAAAGGAAGAAATTCGTTTTTTTCCTTTGCTAGCAAATGCTGGTTATACATATTTTCTTAAGTACAACATATCAGCATATATATCAGCGAATTTATGCACACAAATTATGTGTATTAATTAAATAATTCATACTTGCTGTTAACCTACTCATATACTTTTAATAAAAGTACTAATTTGAGGTAGACCCTAAAATGAAAGAAGAAAAGTAATGGTTACGTATAATATCTAATTAACGGATCATTTTCTTTGTTGAGCTTGCATTCGCGATTATATCGCTAATTATAAACAAATATAGCTCATAAGTACAGAAAATTGAATATCCGAAACTCTCTTTATTGTTCTCTGATCTATTGCTCTATTATTTTCTTTTGTACATTTTTTCCTTGTTATTTCATTTATCATGTTTTCTGCTTTAATTTTCTTTTCAATAAGATAAAACGCAATAATACAAATTTTGTCGATCAAGAACTTATTGCTATGATCAATGTAATCAATCATTACGTATGTAAAGATCGATATGATTATAATAAAGAGAGAATCAGAAAAAAAAAGAAAGACGATCCGGAAGACTATTATTAAATCTGTTCGTTCTGATCGACAGAATGAACTATAATACATATTCGTTCGTTTGATAAAACGAAACGTAATTGATCATTGATCGAACAGATTGATTAACTAATTATCAAAAAGAAAAGATATAAAGCGAGAAAATGATAGGAACGATTAACCAGCATTAAATGGTTATTGGCATCGGTTTTAAATTGGCGATCGCACTCGTTCTTCTCACCGGTCCAGCGAATCTTCTTTCGATTTCTTCGAGAGATCGTCCTCGTGTTTCTGGTACGCAAATAATTACAAAAATGAATGCTACTGCTACAAGCGTACCGAACAACCAAAAAGTTCCATATGGGCCGATATGGGAAACCAAATCTTCGTAAGTTTTCGTAACGACGAATGTACAGGACCAATTGAAAGCTGTTGCAACACTGGCAGCCGTACCACGTATCTTAACTGGTAAAATTTCGCCCATCATTAACCATGGGATCGGACCAAAACCAAATGAGAACCCGATCACATAAACGATCAGACTCATTAGTGGAATCCAACCAAATGCAGTAACATCCATTAATTCTTTCACATAGAAAAAAGTACCGAATGTGAATAAAGTTATACACATTAGTATACTACTTATATAAAGCAACATTTTTCGACCTAATCTATCTATGATCATTGCTGCAACGAACGTTGAAATGAAATTTACGAGACCTATGATGATGGTGGAAAGATTTTCATCTATAGTACTTCCAGCGTCCTGAAGAAAATATAATTGAAAAAATCCGAAAATTAAACTTTGATTTTTCATTAATTTGCAAGTAGATATGGTAAAAATTATAGAATGCGATATACCTTGAAAATTTGAACTGTGTAAAATATGACCGCATTGATTCCTGAAAACTGTTGAAAGAACATTAAGCCAAGCGAAATAAAAACCGGTTTTATATGATTTTTCTTGAAAAGTTCTATGAAAGCACCCTCTGTAGCGATACGTTCACTTTCGATATGCATTTTTTGAATGGAATCTAATTCCTCGCTAATATCGGCAGTCTTGCCCCGCAACCATTGCAACGATTTTCGTGCCTCTTTTATTTTCCCTTTCGAAATGTACCATCTTGGCGTTTCAGGAATTAGGAACATCAGAATCAAAAATATTATTGGTATACAGGCACCTAATAATGCAAGATTTCGCCAAGCTAAATACATTCCAGCTGTGAAGCACATTAAGATCCCTGAAGAGACCGAAGAAAAAAAAGAAAAGAAAACTTATTAAGTTTTGTTTGACATGGATAATGATTGGTATAAAATATAATTCGATAAACTTACCTGAATTACCAAAGACGGTTGGTAAGAGACCAAGTGAACCACGTACTTCTGGTTGTATAGATTCTCCAAGATAAACTGGCAAGGAAAGAGAAGCAATACCGACGCAGAAACCGCATATACTACGGCCAACCAATATCATCGCAACATTTGTTGCTAGTGCGATAAATAACCAGCCTGGAAGATATTATTTTTTTTTTAATTATAATTAAAATATATAATATAATATAATAACATTATATTAATATTGAATTGATTTCACAATCTAGGATTGTCATGCATATTATCATGAATAGAATGAGTAAAACACATTATCTGTTGCATAATTATAATAATAAAAATGTAAGCATACCTGCAAGAAACGGTAAAGCAGTGCTCAGAATAGTGTTTCTTCTACCAATATATTCAATACATGGACCACCGATTATGCCTCCAATAAGAGCGCTCAGTGGCATGATCGATCCTATCCACATAGCCTGAAACGAAAATTTCATACGATTATTTCTCAATCATTTCGTTTTAAAATTTCGAGCTACGATTCTCTTGTTAAAAATATATTAAGCAAATTATATTATGTCTTCCCGCTTTTGATGTTCAAAGATTAGTGGGTTATGCGCTGATCTTAAATACAATTATATATCCGAAGAATAAAGAAAATGTAAAGGAAAAAAGGAAGATAGAAAAGAAAAAAAAAAAGAGAGGAAGGAAGCAAACAAGCAAGAAAGAAAAAAAGGAAATGTTAATATGCTTATACAGACCTCGATTTTTGTAAGTTGGAATTGGTAGGGAAGACGAGGGACATTGACTTGAATCCAGAAGTAGGTACTTGTACAAAGATCTGTTCCTGTCGAGTAAATCTCCAGGTGGCATATCGTCAAATAATTGAAGGTTATGGTAAATCGCGATTAATCGCGATAAATTGCGGTAAAAGACTCGTGTCGTAACAATGTACGGATATAATTGCATCGATCATGAACGAACCAATTACCAATCGAGGTTGGACAAGACACGTCGATAGCATAGCTATTAACAACCGGGGTCGAATGAAAAATGTGTTTCGAATCTATATCGCATTGACGCACTTGATGGGTTAAAGACTTAATCATTTATTGACCCTTCCTTCATATTACCGATTTGACAATGCATCGCGTCATGCGTTGTTATTTGAATGTAAATATGCGAATCGATCGCAAGAATTTACGGTGAATCGGTCGTTCGAGGAGGAAGTCTCGCGTAATCGGAATACGTTTGAAAACAAACGTGCCTTGTTACGAATCGTTTGACCTTCGGTTGGTTTTCGGTTTTGATAAGAAGAGAATCCAGATAACATTGTCTTTCGTTTCACCGAAATACTCAAGATTATCCGACATTCTTGCGAAGCACGTTTGTTTGAAAACAATTTTATTCGTGATAGAGAAAAACAATCTTTTTTTCTTTTTACATATCCACTTTTGCACTTTTCTACTTACCATATCCATAGTTACTTCGAATGTGGCTGTCGTGTTATCTCGCATCGAAACTAAAGCAGGAGACGTGTAGGAAGTGGAGTAACCGATCATCAAAGAGGACATTGACACCGCTAGAGCAGCTATCAGCTAAGAATATTAAAAAAAAAAAAAAAATGAATTTACGAAATTATACGAAATTTGAGCAAAATCAAATTGATATTTCTATTAGAAATCAAAATTTTTATAAATGGCCAAAATTCGAGAATCATAATACTCGTGATGTTTATGAAGCGAAGTCAATTAAATAAGATCTGGTAAAAATCTCGACCAATATTCAATACGAAACGAAGGTCGAACAGTGGTAATATACAATAATAAAAAGAATGAATGAAGGACGAAAAGAAGAGATGATTATACACTTAAGATCATATGAATAAAATGAAGCATCAATTTCTATATAAAGTATACAATGCCGTTGTCGATACCTGAGAAGGGGTGCATTTAGCAACTGGCGCGTTGCCCGGTAATTCGATGTCCACATGAGTATCAGCTCGCATAAAAATCTTCATGATCGATAAGAATATAGGAACAAGATGAAAATTGATCGAAGAAGAGATATAGAAATAACAGGCGAAAGCTTCACGTTGTAACGTCAAAGAGATGAAAAACAATTCTACGATCGTAGCACGATTTTCGCCTATACGTTAACCGCTCGATTTTTGTTTCGAATCACGATATGTATAACGAACCAAACGAATACACCGTTCAAACGCGCGTGCGCACCGATCAATATCGATTTAATTTTATTTGATACACCAAATCAAATCGTTTCTTAATTAGAAATTCAAAATTTTTCGATTTCAATACGCGTATTTATCGATTATTTGCTTTCACCGTATTATTAATTTCGCGTCCTTCTTATATCAAATGTTATTTCTATTGCTATAGTTGCTGTTGTTATTATTCTTTTTCTTCTTTTTCTTGCTGGTATCAATTTTGATGATATTACTATCGATATCGATATTTTCGTTGTCAACGTTGTTGTTGTTATTTATCGTGATTTTGTCGCCAATTGGTTTTGTTAATGTTAACAACGTTCCCGTAAGTTTAAAACGCTATTGACACTTGTGGACCGACGGGTGGTTCCCTGTTTATATAGAGAAACGATGCTGGGGGGCCGCGACTATCCCTTCTCTTGTCATTGCGAAGATCCATCGTCCGCGAATCGGACGATTATACGTATAAACGTATATATGCGCGCGACTTTGCGTACGCGGGGTTCTACGCGTAAACGTAACTTGTGCCATTACTGGACGACATATAGTTAATTTCGAGAGACCGTTTAATACAGAAAGCAATAAGGAAGAGAATGGATGAAAAGAGTTATCGGGAGGAAAACTTTTTCCTTTCAAATTTGATTATAAATAAATCAAATTTTCTTATATTTAAATTGCAATTGAAAAAAATATTTAAAAAGTCTGTATTTTCGAAAAATAGTCGCTTGTCTTCGCGACAGAATCGCGTTGTTATATGATCAACCGATCTTACCGCTCGCGACCTTCTTTCGCGTTGCGTAATGTTCTGTTGAAGCATGACACGCATTGCTCTTCTTTTTCTTATTCGTGATCAAAGAAATATTGCCATGTTTCGTTTCGTTTCGTTTCGTTTCGTTTCATTATTTTCCGTTTCACAAACTTAAGAAGATGAATTCGTTATGCTTTTTTTTTATGATTGACACGATAGAATGTATAGTAAACACTTCTGTAATTTTGAATATATCATTTCTTCGCTTTAACGACAATATAAAACAAAAATCATGATTTCTAAATTTTTCTTCATAATAACATATAAAAATAATAATTTTAATTTAAAAGTATTTGAAAAATTCTTTATTAAATTTATTTTAAATTAACGTTCTAAAATGTAAAAGACTACAAGTTTTGAATTATATGATTATTTCAACAAATTGAAGTACACAATTGAATGGCACATTTAACTTCAACTTGAACTTCCCATCTCTATATCCATTCGCATTCATGTTTGTAATGATAGAGATTATTATTAAAGAATCGAAAAAAAATCAATGATAGAATTCGTGAATGATATATCTATCATTCAATTTTAATTCTTTCGTATCATTTATCATTATTAATTGTTTAATATGGTTCACAAACATCTCGAGTCTATACGTCAATGATGTACGTGGAAGAAAATTAAGTCGTTAGTTATTATCAGAAGCGTATACAAGGTCAGTATAGTTGAGTACAAATGTATATGCACGCATGCAATGCATACATTCGTCTTTTGTTTTTCGCAATTGTTTCTTTCGATGAATCGACCACAAAACAAGTGAGAGATCAACATTTCCATTTTCCGTTTTTGCACCTGCTCCATTTTTGCTTTTGCATTCTTCTTCACTCACATGCCCTTCTCATAGATAAATATATTTCTTCTCATCTCATCCCATATTTTCCTCATTTACTCTTCAGCCCAATTTAGGTTACGTTTATATTATCCGATGCAACAATGAACGTCACGACTCAGACAAATATTCTCGCATGTAATCAGATGAGAATGTTATACATATATCGCGTATCCATCTTCAATCCAATCGGTACAAGCTAATTTATACTCGTTCAGATGCGATGTATTATCAAATAATTTATTATGATGAACTTTCTTGGAAAAAATCAAATTCATATAGCATATTAGATATTTTGTTCAATCGACAAATATCTATCATTACTATCAATAACAATATTTCGTTGAATAAACATTTGACAACAGATTAGCATATATAATATATACTATAGAGGACTCAATATATATATTTCATATTATCATTATGTATTATTTCTTCTTGTATTATAATTATATTATTTAATACTTCAATAATTTTCAAATTTTTTTGGTCAATTTGCCGATTAATTTTAGTTCTTCACTAATGTTAATGAATTTGAAATAAGTTAGAATATAATTTAAAATAATTTAAGTTAGAATAGAATTTGAAATAAGTTAGAAATAAATAAAGAATATTATTTTAAATAACTTTTTCTTTTATGCATAATCATCAATTTCAGATTATTCACAAAAAATTTTCTTCGTATAATACTATTGAATTTTGTCTTTGCATTAGTCTTATGTATTAATATGCGATCGCCTCTTCAACTATTTATATGAATATTGTGATATGCAAATATCATTATACTCATCCAAGTTTGGAATAGATCCGTAGAATGTGAAAATAAAATATAAAATAATTCTTAGAAAATTGAAATTACAATGATCAAAGATTCTTATTGTATATACGAATGTTAATATATTCGTAGAACATTATTAAGGGATTGATTCTAGAGATCAAAACAAGAATTGATACGAAAATGTCAATTGAAATGTTTATTAACTATTGAATTGTTTATTAAATTATAAGTAATTTAAATTTTCGTTAAATAAAACGAGGCAGAAACAGAACAAGACAGCAATATAATAAAGATAAAAAATAGAGTATTATTTTATTTAACGCGAGCTTAAATTATTTATAATTTAATAAATAAATCTCAATTGACATTTTTGTATATCAATCATTATATTTGTTTCAAAGAATTAGAATTCTAAAATTCAAAAAGTATCTCATAAATATATGTATTAACATCTTGTATATAATTATGTCAAGAAAAGAAGAAAATCTTAAAAAAAATTATTTTCAAAGAAACTAAATTTAGGAAGTAAATTTTCGATGAATTTACTCATTTCATGTATGTATATATATTATTATTCGCTCTTAATAATTGCATACTTATTATATAACGAATGTATGTGTACAGATAAAATTCAATGATAATATTATAAAAATCAATAAAAATTTTTTGCAAATAATTTGAAATCTAAAACCACTTATAAAAAAGTCGAAATAAAAATTCATTAAAATCACTTTTTTTACAATATATTTCAAATTCATTAAAATTCATTCATAAAAATCAATGAGAAAGGAAATAATCAGCAAGTTGACAATTATAATATTAACATAATATTTTATATTATTTTTTATATAATATTATATAATATTATTAATATGATTATTATATAATAATTATATATTATTTTTTATTATAATTATAATTATAATATATATTATATATATATATATGTGATAATTATAAATATTATATTAAATAAAATAAGAATAATTGAAAATTATAAAAAATTTTTATTTTGTCAACTTCTTATTATTCAAAATTCATATAATTTCAAAAAAGGAATCATAAATGAAAAAAATATAGTAAAAATATAAAAGATAACATAATAACAATCTAATCACACTCTAATCAAATATCTTAAAATAAAATCAGATTCTAACTCCAGGAAATGATCTTGTATGCGTATATGTACTATTCTGTAGTATATAATATATTTGACAAATATCTTATGTTATTGGAATCGAATAGTATAAATATTATATTAAAGAAATATCGTCATGTCTGAGTCGTATTATTTAATGTCGGATCCAAACAGATAATATATATAAACATAAGTTCAGTTTGCTCTTAGTTGGGCATTATTCAATTGCAACTGAAGATATTAATTATGAAAATGCGATTAAAGTGAAATTTTGCAATAATAATTACGAACTACGTTTAATCAATGTTTTGAACATATTGAGTTTCATGAAATATTTAAATATGAATTAAAAATTTATCTATCTTTTAAAATCGATTGATTTAAGATCGCACTTTTTTTTGTATGCTTTCATAATATTATATCATTGAAGATGTTATTGTCGTGCATTCTTGTTTGCGTAACGATAATAAATACATGTACATACATGTACACACGCGCGCAACATGGATGTCGTAAAGACGAAGATCACGTTGCCCTCAAGTTTAGCTCAAACGACAGGGCGGAGAGGCACGCATGGCATTTGATTCACGCGAGAAAGAAAAGCATCGAGGGCAAGAAGCTTCGGGATCTGCCGCATCGCGCAATCATCGCGCAAGATTCCCTTGAATCATGAAACTTTCGACTTTATCAATTTGATGACAATTATCGATAATATCATTTCCAACTTCAAATATTCAAATATTCAAATATTTCGTTTCAAGTTTTGATTCTCGCAAAATGAGAAAGAAAATAGATTAAATGCTTAAAAAGATGTTTTCTCAGATTATCCTTGAAATTTCTACGCGAACAAAAACGAACGAAGAATAACTTTGTTTTTTCACTTGAATTGAAAAATATAAACGCGATTTCACAATGTTGCTCGTGATATTTTTTTATACGGTTAATTATGTATAATATATTATATGTATATAATATAATTAACGAAATGATTAGAAAAAAGAAAATTAATTACCTGCATACTATAGCGCATAGGTGATCGTTTTACTTCTTTGAACTGTGTATGTAAAACATCGTCCGAGTCCTTGGCCGGTTTTATATTTTGCGAACTCATAGTTTGCTTGGTGTTTTCGACCCCCATATACGGAGGTTCGCCGACCAATAATGGATCGATTTGCTTGTAATCGTGATCAGAACCCTTGTCAAGAGGATCGTATATGTGAGACCCGTTTAGAGTCTTTTGATGATTGTTCCTCAAGTTCTGTGCATAGTAATGGTTAGCAATGACAATATTGCCAGAAGGAATCACTTTTTTCTCCGCGATTAGGGCTGTTTGACTGTTGAACGGACTCGCGATTGTTGCGAGTGTCGTATTCGATGAACAATCTAGATTTATGCCTGAACTGTTCGTCGACGATCTTGCAACCGAAGGCACTCTCGTATAGTATTTTGGTAGAACAGTTCGTTCCTGAAAACAGACAAAATTAACCTTATCAATTTTTTTTTCTTGTTTTATCATTCTAGTTTTTTCTCTTTTCGTTTCAATTACTCATTCTCGTTCGCGTTCGCATTCCATAATGCGCAAATGAACTTTCGATACGAAGCAATCCGATATCTTAAATAATTATAAAAATTTATTCAACTGAGTCAATAAATGTTAAACTTATTTATGTTATTCGATTAACTTATTCTTTCTCTCTCTTTTTCTTCATAGAAACACACACTGGGCACTTATGATCAAAATTACCAGAACCTTCGTAGATAATTATTGTTTATTGCAATAGATGTAAAAAAAATACCTAAAAATACAGCGTTTATTTAATTAACTAATGTGTTGTATTATTTAACACAGCAAATACCTAATCTATAGTAATCCAATGTTCGCCAGGAAACGGTCAATTATGTTAAGGGGATGAAATTTCAAAGTTGGAATATTTATACTAGATTCGTTTATCGAGAATTGTGCCAAAAGAGGAGGAGACACATACCGATTATCGTTCTGAACCAATGACAGAAAGCGATGAACGAGAAACAGCGTGATTCTTACTCGACGATTAGATGACTTTTACCCCTGTGATTACTGATAACCTCTGTTGAACTTCATGACCAAATCGTGAGCTCTTTGCTTTTGCGAATGTTATGCTCGTGCACAACGCATCTTGACATATATGATACATAAAAAGTTCATGGAATTTGCTTTTTCGTTTTGTAATGTTGACAACACTGTCATTATTTTTTCTATTGGACTATACTACTGATAGCATATTTTATTATTAGTTCAAATTTCACAATTATATGACTTATAGTTCTTATGCAGCGACAATTTTAATAGACTTCTAACCATCATCCCAAATGAAACAGAATGTTTCACAATCTTTTGAAAAAATAACATGTTAATATTTTGTTTTTTCAAAAATTGCAAGACTTAACTTGTGACTTGTTTAACTTGTGACAATGATTAGACACAAATGTTTATTAAAACTGTAAGAACTATAATATAATTATGAAATTTGAACTAATAATAGAAAATATTATTAATAATAGTTTAATAAAAGAAATTGCAGTGTTATCAATATAAATAAAAAATATTCCACGAACTCTATTCACATTCTGTATTTTGTATATGAGGTGTATATAAATCCTAATAAATCGATTTAATTTTATCGATTTACCGAAATCTTTGAATATCTCACTCAAAAATTAAATGTTGATCACACGTGTATTACACATTCACTGAAATATTAGTGATTCTCTATTGTTGAAAATTTAAAATTTATATATGACGATGTACAACATCGCGTGGCAATTAAATTTGCAAATAATCGTTTCAGTATTCTATTCTAATAATAGCGATTGTTTCTATGTGAACGTTTTATTCTTCAATAACGATATATTTCCTATTTTTAATAATTATTTATTTTCCTTCATTTTCCACCCTTTCATTTCATTTTTTTTTCATATAACTTGATTATCGGTCATTTTTTTGCCTTTTTTTTTTTTTTAATTTTATTTTTATTCTTTGATTTTTTCTTTTTCTTTTTTTTTTTTTCTTGTTAAATTAATTATGTTCAATATTCGTAACATTTCTCAATGGTATTTGATATCGAAAATTTATTGTCAATATACAAAATAAGTTAAATACAAAATAAGCTAGTTAATAGTTTCATTGTTTGCATTTTAAAAACGATGATTTTGTTGTTTGTTTTATACTATCGCATTTTTTTTGAACTCGACCGATTGTATAGTCGATACGGATACAACTTGTTAATGATCTATAACTACGCGTCATCTTCTTTAGTTATTAAGAAAACAATGGAAACATTTTTTCATGATATCGTTGGTGCACAATGTATATCATGTGAATGATCTTTGACTCTTACATTTATAATATATAGATTCAACAAGAAATGTTGGAACATAGAAAGTCAAAAAACACGCATTTGCATCTTTGTTTTGCGGTTGGCGCTAGTTTCAATTTCGTCGAATTCTTGTGGCGCTATCTCTCGTGAATGTTTAATACCGATAACCGACAGAAGAGAATCGTATATTTGAATCACAAGTTATACGGTGTATTAGTCATCATCGTTACATTCATATACCGACAAATTAACTTTATCCTTTGAGTTTTGATACGATTATTTGTTTTCCATTTTTTTCATTTCGAAATGAGAATTCGTAGAATTTCGAACAATATAAAATAATTAATAAAAATAATAAAATTATGTTTACTTTAAATAAGTATTTAAATATGTTTAGTTTTAGTTCAGTACTAGTAGGTTAATCGAGATTGTTAAACTCTATATTTTATTAAAATTTAATTTACACAAGCAATTGTTATTAAATTAATTCGATTGACCAACTAAAAATTTATTTAATATAAATGTTTAAAATTAATTTCTTTTCGGTTACAAAGTATAAACAATCACGAAAAATTTTATATGTCAACTTTTACTAATAGTTTTATTTTAATTATTACCATCATAAATTAGAGAACATGTAACAGCTTGATCAAAGTTTATATTATATTACAATAATTATAATTAAAATTGCTGTATTCTTAATTTTTTGAAGATATCAATAAAAATTGTTTTATATTGAATGTTGCCTATATGATACATATATGATAATGTGTACATCAATATCGCTTCTTATCTTTCCAGGTTTCTGTAAACACATCGTGATTGGTACTTAAAATGTATAACAAAGAACTGTGATTTCATATTTATCCAAAGAGTTTGAGATCTTTTGAATCTATACAATATGAAAACAAAATATAAAATAATTTTTGGGCAACCGAAATTACAATAATTAAAATTATAATGATAAAGTGAAGCAGGTATTGTTATTATCGTAACTTTGATTATTGTAATTTTTATCATTATAATTTCGATTCTCTAAAGATTTATATTTTATTTTTGCATTTCTTAAATGCAAAAAATTTCAAATTTTTTATAATTAGATTCTAGTTATAGTTATTTATATATTTTAGATGCCGAACACAATGTGTTTATATAAACAGTAAATAATTGTATAATGATGCATATATTCTCATGGATGCATATATAAGCAAAATTTAATGTAATAATAGTAATAATTTCTTATATATCTCAAAAATTATATTTGCAACAATCCAGAATATAAATATTATAATTCTTGAGATATAAGATTTCAATCATGATATCATATGATCAACTCATTATTTAATATAACTCATGGTAACTAAAAATATCGAAGTATTCAGTATTTAGAAATTATTTCAATATATATTTATTCTTTAAGATTATCTATTTCTCACATGATGTCATTTATTTAAAGTTTTCAGTACATTGAAACATATGACAGGATTATAAAATAAGAATTAATGCATAGAAATTTTGGATCATTATTGAAAATAACATTAAAGTATGAATATTAAACATATGCATTTGAAGTATTTATTTTTCTTATTTTGAGAATATTCAGAATTATATTTGCTATCCTATTTCCAGAATATATGTTGTCCATACATCCAACACAAATTTTTATCGTTTCATTTGCGTAGTCTAAATCGAACGACGGTACTATTTTCGTTCCTCCCGAACATTGCTGAAGGAAGACGCAGCTTTTCGTTATTCATCAGCCTCTCGAACAATCGATTTGATAAAAAGAAAAAGAAATTTACAATGTATATTTACATAGAACAAAAATACTATAAAATGAGAATAAAAATAATTAATAAAAGAAAGGAAAGAGAAGTATAATTTCATCATATTTTCATCATATCAAAAAACAATGATTCCATAGAATTTAGATGTAAACCATAATAATTGAAATTCAGTTATATATAAATTGAACAATTTTACATTTCAAATATTTCGTAATTATAATATAATATTGCATCAATCATATTTACCAAGAAATATGTTAAAGAAAACAAATCCATAGTTATAAAGATTGAAATAGAATATCATTTGTATATTCGTATCGTTTTTCAGTATTCAAATCTACAGTATTTTTGATTAAGCTTAAAAAATGTCGCATGTTCTACTAATTTGTAAGTAAGATAACAAATATAACAAATTAAATTTTACTCGAGAAAAATTTCATTGATACGCAGAATAATATGCATGAGTACGTGTCGTAATGATCTTGTCTCGACCGTGAATTGACGTTAAGGTGACATTGCGTATATACTAACGATATGCGCAAATATCGCATGCGCATGAATCGGAATCTGTATGAATGTATGTGTACAAAAACAAAAAGCAGCTGCATTTAATCTTCATCAACTAGTAACAAATTCGTTTCGATATCGTTGCATCCATTCAAAATACAATAATACTAATCTTTCAATTTATATATTCATATAATATCGCTAAATAGAAAATTCAAAATCTATTAATTCCTAGAAACGAAAAAATTCTATAATATAATAATTGATTCATTATCGATAGTTGCGTTTAGTATATTATAAATATTAGGTAAAATACTATATATACATTCAATCTTTCTAAATGTCTTTCGAAAATTTCTATTGAAATTATTTTTTTTTCTTTTTTAGTTCTTTTTACATGAAATCTCATTTAAAAAAAAGTGCACAAAATAATAAAGTTTCTTTCAAAATAATCTCGATTAAGTGAATATATAAAATTATTATGTATATTTTTCGCAATAAAAAAAGAAAAAAAAAGAATTAAAATAAACGAAAAAAAGAGAACAATGATCAAGAATATTTAATAATTTTGTGTGCGCACGCACATACAACACAAAATATTTAAAAAATATAAATAAAAAAAGAAGAAAAAAAAGAAATATATATATATTTATATATATATATATATATATATATATATATGCACGGATATTTCATTCAGCTATATCTACAATCCTACATTTCTGCATTTTCGCTAATTTTACACATTAGTTCCGGTGATTTATCTGCATATCAATCGGTTGATTGGATCCTCTCGACATAATAAATTCTGATGTTTTGAATTATTTTTCTACATGATCGATAAAAAAAATTCTACACACACTTTTTCTACATATTTCAAAACGAAGCTGCGATTGATTTAGAGCAATAGTATGACGTACCAACGATGTAGACACTTGTGGCTGACGAAGCATTTTAGCGCTGCGTCCGTGACAATTAACGTAGAGATAAGTCGACTGCAATATCCACATCCTGCTGGCCGAAATATATTATGCTACGAAAAGCGATATAGCGGGGAGTACTACATAATAGTTGGTGTAATCTTGGATATCTAGCCTGTCAGTGGTCACAATATATGACTCCTTTTCATAATTATCAATGTATATGAGCCGTATTCATATATGTACGTCTTACCTATTTTCCCCTATTTCTCTCCCGTTTCTCAGTGATTCGCAACAGTGCATCATCGTCATCAAACGCGATACGATAAAACATAATTATATATATTTTTGTTATTCCATTTTCGAAATCTAGTGACGTTAATGTTATATGCTCTTTTTTCATATTAAACATTTATTCAAATAGTTATACAATATTCTTGTTTCGTAAGATTTTTATTTTTTTAAATCATAGTATTTTAATAATTGTTTCTTCTCTGAATTTTATTTTAATAAATAAGTTTCATAGGTACATCGCATCATATATCGATACGTGTCATTCAAATATGAAAAAGAACTTTTAATGAATAGTATGTAGATAAAAAATATTAGATGTATAATTATAATGTATTTATAATATGTCTTTATGTCCTAAATCATGGTGATAAGTATAATAATAGATAAGTATATAAGTTCATTTTTTTCAGATAATGATCAATAGATTTTTATGATTTTATGAGTAAGGAAGATCTATTATAACAACCTATCCTATTGTATAGATTATATATTTTATTATATAATAGGATTATTATATAGATTATTATCCTATTATTTATTATTATTATCCTATTATAATATTATTATATACTATTATATAGAATATTAATAAACATCTTATTCATATATTGATAGAATGATATGTGAATGTGAATCTGTGTGATTGCGTATTATTACATACATACATAAATGAATACGTATACACTTTATTTCCAAATCATGTGGTATAATGTATTTCAATTTAAAATTTTTCAAATCGAACTTTTCATAAAACTTTCCAACTAATATATGTATGTAAATATACATAGATGAAAAAGAAATATTTGTTGGCATAGAAAGTGAAACGAATTCTAAATGAATAAAAATGATGAATAGTATTTGATGATTAAATGTTCGAATGTGAATGGTAATGGAAAAGTAGGTCCGAAAACATTTAAAAACTGTTTAACGATTAAAAAATACTAATTTAATAATTTATTAAAAAATAATAATTTATTAAAAAAATTTTTTTATTGTGTTACAAAATTTCATGTCATCTTTAGATTCGTGTGTAGATCGTACATGCCGATCGATGATTCTGGTAGACAAATCCTAAAAGACAATTTAATCTTCGAAATTATATATATATATTTCATCATTCAATAAATATGAACTACGAGTGTAAATATGAATATAAATAGCAATAAACAATAACGATAATTAATTGTTCAAAGGTTTGTCACTGTCGCAATTTCGATTATTCAATAGAATAGACATAACACAATTTATATGAAAATTATACGTAAATATTGTGGTTTGTCAATGATTGAAATGAAATAATTGATCGAATAATAAAAAATAAGCGAAAAGACAAGTAAAAGATATTGAATCTAAATATGAATAACTCATATTGTTTTGCGGAATTCGATTATTTTTATACAATAAAATTATTTTAATAAGAAAATAATATAAATATAAAAACATATAACTTTTTTTTAACGACTGATATTTTCGGATGATACAATATTAAATACTCAATAAAACACCTATGAAACATGTAAAAGGTAAAAGATATACATGCGAAATGTTGGTATAACGAAGAATATCTAACATCGCGATCGCGGTCGCGGTCGCGGTCGTGATCGCGTTCGCATTCGCATTCGTGTTCGTAGACGCAATCGCAGTTATATACTATGTATCGCATAATATGTATACTATGTGCTCGAGTATAGTTTGGTTCGCGATTAACTTCCGACATATGATACACCCGGTAATCTCCGCCGACATCGATACATACAGTCTTTCTTAATATATATAGAACGAAAAATTTTCTGTACGAATGAAAGGTCGCGCACAATGAATAAAAAAGCAATAAAAACAGACCAATAATGACCAATTAAATTTTAAGAAAATCTTAAACAAACATACTTGAAAAAATAGAAATGAAAAAGAAAATAGAAAAATAAAAATATTAAGTAATAAAAATAGAATTGAAAAAAGCTAAAAATTTAATGTGCATTTATTATAAAATTTGTAGAATTTTATATTTATCCAAGTAAAATGAGAGAAAATAAAGAAAATTATACAAAAAGTAGAAAAGTAATGATATATAATAAAAAATAAAAAATCTAAAATTAAAAAATAAATTATCGTTATTGATTCATATATATATATATATATATATATATATATATATATATATATATATCAAAATATAATTAAAATACTTTGTGTGTAACAATAAAATACAATGATGATTGAAAATGAAAGAGAAAGAAACGATTAAATTGAAAACAAATAAAATTATGATAATATGAAATCTATATATATATATGAAAAAAGGAATACATAGAGAGCGATGAATGGTAAAAGAAATATATAATGAAAAGTTGCAATGGTAACGATAATAGTAATGACGATGGTAATCGAGGCGCCAGCTTCAATACCGGCCCCGGCGTCGATGGCGGTAGCGGCACGTACAGTGGAACTTTCCAGAAGCTCGAGAGGGGAGAAAGAGCAAGACGATGAGAGTACTGAATTGTGGAAACAGATATGAGAAAAAGAGAGAAAGAATATGCCGAAAAAGAACGAGAGGACACGAACGGCTAACATGGTTAGGTGAAAACGAGTCGGCGGAGAACGATTGGTTCGTCGATTACGAACGGTCGAATGCGCATTATATACGTGAGAGATAGCATACGTGTCTTACCTTCGTTCTTGAAAGAGGTACTAGGCACAAAGGCCATTTCTGCATCTGTCTCCTTTCGGAATTGGACATTTTGTCGTCACGCCTCAAAATGTTCGTGTTGTGTCAGTGCTGCGTGTTGTCGCCTGGTTGAACTGGATCGCGTCACGTGAATCTTCACATTCAACTCGGAATCAAATTCTCGAAATTCTATCGATTTTCTTCTTTTTTACCCGTTGCTACCTCTTTTTCTGGTTTGATGCTTTGCAACTTCTCTTGTCGTGCAAACTATTATATTCCTTTCTGTGAAATTTCTCGTGACTTGCAATCTTGTTTATAGTGTCCTTAATAATATCACGAGTCAGTTGTATTTGCTATGCGCAATAAATAATATTTCATTCGATACAACTTTGATGAGGATATAGTTTTCGATAATGAAGATTTTGAAAATGACCACGCAATCTATTTTTCAAATAAATGAAACGCGCGTGTAAAAGCTATTTTTTTTCGCTTTCTTTTCCCACGTGTACACAAACCACCCTTACAAGACTGCGCAAGGAATGGTTAAAGTCTAAATGATGCCGCGTGGACGGTTCAACGTATTTCTTAGCTCGAGCTCGAACTACCACCACTGCTAAGCGGTACCAGCGACACTACAGCTACCCTCCTGCTCTCTAGTGTTGCTGTTGTTCGTACAGTACCGTGCCGTGTCGTGCCGTGTTATCCGTTGTTTCCCTGTTGTTTGCTTTGTATGTTTCCTACGTTCCTGATTCGCCGCGCTATTCCTGCTACATTTACCGCGCTTGTGGCATGCGTCTCTATGCGACTTCTCACATTTACAATTTTGATTTTTTTTAAATTTTCTGATCTATTACCACTCCAATTTATCAGTTATCTTTAGATGATTCTTCATTTATCGCTAATTATTGGTACCAATTTGATTTTCTGTGTTAATATGTTTTTTCTTCGATTTAAACACGTGAAAATACAGTTTACATTTGTTTTATAAATTTTTTATTATTTTTTTCGTTTATCCGTAAACTTAAATCGTGTAAAATATGAGTGAAATGCACTTTTACGTGTGTTTGAAACTTTGCTAATCAGATCGGGGGGTTTGTCTCTTTTATATAGAGACCGGTGTGGTCGTAAGCGCCGCCTCTTCTATTGGGGCGCGTGTAACTGGTGGGGGACGCGCGGTGACCCGGCACTTCCTCTCACCCTTCTTTCTCTCAGTTGCTTCGTCTCTTGCCTCTCACCTATCTGTTCCATGTTTCGTCTCGTCGCGCTTTATCCTGCCTCGTTTCACCTCACCTCACCTCTCTTTACCATATCTCGCCAGGCGTAACTGCTGTTCGTCCTATCTTTCTTCGCCATAAGTCGCATCTCGTTTCGCTTCGACCAACTTTATCCTCTCTTTCTTTTTCTTTTTCTCTTTTTCTTTTTTCTATCCAGACGCGTCAACGTGATGTAGTCACACATCGTTTCGCGGCTTCTCATATGAATTTGACGCAGATTGAAAATGCGACATATATCCAGAATAATTTGTTTTTTTTGCATTTATACAATCTATCATATCAATATACTTGGTTTAACAATTTCACCCATTTTTTAAAAACTAATCAATATTGTATTCATTTTTTATTTCAATTTTCATTTTTTCTTCATTGCAACTGCCGTGAAAGTCGAATTTATTTATTCATTTTAATTATAATTTATTGCAATTATCAAACAAAATCGCTTAGAAAAAATATGTATATATTTTACATATTTAGACTTATTTCTCTTGATGAAAAAAATAAAATTAATATATTAGATTTCTAATTTCCAAATACTATATCAATATCTTATGAACTTTTCACAGAATTTTCCAGTCATTCGACCTCGTTCAGTTGCAATAGTATAGAGATGCCCTCGATTTTGTTCATTTGTATACATAAATATATGTGTGTTTGTTTTCCTGTTTCTTATTTTTATATTTATATTATTTTATAATTTCTTGTTTCTTATTCATATTTTCGAAAAAAAATAGTAATTGAAATTATATTTATAGTTTAGATTATTTAAACAATATCTGGGAATAATAGATAATATTTTAAAATTTTTTATGTAAAATTATATATAAATTTTATAATAATGTTGAAAAAAAGATATAAAGAATGTCTCCAAAATCATGATACAAATTATGTAGTGTTTTTGCATACAAAAATAAATCGAAAAAAAAGAATTAATTTTTTTGTTTAAAGTTCGGTTTTCAAATAAATCAAGTTTGAAAAATTTTCAAGTATAAGCGAAATTAGCTATTTTCTGATTAGATACGAGTAAACTATCGATAGGAGGTAATTCTACATATAAAAATAAGTATAATACATAAAAAATAAAATAAATTTTTTCGTTTAAAAATTAG
This sequence comes from Apis laboriosa, assembly GCF_014066325.1. Classification (NCBI taxonomy): domain Eukaryota; kingdom Metazoa; phylum Arthropoda; class Insecta; order Hymenoptera; family Apidae; genus Apis; species Apis laboriosa. The sequence continues at coordinate 322,214 of NW_025221248.1, forward strand.
TTTTTAATGAGAATTGAAAATTTGAAAATTCATTGATTATACAACTCTTTAATTGTAAATATTCAATTTCGATTTTTTCGAAAAATAAAAATATAAGCCATAAAATTTTATTTTATATTTTTTGCTTATTTCCATATGTAGACTAGATCACTTATCGATAGTTTATTTATATTCAATCGAGCCAATTTCATTTATATTTAAAATTTTTTCAAACTTAATTTTTGATATTTGAAAATGAATCTTTAAACAAAAAAAATTTTTATTTTTTTTTTCGATTTATTTTTGTACAGAATCATTTTGAACCCTTATATTTTGCTTTCAAAAACATTCTATATAAATCATATTAATTTTTTTTGCAAAATATATTTATTGTTTTTTAAGTTCTTTCTTTAAATTTCTTTTTCTACTTTTATTATATATTAATTTAATATGCATATAGGAGAATAAAAAGATATTTGTATTTTTACATTAAAATTCATCGCTTTAATAATTGCTTAACGGAAATAAAAGATAACTTTTATATTTTACAAAAAATGTAAAAGATCTTAAAAATACCATATTATATTCATAATTGAATTTTTATCTTTATCAAATTCATAATTGAAGATTTTGTGTAATCGAAATCGTGTTTTTTTTTTAATGTTTTATATTTATATATAAAATGCTTTTTAAAATTTAATATAAATATAAATTTTTTAAGAGTTTTTTTTGTATATACATATTTAATTTAATAAAATATTTATTTTAATCTTAATAATATATGTATATATTTATTAATTATTGTATTAGTGAATTAATATATAATATTGAATTATAAATAGGATCTATCATGAGTCATTTAAGATATTGAAATATATCAATTTCTCTTAAAAATTAAAAAATTTCTCTTAATATTAATGTGATTTGCAAAATGTAGAGGATGAAGATAAATAGAGTTAAATAGGATAAGAAATTGAAAAGCATAATAATTGAGATTTTAAAACTAAATTCAAAAACAAAATGATAGCTATATTACAAATTTTATCTCAGACGAAGATCAATTTCTTTTTCTTCTTTTCGTTTCTTCGATGATCAGATTTCTTCAACAATTGTCGTGCATGGTTATATCACGGAATACGGTCAACTCATTGATCGATAGAGGTTAATCGATAAAGCGAATTGTTAGTATTGTATCGAAGGAAAAATACCTGGTAACTGTAATGATCGATAAAAATTTACGAATGTAACACTGACAGAATTAAAACTGATTGAAAAAAAAATAAATTAATATATTATGGGATATTTTTCGTTTTTATATAAATGTAATAAATGTTTTTATATAAATGTGTTTTTTAATATAAATGTAATAATATTTAATATCTTTTTTCATATTTAATTTGATAAAAAAAAAGATGAATGTACCGATTGATTAGAATCGTATATTAATCAAAATATGTTAGGATTTATGAAGCGAATATATTTTATATTGAATTGTATAATTTTATGAACATATTTTTATGAACATATAGAAAGAAAATGTGAACGGAAGGTGTGGCAATAAAAAAACAAACACATATATTTTATGTATATATATATATATATATATATATATGGCATTGTCATAATTGTCAAAATTATATTTTGAACTTCGATTCGATGCAGAGCTTCTCAGAGTTTTTAAATGTAGATGTAAAGTATTCATGATTTTAATAGCGTGCAATTCAATAGCATACATTGTGAGAGAACATTATCACACATACGCCATTCAATCGTTCTTGTTGCTCGGTCGTCGTGCATCATTTGTCAGGTTAAAGCACGTGACAAACATTTTGTAATTTTTTTTGAATTTATAATCATATATATATTATTTATTTTATAATCATTAATTTTTATATGATTGAAACTTCTTGAATTTCTTAATGTATAAGTATACATAATTACATAATAAATTTCGTTCACTTTAATATTCCAAATAGTGTTTAATGAATTAAATAAATTAATTAAATGATTAATGCAACATGTAACATCGATCAATCTTTATTGCCTGTCAAATCTCACGAAGAAATGGATAGGACGCATTCTTCGAACGTTCGAGAAACTCGTTAGAAAATCGAAATGTTTGATGCAGTTAAACTAGTTCGATAACTATCGCAATCTCATCAGTATTAACGCATACGATCTTCAATTTTCAAAATTTAAAAGCAAAATAGTCATTATTACGAATAGCCTATTCAATATGTAAATTATTTTCTTGGATTGTAATTAAATACCATTACCTATCCATATATTATTTGAAGTTTGAATCTATTTCTAATTTTGTTGTAATCAATAAATTATGCTTTTTAGGGAAGTTATTATCGTTTAAGATCGATAGATTATCGATGTTCTGGTTAATCGAGGAATGCAAAATTGGATTGTTGATTCGAAACAAATCAATTTATTTTATAGTAACTATAAAAAATATATTTATTAATTCATAACGAATTCACATTGATTTTGTAATTTCTAAAAATAAAAAGTAAATGTAAAACAAAAGAAAGGAATATTTTTGAAAAAGACGTATTTTATGTTTCTCATTTTCTTATTCGTTTAAAATTTAATTGGTCCAATGTTTTTTCGCTTTAAACTCGAGAGCACGGCTGATATATCCCCTGGTGTGGGTCAACGAGAAGCAATTCTCGTGAAGATCATCGAAGATTGACCAACATTATTATTTCTTCAGAATTGTTGCATGCGTTTTATCAAAACTATTTTTATAATCTATCGTTAATTGTCAATGTATCCTATTTTTTTAGTTTTTCTCGATATTCATGATAAAAAATTTTTCGATTTATTCATGATAAAAAAATTACATTTAAATGATAAAAATCTTTAATTTTTAATAACTTGCTTAATTTTTTTTAATCTGCGCTTCTATTGATTTGCTAATTATTCCTAACAAAGCGCACCTGCATTAGATAAGACGATGGAATTTTACTGGATATGCTTCGTATACCCGAGACAGCAGAAGCCAACCGAGACGATATCGATGATACCAGTCAGTTAGTTGGTCGCTGGTGAATCGGCTTCTCATTCAAAAAATTCAATGTAATAATTCGATTGTTATCATTGTATTTCAATTTTATATTTATATTTATATGTAAAATTATTAATCAATTATTAATCAAATTTTTCGATATTAAAAAATTGAAATATCTATGAAATATATTCATATTTTTTGACAAATTTCAAGCTTTTTCTATCACAAAAATATAAATACATATATATAATATGTATAAGTGAGCATGATTTTTATAAAAAAATAACAAAAAATTTAGAATAAAATTTTTTAATCCAAGATTTAATTTTTAAAATAATTAAATTCAAAAATTTATTGCATGTATATAATAACTGTTAAGATATAATAACTATTGATGATTTATTAAAGATATATATCAATAATCAATATATCAATAATATCTATTGTGTTTTTGAATAATGTTTATAATATTTTCGAATTTTAATTCGAATATTAAATTCAAGAAAGATCAGAAAGATATTTTTACAAATAATAAATATTATGTGATAGTTTGATCATATCTTAATCATAACTGCATACATAAGCAATGAATTTTCGAATTTAATTATTTCAAAAACAAAATTTTGGAAAAAAAATTTTATTTTATATTTTTTTCTTCATCTCATATCCATCTCAGAAAAAATGAAATCATTTTATATTTACTTGTATATGTTATTTGGTTGTACTTTATACATTGCACAATAGGCATATTATATTTAATTAAAAGTTAATATTTAAATCGAGAAGATTTTGCCTTATGAACAATCATATATTCCAAATCTTTTTAATTTTCAGATGCATGTCTTCGGTGTCAAGCAGAGAGCAAAAAAGATGATAGCCGACAGGATTGTGTCGTCGTCTGGGGAGAATGCAATCATTCATTTCATTATTGTTGCATGTCACTTTGGGTGCAACAGAATAATCGTTGTCCATTATGCCAGCAAGAATGGTCCATTCAACGAATGGGAAAATAACTAAATCAATCAAGCAAAACTTCAATACTTATTTTTTTTTTCGTTTTCATTTATTTTTTGTTTATTTTTCCTTCTTTCATTTCTTTTTCCTCTCTCTCTCTCTCTCTCTCTCTCTCTCTCTCTCTCTCTCTCTCTCTCTCTCTCAAACACACCAAGTTGATTAACTTACTTTCAAATTTGTATTTTTACATGTTTTTTTCTATTCTTCATTTTCTATTTTCCTGCTTCCTTTATTTTTTTGTAGTTTTTAAATTTCATGACTTAATATTTTGGTCATAAAATAATAAATCAATAGTAATTGATCAAAACATTAATATAATAATATTATATTGTATTCAATTTCAAATAAAACACGAAACTATTTATTTAAGAAAATATTTTTCGTTTTAAGTTACCAACAAACGGGACAAAATGGTTAGCAGTGACAGAAGTAGGAGAAATGGGCGAATGATGATGAAAAGCTAGCTTATTATGATACGATGTAACGGTCTATTCGACGGATCACACGGTATAATGACGTGATTATTGCTTTTCTATTCTCCTACTTTTTTTACGTCATTGCCGATTATTTTGTCTCGTATGCTGATAACTCAAGTTGTTATTATATTATGAATTATTACATTTACGAATTAAATTGCATTTTTTTTATTAAAATTTCAAAAAACAAAGTACATTTCATATTGTTAAGTTATCAAATTATATTATGTCATTTTTGATAATCTACGCCGAATTATTTTTTATTTTTTTATTATATGTTGAATTATTTCTTAATATCATAAATAAAAAATTAAACTTCTAGTAAATTTTAAATTTAAATATTAGAGAATAGATTTTGAAAACTTTTATTAATCAATTTCATGCTTTACTTTGATAATCTTTTTAATTTAAATTTTTCAAATAATTATACTACTTCATTGCATGAACCTAATTGATAATTTTTCAATAAAGAGTATAAGATAATTCAATAAAGAGTTCTTTTCTTCATTTCTTTTTTCTTATTATTTTTAATTAAAATCAAATAAGATAGATTAATTAATGGTATTTTATCTATAATTCAATAGTTAGAAAAATTCGGTATTCCACAATACGATGTGTATTGTGTTGTGGCGTGATACGAACGGCACGTAATCACGATCCAATGTTCGAAGGTCGCACCTTTCTTCTTTTCTTCGTTCGTAGATTTCTCGTTTGTGCTATCCTTGTCTTGTCTGGTTCATCTTTGATCTTTCTTTTTTGTTTCCCCTTCTTCCTTGTCGAAGCACTCACGCCTTCGTGCGATTGTTCATTCTATCGTTTCTCCGGCATTACGTATCGTCATGAGTATACTGGAGGCTCGTCGGAGGCTCGACCAATCAAATAGTAGAAAGGTATAGCAGCGCTTATATTTATGACCTCGCAGTTGTTGCCACTTCTTGCATCTTTTTTTCTCTCTATACTCTGCACTCCTTAGTCCCTTCTCTTCTCCATTCCTCTACTACGTTTCTCTTTGCCTCTGCAAACCTTCTCTTTTTCTATTTTTGTCGTCAATCTATACGTAAAACTACGGTTATAGCAAATGCATTTTCTAACAAACTAACGGTAGAACAATTAAATAAATAAATTCTTATAAGAGTAGTTGCATTCTTTTTTTCAAATAGTTTATGAATTCGTCTAATAAATTATTTATTTTTCAATTATTTTGAAAAATATATAATCTATATCAAGATGTTAAGTTTATCAGAAAACGTTTATTTAGTATAACACGGTTTAGTGCATGCATATATATTTATATATTTAATGTTTTTCTATTTTTAATATTCTAACTATTTCTTTTTCTTTAAATTTTGTTATTTCTATTTTTTATTCAGAATTGATGAAAAAGAATTTAAATAATGTTATTATATAATATATTGATAGATTTTTAGCAATGTATTTAAATTTCCATCAAAATTCTTCTAATCGATTAATTAATCGATCAATTAAATTAAATGATTTATAATTTTTATGCAACTTCATCATATTAAGATAAAAACAATTATGATTTACCATTTTGATACTTTGTATAATTTTTTCTGTATTATATCTATATATATTAATTAATATTTTAAGCGCTTTTTATCAAACTTATTTTATTTGTTTTATTAAATGTTTTATTTTTTGTTACGTTAAACTATAGAGGATGTATCATAAAAAAAAGATAAATTGAATAAATTTTTAAAAAAAATTATTTTATTAATTTTTAATAAATGTATAATTTGATATATATTATACCAAAGTTTTAAATATATACATATGTATACAGTTTTCATGAAAGAAAAAGTAAAAATTAGTGACAACGAAAAAGAAAAATGAAAATACTAAGAGTTAAATATTGATATAGAATGACGTAATAACAAATTCGTTTATCACGTTCTGTTGAAAAATGATGATTCGAGGTCAACTTGAATCGAGTCTTTATGAAACTTATTTTCATTGATTTTCTAAACCGAAAATAAATTATAAATAGAAGATTATTTAATTTTTAGTATTTAAATTTTTAGTTAAACTATAATTTTTTTGTTTTATATAATATTATTATTTATTCTACAAATAATTTTTAAACATTGTATAATTTAATTCGAAATATGTTAATCATATTTAATCATTTTTTGAAATGTATCAAATTATTCTTTTTTTTTACAATAAAAAAAGTTAATTTTTTAATTATATTTGCTTGTTCATAATATAAAATATGAATTTACAACGTCAATAATGTAAGAATTTACATTACAATATATTTTTCAAATTGAATAATGATGAGAATAAAAATCCTGACACGTTGGCATGCGATTACGTTACTGCACACAGTCACGTAGCAATGTACGAATACGTAAATCTTCTAGATGCAAATATTCATTTTTTTTCTTTTTATCTTCAAATTCCATAATGAAAACATATTGACTGAAAAAAATTTATGACCACTGAAATCTATTATTTTCTTAAGTAAATATTTGACATGTGAATTGTTTGATATAGTTCTCTGCTATGCAATTCATGAAAAATTATCAGTTAAATTGATTGAGAAACATCAGTGGCGCCAGTGACCAAGCATAATATGAAGGTCATTTCGGTCAAATGGAGGCTCGTCACGTTTCACCAATCAGCAAATGGTATTTTAAAATATATTTGTATTCGAATCTGATCATATATGCCTGATGTTATATGGCACTAATACTTTTAGAATAGAATTATAAGATAAGATATAATATTATAATAGAATTATAAAGATAAGGTAAATTGATTTTATATTACCTTATATTTATATTTGATTTATTTCTTTTAATCATTGGTCCAATTATTTTAATCATTGTGCTTCCAAACTTATGACCCAAAGTTATTGTATACAATTGTATACAATATAAATACAATATAAATGTTATGTGAAAATTCGAGATTAAAATATTTCAACATATTTTCTATTATTATATATTCCATTATTAAAATATTTTTAAATTGAAAACATATATTTTAATTTTCTTTTAAATTTATATATATATATATATATAATATATATATATATATAAAAATCATGAAATTTAAGTTATAATCAAATCGATTAGTTTTTTACGATTGCATACAATTTGCGATGCTCTTCATTTTCAAAGATTATCTTTAAAATGATCTATAAAGAAGAATCTATTAGAAGAACATTATTAATGTATATAAAAAATGTAATCATATTCTATTATAATTTTGTTTTTTATTGCATATATTGATATATAAATATATTATAATATAAAAAAACTTGAATTATTTAAAATAATTTTATTTTTTATTTCATATCTATTAATTCATTCAATATCAATTATTAATCAATAATCGATATAAATTTACAAATGTTATCATATGAAATATGTCATCATAATAAATCTTATGAGATAAAAAAAGTAGGATTGTTTTGTATTTTTATTTGTATTTAAAATTTCTTTTTATAAATAGCGAAGAATAGCTATATGATTCATATCATTTTGTGACAATTTTATTTCTATATTTTATTATTATGTAATTCGATAATACCATTCTGTAAACATTCTATCTGTAACTTAATAATTTAAGTTATTATAATCATAATAATTGATGATTATAAATCGTGTATTTGATTGGTATTTGTTTGTATTGCATTTTTATTTTTTATTCAATCAAAATAAATTTTATCATTTATATTATAATTTGTTCGTGATAAAAAATATAATAAATGGATTATTATTATAATTTGTTTTATAATAGTTTAATAGAATAAAATAACTATTATTTTAATTTTTTTTCATTAATTTCACTAAATATCTACATTCAAAAGTATATATAATTACAGTTGTCTATTTTCTTAACCAAAATACTTTTTGTTGATATCATTAAACTTAAAATACTCTTTCATATTTATTAAAAATACTGAACGGAATGCATTGAATTATATTTGAAAAATCTAATTTACTTTATAGTAATTCATCTTGTACTTATTTTCTCAATCTGAAAACTGTAAAATTATAATTGCCAAATTACTTTAATTTTTATTTGAATTGTATATTTTATAAGTATTATTATATATATAGTATTATTTTAAGATATATAAAATAAATTATGAATAAAATCTCACCGTTTTTTTTTAAATTAAATACATTAAATAAAACACATGAATTGTCAATTGAAATAATATAATTATTGACATTATTATTCCTTTCTCAGAGCATTTAATGTAAGAATGGTCTTATTAATACTTTTGAATTAAATATGATTATTTAATCATTACTAAGTAATTATTAAGTAAGTACTTATAATTATATGCACAAAAATATTTTTATTTTACTAATTAAAAGAGAAATATCTCTTTTCATTATCTTTTGAATAAACAAGTACAATAAAATTTATTTCTACCATCTCACTCTCTGCTTTTACAGGTAACAAACAGTGAAATTAATATCGAAATAAAAAGTATAAACAAGAAACAGTATTATTTATGAAGGCACTTGAATGTTTATAATATTTTGTTAAATAATTCAATATAAAAAATATCTTTTATAGCATTAATGCCTATCAAAGGCAATATAGCCATTTGTAACAACGTTTTTAAGTTAAGGTCACAATGGAATGTAAAATTTTTTTAACAATAAAAATCGCTTAAATGTTTCTAAATTCTACATATTTTAAAATGTAACATCTAACAACAAACTTAAAAAATAAGATCGTAACTATTATTATTTTTATAATCTATGTACGTTTTAATTACTACTCTTATTTTTATTTTTTACATCGATTTATTAGCAATTCGTATGTCTAGAACCTCTCATTAATGGAATTAAAATACTTGGACTCTGTGCTTGCCTAAGAAACGGATGTTGTAACAATTCAGTTGCCGTAGCTCTTTGTGCTGGATCACGAACGAGCATTCTTTCCAAAAATCCTTGAAGACGTGGACTGACCTTTATAACAATAATAATAAATAATTTAATAAAGTTAATTTAATAAATAATTTGATAGTTCTTGTATCATTGAATTCATATAAGTGATTTGTGAAATATTTTTAGCTCACTTTATGAGAATTTTTTAATTTTGGTGGTGGCATATCTCTAATACGTCGCATAGCTTGTAAAGGAGGTTCATTAAAAAATGGTGGTTCTCCATCAACCATTTCGATAATCATTATACCTAATGACCAAATATCCACTTCAGGACCATATGGTAACCTAAAATAAATAAATATATATAAATCAAAATTAAATATTTAATGAAGTATGATCTAAATAATTTTACACAATTTTTTGGATTGATTTGGAAAATGTAATTATATTTTTTTTTAAATGGAAACTTATCATTTTGATAATCAATGTAATTTTTTAATTTCTATAATAAAATATTAATTTATTTTTGCCCTTAATCTACTGATGTTGAAATTAATTAAGATATTAGTTAAAATTTTCTAGATTATTTGTGAACGAGTTACTATTATAAATTATTTATTACAACAAATCTGCTATTAGAATTTAAATACTTCTTCGTTCTTTTTTTAATATTACTTATTGTATTAAATAATATTAAAAAATTATTAGTTAATATTAACAATGTGTAAATATTAACATGTTTACAAATATTGTAATGTGTTATAACATAAATCATATTTGCAGATTAGAAAACTACTTTAAAAACTTTTAATTGTAATAATTTTTAAGTAGATTTAGAGCAAAAATATTAATATATCATTGTAGGGATTAAAAAATTATCAAAATTATAAGATTTTATTTAAAAAAAATATATAATTACATTTTTCAAATTATGCCTAGATTATTGAATATTATATGAATTATATGAATAGCTTATTGAATATTATTTAATTTTGATTTACAATATTTCTATATTTAAATTTTCTATATCTAAATTTAGAATAACTTATTCTAATAATTGGAATATATTATACAATCTACAAAATTAAGAAAATAATTCAATTTTTGCCAAAAATTTAAATAATTAAAATGATATGTAAATAATTATATTTTCATAACAAAAAATCATTTCATCAAATCACAATAATAATTTTGGTCTCATTTTGAAGTATAAAATTTTTACTTTCAAAATCTAAAGCTAAATAAATTTTTCCTAAGGATGTTTCTGCATAGGAAAATAAAAATATAAAGCTGCTTTTTTTTATTAAAAAAATGTGCTTATCAATTCTTTCTCACATACTGATGTGAGAAAAATTAATATGCATTTTTCACTTTTTGAAGAATATCTTTCCAAAATCTCTGAAATGAGTATTTCTTTATATATCTAATGTGATTTCTTTATACATCTAATGTCCTTTCATGCTTTATCATTGTTCATAATATTTTATACATTTTCAAAGGAGTTTAAGTTTAGATTCTTTGATGAGTGAAAAATAATTCCAATATTGTTTGCTTTGAAAAATTGATATATATTATATTTGACTAGGAATATTCTTATTCGATTTGGTTCGATTTTATATTGGATTACATGTGGAAAGATTCCATTCTGAATTTATTATTGCTGTATACTAATTTTATCCAATAGAAAAACTTTATTTCCGCCTAAATATCATCTAAAACCAAACTATTAAAAAGATCTGATTAAAATTATAGATATGAAGAAATAAGAGGGGACAATATCTCTTTTTGAATATTTAATTACTCACATTCTAAAATTGTATACTTTAATTAATGTATTATACATATACATTAATCACACATATTTGAAATATAAATCAAACATTAAACATACACATGAAGTGTATTCGATCGTGTAATCTCTCCATAATGTATCTCGGATTATTTTAATATCGACGATTTATTTTTTATTCAAAGTTTAATAAAAAAAAAAAATCATATCATCAAATTTTAAAAGTGTTTATAAAGAAGAAATTTCAATCTTTGAAATTTTCAATTTTTAAAGAAATTTTTGAATGTTAGAATCATTTAAATCCGAACAATTTTTGAAAGTATTTTTATTTTTTTACTAGCTATGATGTCGAAATATTTTTGAGAAAAATTTTTTAATGATTCTTTGTCTGAAAATAAAAGCTTTCAAAATAACCATAAAATTATTATTATTACTATATAATTTTTTGTGATAGATAATAGACAGATATATATATCTGTACTTATAATTATATGCACAAAAATATTTTTATTTTACTAATTAAAAGAGAAATATCTCTTTTCATTATCTTTTGAATAAGCAAGTACAATAAAATTTATTTCTACCATTTCACAAATGCTTTTACAGGTAACAAACAGTGAAATTAATATCGAAATAAAAAGTATAAACAAGAAACAATATTATTTATGAAAGCACTTGAATGTTTATAATATTTTGTTAAATAATTCAATATAAAAAATATCTTTTATAGCATTAATGCCTATCAAAGGCAATATAGCCATTTGTAACAACGTTTTTAAGTTAAGGTCACAATGGAATGTAAAATTTTTTTAACAATAAAAATCGCTTATATATAATATATATATATATGACTTAAATATCGATAATTTTGACGAAAGTCAAATGCTTTTTTAATTTTATATATCAGTTTATATGATATTGCTAGTTTTGACTAGTATTGACTAGTTTATATATAAATGAAATATAAAACAATTAAAAACTAAACAAAAAGAAATTATAATTCACCTTGAAATAACTTCTGGGCTCATCCAATATGGCGTTCCAACGAGAGATTTTCGCCTGGGTAATTCTTGAGATACTTGAGCACAAAATCCAAAATCAGATAACTTGACCCTACCGTCAGCCGTTAATAGTATAGAATCGGACTTAATATCTCTATGAATAACACCTTGAGAATGCAAATATGCAAGAGGCTTCAAACATTGAGAACATACTGTGGCAATCTGATTTTCGTCCATGCGAGAATGAGTCACAATATCCGTAAGCGCTCCTCCTTCAAGATATTCCATCACGACCCATAATTCGTCATCTACTAAAAAACTATCATACATTTCAACAATGTTTGGGTGATGATAATCTCTCATGATAACTACTTCATTAAAAAGTAATTCACGTCTTTGCTGCTTTCTTAAATCCATTTTTTTCACTGCTACTTGTCGATTTGTATTTTTCTCAGTTGCTATACATACTGTTCCAGTACTTCCTTCACCGATTTTAAGAAAATTTTCTAAATTTTCTCTTGGATCGCCTCGACTTACCTGTGGTAAATTTTTAAATGAATAAAGTCGAATAATAATTTGAAATATCTTTTTCTTATATATTTTTATAGAATTCATTTATATTATTATTATTTTTATTATCTAATATTATCATAATCATAATTTATTTTTTCTTACCACCATCTGTAAAGCTGCTCGAAATTGTTCATGAGTAAGTCTTTGTTCTGCTGTTTGTTTATTTGTTGTATTCGAACTTGAACTGACTGCCAGATTTCCCGAAGACAAAGCACTCTTCATATTTTGATTTTGATCAGGTATCGAATTGTTTCCAGAAGATGGTAAATTGGATTTTGATAAATTATGCATTGATTGAGATGTTTCAATAGATTTTTTTATATGAGATTGCAAAATAGAAGAATTTTCAGATGTATTATATGCTTGTGAATATTTATTAACATTATGTGTACTTAATTGGCTTAATGGCCGTTGAGAAGCAATAGAACCTACTGGTGAGATTTTAGGTTGTAATTTATGCAGAAGAGTATTTTGAGTTATTTGTTGATCCTTTGAAGAAGTATCAATATTTGAAGCCTATGTATAAGAAATAATACATATTTTTAAAGATAAATAAAATATATAATATTTAAGTATTACCTGAAATATAATATTTATTATTTACCTGAACATTTCCATTATATTGACCAGATGTTAAAGATATTTGAGTATTTATCCTATGAAATTCAGAATCTATAAGTTGAGGAGTGCTAGGACTTTGTATAGAACATTGTGGAGTATTAATAGGACTTAAATTTTGAAAATTTAAAGACAAATTCGGTGCATTTGAACCAACATGTGTTAAATTAGGAGATGATTGCATATTTGGATTAAGGTTTTGAAGATTTGGAATCATGTTTTGTGTATTGGAATGTAATCCACTTGTAACATTAGATGCATTTTGTCTCAATTTATCAAGATAATTGTGTTGTTTTCCAAAATTAGTAGTATAACCCTGAATTTGATTAGTATTTGATGACATTTCTTGACCTTCTGGCACAGAGGGTGGTAAATTATTATTATGCCTAAAATATAAATATAATAAAATACTTAATATTAAAATAGTAATAAATACAAAATAAATACAAAATAGTAATAAATATAAAAAAGATTACCTATAATCTCTTCTAAGTTTTGGTGGACTTGAAGAACGAAGAGAATTAGATCTAGCAACTGTACTAGTTTTGGGTAATCCATTTTCAGTGTTTTTCTCACCACTGAAAGTTCTTCCTTTTGGATCATTATGGCCTCGAACAATAGTTTTTAAATCTAGAATTTCTGTAGGTGTAATTTCACTTGGATCTACTAAAGGTAATGGTCTATTTGTAGATTTTAAAATTTGATTGTTTCCAACAATAGAAGCCCATTGTAATGGAAGTCCAACGAATTTTCCTTCACGTTTATCAAATCCAGTATGTACTCGATGTTCAAAATTTGTTGGAGTAGATATCTGTGGTTTCTTTTTCTTTTTAGCAAACATTTCCTGTCCTATAATAATTGTGTTAATATTAAAAAATATAATTAAAATTATATAATATATTCTCTATGTTTGTAATATATAGTATAATATAATATTTAGAAAATGTATTTAATTATATAAATTATATAAATTATATAAACTAAAAATTATTTTGAAAAGCAATAGATTTAAAACTGTCAATTGAGTAAATTATTCTCAAAGAATAATTTTTACATATGCATAGTAACATGATAATTTTCTAAAATTAATATACAGAGAAAAAGAAAAATAATGTATTAAATTATATGACTTATTCAATATTTAGAGGAAATAATAAAATCAAAGAGAAGCCAAATGACAGCAACGCCTACTAGTGCGTGATATGATTACCTTAAAGTAATTTTTTTGAGTTGTTGGTTAGATTTTTTAAGAATAATTATTTTCTATTAACGTTATACCGCTTTGAAAAAATACTAAATTTTAAATAGTATAGAAACATAAAAAAATTAATTAATTAAAATAGGTAAATACGGCATTTAGCCCTTCGACAGGTCGTTTACACACCGGCGCTCCGCGCGGAGAGCTTATGAATCTTTCTTGGCATTTGACTCGTGACAATTTACTCAAATGTGCATGAGGTAACACCTGTAATGAAATTATTATAAAAAACAAAATGAATATAAAATTGTGTCGAGAGAAAGCAATTGCAATTGCAATGATTAAAAAAAGAAGAATACATCAATTTATAATTATAATCATTTATAATCATTTTAGTTTACTAAAATGCTAATAAGTATAAATGCTAACTAACATATTATATATGTTATATGAAATATAACATGTATAAATGCTAACTAACATATTATATATGTTATATGAAATATAACATATAACAATATTTGTTTTTTTGATATTCGATAGAATGAAAATTTGAAATTATAATATGATGAATTCGATAGAATGAAAATTTGAAATTATTAATATATTATATTTTATTATTAAAATATTCATAAAATTTGATTTTAAATAAATAAAAAAATAAAAAAACAAAAAATAAATACATGTATTTAAATTCCAAGATAAAAAATTCCTAAAAAATTTATATTTTTTTATAAATAATTTGATAAAAATATTAAATTTAATATATTCTTATATATCTCCTTTAAATAATATAATCTAAATCTATATAAAAGGAAAATTATAAACATATACATATTTTGACATTATATATAATAAATAATAAAAATAGTAGAATTAATATATTTAAAATAAATATAAAACAAATACATGCATTTTACTATATTCGTAATCTTGAATAAAAAGAGAAATATGTTTGAATTATAAAAAAACAATTTTACATACGTACATATATATATATATATATTTGCATGCACATACACGCACGAATAAAAGAATGTATAAAAAGATGCGATCACGCATGAAAATGTTTGGTTCTTCTTCGTATCAAATCGTTTAAAATAGAAAGAAAGCCTTTATGCGATCTGCATGATCGATCGCCCGAATCTATCGGAGTTATTAAAAATGTACGAGAGAAAAAAGAAATATACATTGTTTCTCTCTTCTTTTTGAAAGTTTAATTGAACAAATGTTTCATCGTTGTTGTTTCCACTAAGTTACTTTTACTTACAAATAAAAAAGTAGTTAACAAGCAATAATATTACAAACAAATTTCGTTTCTCACGATACAAGATAGGATGAAGTATTAAACATTTTCTTATATTTTTTTATATTACAATGTTATACCATGAGTATTTAACATTGTCCCCTAATGTTTTTATCGTTGTCCATATATAAAAAAAAGTAGTAATTGTCTGAGTGTGTAGAGAAATTTGAACATAATGGATACATCAGAATCAAAGAAATATTCAAAAGGTGTATTTTTTAATTAGTTAATATTTTTCAAATAATAATTTTTTATAATAATAATTTATAGATTACGAATGGGCCGTAAGATTAAATCGATTTAGTTTAAATGTAATTTGTCTTTGGCCTGTAGAAGAACAAAATATAAGAAAACAATCTTGGACGAAATTACATGTAACGACATGTTTCATGCTAATAACTTTTGTTTGTACGATTCCTTGTTTATGTGCTCTTAAACAATGCAATAATTTAATGGAAGTGACGGATAATCTTGCATATTCTATTCCTTTGATAATAACTACAATAAAATTTATTGTGATATCCAGCAAGAAGAAAGGTAAGCTGAAAGGAAAACAGAAAGCATCAATAAATAAAAAAAAGTATATATACATGAGATATGCATCACTTTTTTTTTCAAGTTCTCTCGCTGATTGTAAACATGATCGCAAAAGATTGGGCAAAATTAAAAACTGATTATGAAAAAGATATAATGATACGCCGAGCAAGAATTGCAAGAATAATTAACATATTCGGTTATATATTAATATGTATCTTGATATGGTTATTGATGATTCTACCAAGATTCGGTATTACTATTCGATATGTAACGAATGAAACGGATGCAAAAAAACTTTTTCCGTTACCAACTTATTATATTTTTGATGTATCTGAAACTCCATATTTCGAAATAATATATGTTCTTCAATCTATCAGTCTTTTAATAGCGGCATTTTGTTATGCTGGAGTTGATAATTTTTTTGGAATATTGATCCTTCATATTTGTGGCCAATTAACAAATCTTCGATTTCAGCTCGCAAATATGAAAGAATCAGAAGCTTCTAATTTCATTCTAATAGCTATTGTAAAAGATCACATACGACTCATCAGGTATTTTATTTTACATTGTATTATATAAATTTGTACTATTTCTCTTTTTTTTCTTTCTATTTTAGCAATTTATATATTATTATATTATTATATATCTATTATGAAATGTACGCAATAAAAAATTATTTTAATTTTCAAAAATATTTCATAGAGCAGCAAATGTGATCGAAAATACATCAACAGTTTTATTTCTCATTTTGTTACTTAATTTTGGAATGTGTGCTTGTGTATATGGTTTGTTAATAATCACTGTAAGTAATTTAACCTTATAGAATTATTAAAGATGTTTATAGAACAGAATTGTAAATCTGATAATTACAATCTTTAAATATTTTTTTAAATATCTTAAGATATACATTGAAGAAGAACAATTTTCTCTGCTTCGAATAATATATTTAATATGTAATTTTACAAATACATTTCTTCAAACGTTTCTCTATTTTATGGCAGGACAAATGTTAGTAACTCAAGTAAGTAAAAATTTTTTTTTTCTTTTTCCATGTTGTTACATTATTTGTATTTACTTAAAATTTTCTTGTAATTATATAGTCCGAGGAAGTGCATAATGCTGCATATGAATGTGAGTGGGTAAGTTTAAAATACACGAAAGCAAAAAGTTTGATTATAATTATGGCGAGATCAAAGAAGCCGCTTTATTTAACTGCAGGAAAATTATTTCCTGTAACGATGTTAACATTTTGTAATGTAAGATATATTCTTTTCATATATTTTTACTTATCTTTTTTTTTCATTGTCTTTATTTCTTATAATGTTATTTCAGATATTAAAAATTTCGCTCAGCTATATATCCTTCTTATTAACAATATTATAAGATATTGCAATTTATAAAAATTTATGAATTAATTTAATTAATTTTATATGTATATATATATCACGTATATATTTAAGAGATATTTAAATGATATTTAAGAAATATTTAAGAGATATTTAAATGATGCCCTATATAAAAGATTAAAATACAGTTTAAAAAAAAAAAACAAATATAACGACGTATTTTTTAATCATAAATATTATAATGGAAATAAATAAAATAACATCATATATTTTAAATACATTATTTTTGCTTAATTATTTTTATTAGATAAGTATAATAAATGAATTCTTTTATTTATTTCAATAGATAACAATAGAAATTTTGGTATAAAATCATATACATTATAATACATATATATCATATTTATTTATAGAATTTTTTCTCTAGAGAAAATATCAAAATATAAATTGTTAAAACAAATAATTTTTTTTAAATTATAATATTTATAATAAATAAATCCAAATAAATAATTCAAAATAATTGTATCTTAATGAAATATTTGAAATTTATCTATTAAAATTGATTTGTTTATTTTTTAATTTTGAATAATATATAATAAATATAATAAACTATCGAAAGAGATGTATCCTATAATATATTGTTATCGAGTATAATCATTTAACTAGCAGTTCCGTGTAGATAGTAACACAATATGGTCAAGCATGAATTTACCTATATATATCATATGTATATATGTACATATATACATATAACCGTATAATAGAGACATAGTATTTATGTAACGTATGTTTGCATGTGTGTGGAACGCGCAGTTTCATGATATAAAAGTAAATTAATCGATTCAATAAATTTTATCAAAATAATATTATTATATTATCTATAATATTAGAATGTGTGTATAATCTTAAAGAATAAAAGAAATTTTGAATGTTAATAACAAAAAGAATAAGAATTAGTAGATTTTGATTTATATGTCTGTTTTAGGTGAAATGTGTAATTTCCGTTGTAAGTATAGAAATAAAAAAATCATCGTTTTCAATTTAATCATAATAATTAACAAAACAATTAAATTATCATATGACATACAATTTTTATGAATAAAATGATTCTATACGTCAAAATTATCGGATTGATCAAATTGTATGTCGTACTTTTAGGTTAAATGATTCTATACAGTACAATATAATTGACTATGTTCAATCTTGTAAAACATGATTTTTTTGCTTTTTGTATTATAATCAGATTGTTTATACATAATATAAATAAATAAATTAATTTCACTTCTAGAATAAATCATAGCAAATGGAAGATTTTAAAGTGAAAGATGAACCAATGGATGCGTTAAACATAGACAGTCAGGTTATGGTAAACGTTTTCTATGAAACAGCAGCACCATACAATACAATGCTTCCACAAGGACTCTAACTTAAACCTTACTTTAAGGACGAAAACATTGTAAGCGTTGTACTTAAGGAAGAACCCGGCGATAGATTTGATCCAGACTACATGGAGGACATCTGTTCTGGGACATTCGAGAAGGTATTTTTACCTATCGAAAATAATGAAGTTGACTTCTCTAATGAAATGGTAAATTTTATATAAAATTATTAACGATTAAGTTTTGTTTATAAAAAAATCAATTTATTAACAAAACATTTTAGGTAAAACTCGAATTAGATGGGGAATCCAGTAGTCATCAAAATTGGACAGCACAAATTGCAAATACAAATTTGTGTGATAAAGAAGATGGTGCTATGCAAAGGTGCTTAACAAATGCAAATTTTGCTCAAGTACATGATGTAGAAAAACATTCTGGATTTTGTCCAAATGGACAGCAACCAAAATTTTATAAAATACAATGTTCAATTTGCAAAAAATGGTTTTTAAACAATGATTCTATGGTTACTCACCTGAGAATGCATTGTAGTGGAAATCAGTGTGAGGTTTGTCAACAAAATTTTCAGGATAATTCCAGTTTACATGCTCATATGCTGACTCATGTTGGGATGAGTCCATTGGAATGCAATATCTGTCAGAAACGATTTGCTTACAAATGGTGTTTACGTAGTCATATGCAAATGCATGTATTAGAAAAACCATATGACAATGATGCATTGCAACACGCATTTATAAAAAGACCTGATTCTGAGCATGACCAATCTATGAGTACAGAAGAAAGAGTATTTGAATGTGATGTTTGTCATGCGACATTTAAAGAAAAATCTAGTCTGAATCGGCATGTGATTACTCATACAGAGGAAAGACCATATAAATGCGATGTATGTTTTGCAGCATTTAGGGAAAAAGCAAAATTAAATATGCATATGGTGTTACATGGAAACAAACAATTTAAGTGTACAATGTGTCATAGATCATTTACACAAAAAACAGCATTGAACAATCATATGTTAGCACATAGTGGTGAGAAACCACATGCATGTAATATTTGTGAAAAAACATATAAACGAAAATCAGAATTAATAAGACATACTATGGTTCATACTGGTGAAAGACCATATGAATGTAAAGAATGCCTAATGACTTTTCGAGAAAAAGCAAAATTAAATTCTCATATGCTTGTGCACACAGGTGAAAAACCACATGAGTGTCATATATGTCATAAGGCATGTGCCCGCAAATCCGATCTTAATAGTCATATGCTATTACATACAGGGGGCCAATATGATTGCAAAGTTTGCGATAAAATATTTACTCGTAAGTCGGATTTGAATCGACATACTTTGATACATACAGGCGAAAAGCCATTTGCTTGTGAATTATGCGACATGGCCTTCAGAGAAAAAACTAGATTAAATTCTCATATGCTTATACATACTGGCGATAAACGACATGCCTGTCACATTTGTCAAAAAACATTCAAAGAGAAGTCTTCATTGCGAAAACATATGTTAAGTCATACTGGTGATAGACCATATGAATGCTATGTATGCCATAAAGCATTTACTCAAAAAACAACATTAAATAGTCATATATTAGTACATGCAGGAGAACGACCATACGAGTGTAGTGCATGTCAAAAAATATTTAAAGATAAAGCAACATTGAAAAAACATTTGTCTGTGCATATAAATGAAAAAACTCATGAATGTTTAATTTGTTTAAAAAAATTTGCCCATAAAGCTGCGTTAAATAGTCATTTATCCACAAATCATACATCCTAAATAGGGTGATCTAGTCTATTATGTTTCAGCTTTTAGTTTTTTTATTAAGCATTGTTCGTCTATAGCTGCGTAAAGATGATTACATACATCCGTTTTATATGCTCATTGGCCCAAACAATCATATTCTTTCCTGTATATCTTTATGTATAATAAATTAATTTCTAATTAATTTTTTATGGTTTCTTTTTTTAATATTTCTATATTATTCTACACATATTTAATAAAATGCATGTACTTTTTATAAGTCATTAGATATCTGACATTTATTACATATTGATAACAAATATTTTTTTATGATTATTATTATTAATATAATAATAATTATAGTAAACATTTTATTATATCATTTTAATATTTTTTCATGTTAAATGTTATTCATTTAATAACATAACGCCTGAATAATCTATGGTCAATCAGATCATTAATACATTCATTTTATTACATGTACTTTAATAAAAATGTAATGATATATTGACATTCTTTTATACCGCTTCGATAGTAATGTTTTGATGAACAAACCTACTATTTATATAGTATAAACAACAAGATGTTTACATTTTTTATTTTATTATGAAATATATATCTATAATGTTTTGTTTATGTGTATGAAATGAAAAATATTGAGCCAAAAATATTATACTATTAAATGGATGATATTTGTTTATTATGCATTTTGATTCAATATATATTCAGTTTATAATATTCAGAAAGATAATGTTCTTAATTTAAAAGATTTTATATGCATACATAAATCGAAGATTATTATTTTTAATAATAAAATGTTATTTTATTTCATGATTCCCATGTTTTATTCTGTTAAAAAAAATTCCCTAGAATGGTAATATAATTTTTTTTTATATTACTACAATGTAGCTTTCCTATTTTACTATAAGAAAGTCAATAACAATCCAACTCCAAATATATACATGTTTATACATTATATGCTTATAAATATTATATATTAATTATTATATATTAATTTTTCTCTTTATTATAATATGATTGTTTTTTGATTATAAACAAAAATAATTATTTCATAAAAAAATTATTTTTAAATCTATTTAAGAAAATTGTTTTCTGCAAAATTATAAATGGTGAAATAAATAAAATTTTTATAACTTGAAATCAATTAAAAAAACTTTTCAAATGGAATTGTCACAAAATCCTCAGATTTCTTTTGATGAAAGAACAAAAGGATTTGATTTATCAGCTGGCAAAACATGGATTTATCCAGAAAATTATCCTGTCAGAGATTATCAGTTCAATATTGTTCAAGCATGCTTATACAAAAACACATTAGTTTGTTTACCTACTGGTAAATGAAACTACATTTTTTAACATTTAAACAAAAAAAAAAAAATTACAAAAATTAGCAATAATAATTTATTTTTTATTTTTATTAGGATTAGGAAAAACATTTATTGCTGCAGTTGTAATGTATAATTTTTGGAGATGGTACCCATGGGGGAAAATTATATTTTTAGCACCTACCAAACCATTAGTTGCTCAACAAATTTTTGCATGTCACAATACTATGGGCATACCTAGTGCAGAAACTATTGAACTCACAGGTAAAAAAATAATTTATGAAATTTAGAATATTATTATATTTAAGTATTTATATTTACTTTATTGTAAAAATACTACATTATAGGAGCAATTAGTCTCAAGAAACGAGAAATAGCTTGGTCAAAAAAAAGAATAATATTTGCTACTCCTCAAGTTTTTCACAATGATTTAAACAAAAATATTGTACCTAGTGATTTAATAAAATGTGTAGTTATAGATGAAGCTCATAAAGCTTTGGGTAAACACTCTTACTGTGAGGTAATTATTCTATATAAAAATTATTTATATGTAAAAATAATGAAATTATTCATGTAGAAACAAAAAAAAAGTTTTAATATAATATTATTGAGTTGAATAATAATATATTTTATTTATTTTTAGTGTATTCGCATATTAAGTGGAAAAAATCAAAATTTCAGAGTATTAGCTCTTTCTGCTACACCAGGCAATAAAATTGATAATGTTCATGAGGTATATTTTACTATCAAATATATTCAAAAATAATGAATAATTTTTTAAATTGTAATTATAATTTATTGAAATAATTCTATTTAAATATATTTTATAGGTATTACAAAATTTATTAATTGCTCACGTGGAATTAAGAGATGAAACTTCTTTGGATATTGTACCTTATATTAATAAAAAAAAAATCGAAATAATTTTAGTACCTCTTAATAATAAATTGATAGAATACAAAGAGAAATATATTTTTATTATGGATCGTCATGTTAAAATTTTACTTCAGTATAATATTCTTCGTGGACAAACTGCAAATATTTCAAAAGGAAGAGTAAGTTATTGAATATTTTAGTAAAATATTTAATACTTTAATAGACTATAATATTAAGTTTAAATTTAATACTTTTGTTTTAAATTTCATTTATAATTATAATAAAAAAATGAAACAAAAAATAATTTAGGTCTTCCATTTATTAAAAGAATTCCAAAAGAAAACAAATAAAACAGGAAATTATGGACAAATTATAAAAACATTAAATATTTTAATGACAATGTATCATGCTTATGAACTTATGATTAGAGATGGACTTAGAGCATTTTATAAATTTTATCAAAGTATATATAATTGTTATTTTTTTTATTTTTATAAATTGTAAAATTTAGATTCAAATAATTTTTATATTATCTTAATAGGCCATTCTGATAAATTTTGGATGAATGAGGAACCACAATTACAAATATTGCTTGAAGATATTAAAATATATCTTGGCCCATTTCCTGATACAAAAATTTTATGTCAAGAAACTATAATGGAAGTTTGTAAAAATTTATATTTATATTATAAATTACATAAAATTTTTTATTGTTTCAAATCTAATGTAAAATTTTATTTCAGATACCCCAAAATCTCATATTTGGACATACGAAATTCGATAAATTGAAAGAATTGCTTATATATCATTTTAAAAATAATCAAAAAAAAGAAAATAATACAAGAGCTATAGTTTTTGTTGAGGTTTATAATTTTTAATCTTATTATAATGTAACCAAATTTTAATTTTATGCAATATAATTTTCTTTTTGTATAGTATCGAGATATTGTAAGCGAAATTTATATTCTATTACTACAATGCCAACCATTAATAAGACCCCAAATGTTTGTTGGTCAAGCCGGGCAAAAACAAAAGCAACAAATAAAAGCATTAGAGAATTTTAAAAATAATTATGTTAATGTTCTTATATCTACGAGTATAGGTATACAATATTAATAATAAAAAGTAGTAACATATTTAATGAAAATAAGCAAAATCTTTACATTTCTAATAGGAGAAGAAGGATTGGATGTTGGAGAAGTAGATTTAATAATATGTTTCGATGTATCTCAACATTCACCGACGCGACTAGTGCAAAGAATGGGAAGAACAGGACGAAAACGCGATGGACATATAATTATTCTTGTTACTGATGGAAAAGAACATGAAGTAATTTAAAATTTAATGTTCTATGATATTTTAAAGTGTTCTATATTATTTTGATTATATTTTAATTTTAATTTGATTATATTTATTTTTAATTTATATTATTTATATATTATATTATTTATATATATTTTAATTTATTTTATTATATTTATTTTTTATATTACAGACATTAAAATCTACAATAGCTAGAAGAGATTCTTTAAATTATAAAGTATTAAATACGAATAATATTTTCTCTTCACTTTATCAAAACAATCCACGTATGATTCCCGATATCTTAATTCCAGAATGTTTAAAAATGCATATTAGCATACAACCAAAGACTCCTGTTATAAAATATAAAAACAGAAAAAGAGAGGCAAATAATAAAGAAAAGAAACATCAAAATATCATAAAAAAAAATGGTAATATATGAACATATAATTTTTTATATATTTTTCTTTCTTTTTTTGCAACGAAATAAATTGTATATATGTTTTAGAATTCAATTTAGTATCGAAGAAAAACGAAACTAAATTTTTAATGATGAAATATTTGAAAGTTGAAGAAAACAAAGAATCTTCTAAATATAATTATGGAATTCTTAATTTTGAGGCAATTCAAAATATTAATAATCATAACACTACTAAATTATCAGATGTGAAAATTCTTTCTTGTGACAATCATGCAGTTGATTTCCTTACAATATGTGCTTTGAAGATTTCTGCAAGAGAAGAAAATATAAAAAACAAATGTAAAATTAATAAATCTTATGTACCTAAATCTTCTTTTGTTAAAAATTTTGTGGATTTTACAATACCTGATATTAAAGTTCTTAATTGTTTAATTACACTGAACGATATTATTCCTTATAATTATGACAAAAATAAATCAAATAATGATAATGAAAATGACAATTGGAATAATTCGCATAATGATGAATATATAGTTAAAAATAAAATAACATCAACAGAGATCGTTGATAAGTATCAACATCAAAAATCATCTTCCAAGTTTGAAGATTTACTTGATGATAGTAATAAATCAAATGAAACTGATTTATCAGATAATGAGGAAAAAAAACTAGAGAATAGCATTATGTATTCTACTTATTCTTCTTCAAGTGTTTCTAAGCAATGTATAAAAAGCAATCTGTTAGAATCAGTCAGAGCAGGAAATACAAATAACATATTACAAAGTTCAATATCTGATAAATTTGAAGATATATTGAATGAAATATCTGATGATTCTGAAATCAATTATACTGAAAATTTTGAACAAAATTTGATAAAAAATATTGACATTAAAAACGATGAACAAATAAAAAATTTTTCTAATATTACGGAATTAGATAATAATTTTAGGTTAAAAAATGATTTGCAAAAAGAAATTAAAATAAATAATTTTTCTTCAATTCCAATGGATCAATATAAACATAATTTTGAATATTTTGAAGATTTAAATGAAACTACTAATATGCCAAAATTTATTCAAAATGAATTTCAAAATGAATATACTTTTAATGAAAAACAAACAATTGATGAAATAGTTCGATTAAATTCAAATTCAATCCTTTCAAAGATCAATGAATCAGAAGATGATATATTTCAAGACAAAAATTTTTTATTGCAAATCGATAATCAATCAAATTTTGATGAACAAATAAATAATTCGATTGATTATAAAGATGAAAAGAATTTTAATAAGATAGAAAATTTAAATAATCAAAAAAATATAATTAACACAGAATTAGAAGTGGAAGAATATGATTGGGATGATGATTTTAAAGTTTCGACTGATACTGTACAAAATTATATAAAATTCGATACATTTGAAGAAAAACAAAATAACGAGAAATTAAAAATTGAAAATAATATGGAAAGATGTGATCTAAATAATAAAGAATGGATTTCAATCGAAAAGTCGAAAAATATTTCAAAACAAAACGCTTCTCATATGACTATAGCAAATAAATTAGCGAATGTAAGAAAAAGGAATTCGAATTATAATTATTTTAATAATGATTCTATGAATAAAGATAATTCTAAAAATGTTTATCTTTCAACTGTAAAAGAAAAAAAATATATTTCCTTCATTAATAAATCAAAAAATAAGAAGAAATATGTAAGTCAGAAAAAAGAAACAGAATATTCTCGAAAACATAATCATAATCGAAAATTGAGAAAAACAAAAAATGAATTTATATTGGAGGAAGCAGAAGTTTCTTCGAATAGTGAGACGACAAATGAAAGTTGTGAAACCGATGATGATCTCAAAGATTTTATTAGTTATACGCAAAATATACAAGATACATCTGATATATATGTTCATTATTTACAGAGTACTAAAAGTCCAGTTAATAGACAAAATTTTCTTTTGAAACAACAATGCACACTGAATTCTAATATAGATATATATTCACAACCTATAACTCAAAACGAATCCTACATAAATGTAAGTGAAATGATTGTACTAATAACAAACGCTTGAATTTTAATATTTTTGTTTTTAATGAATTTCAGGATTCGTTTTGCGTAACGGGAGACGAAACTGATAAGGAAATTACTCGAGACAAAGAATTGTCCGAACTAGAAAAAGCGGAAAAAAAACTTAAAAGGCAAAAACGAAAACGCATTAGAGATAAAGAATTAAGTCGTTATAGGAGAATTAATAAGAGAAGAAATATAATAAATTATTTTAGCACCAGTGAAGATGAGACTGAAAATTTGCGCAAACAAATAAAGGACGAATCGTTATTAAAGCGATCATGAAAAAAATAAATCAAGTTAATTTTAAA
Source organism: Apis laboriosa (assembly GCF_014066325.1). Classification (NCBI taxonomy): domain Eukaryota; kingdom Metazoa; phylum Arthropoda; class Insecta; order Hymenoptera; family Apidae; genus Apis; species Apis laboriosa. The sequence continues at coordinate 349,418 of NW_025221248.1, forward strand.
AATCTATCATTTATATAATTTATAATAATAATAAATTGAGCATTTTCTTTTTTTTTATTTTTCAATTCAATATAGTATCTAAAATGTATTGAGTTTCTATATATTTATATTTGGATTAAATTGATTCGATTTTTTTTGTTTTTTATTTATGATTTTTCTAATCAAATAAATATTCGTATTACATTAATTATTATTGCAATTTTTTGCAGTAAAAGAAATAAAGATAATAACTTAAAATATAAATAATTTCATGATTGTAGATAAACATTTTTAAGAAAAAATTTTCATCTAATGTTGATTGAATCTTGTTAATTAAAAATAGCGAAAAAAAGTCTTCCTGATAAATAAAAATTTTTTTCTGTGCAATTTGTTTTTGTTCCAGATTTCATCAGATCTTTAAAATATATAAAGCCAAGATTGCTTTAATAATAAATATTTTGATCAATTATTTGAGTTGAAAATATCAAAAAAAAAAAAACAATTATGTCTATTTTAAACGATATATTATTATTAAGATAGTTTGATATTTATAAATAAAAGAAAAGGATTAAAAACTATATATTATATTTTAATTTATTTTTTGATTTATTTGATAATTTATTTCATAATTAATTAATTGATTCATTAATTATGATATAAATTATCAAATTATTATATATAATTATATCAAAAAATGAATGAAATGAATTATCAGTGAATAGATCTATTAGTGTGAAAAGTTAAATAATTCATATTTATAATATCTCAAATTAATGATTAACAACAGCTTTTTATTCACTGTTATTGCAAAAAATCAAGTAATGAAATAATAATGAATATTTTTATTTAATTTATCTAAATTATAATAATAAAATTATAATAATCGTTATTTAAACAGGATATAAAAGTTATCTTTATCAAAATACTATCATCGTGAAGCATAAATTATTTTTCAATTACTAAAATTGCAACGAATTTGCTACTATTTTCTAATGAAATTTTAATGTACACAGCTCAAATTAGAGCTCATTTTATAATTTTTTTCTTGTAATTCTCTTAAGTAATATTTTTATAATCATATCAATTTGTGTGTTTGTATCAATTTATATGATTAATTTCTTTAATTTTGATCTTGTGTATGAAGAGTCAGATAAGAAGCTATTTTTATGTTGTTATTTTGATCAAAAAGAATTAATTTTTTACTTAAATTTTCTTTTGCAAAAAACAAAATATATAGTAAAATTAATTCGAATTTATATAACTATGAACATGATTATTTTTAATTTCGAAAATTTTTGATAAATATGCAGCAATACAGAATAGAAAATATAAAAACACAGGAAAAAAATCAAAAAACCAATTAGAAATTCAATCATATCAATAATCCATATTTTTATGATTTTGTAAAATCATAATCATAAGTCTTATAAATTTATTTTATTCAAATTATTAATTAAAAAAAAATAAATAAATTATTTAAAAATTGAAATGAAATAAAAATAAATAAAATAAAATAATAAATAAATAACTATTTTTATTGTATTTTGTTTCAATTGATTTCTATTAAATTGATATTAACATTGTTATAATTCATAATCCGATCTTATTATTATCCAAATTTATTCAAATCGCAAGCTTTTTTTTCTGAATAATTCGAATTTTAATTAATAATGTTTCAATTAATAAAAAAAAAAGAAAAAAAAAAGAAAGAGAAAAATATATGATCATTTTATATATAATTTTGTAAAACTTCTGATTAAATAGTAGAGTAATTATATATATACAGATAAATGATTAAATATGTTGACTGACTGATTTTTTATTAAGTGATTTTACTTATCTATTGAATACTGGATGAAATCAACACGTAATAGCTCATAATAGAGCTATTCATGTATTCTCAATTTACTGTTTTTTTCTATATATCCATTTAAATTTTATATATACATACACATACATATATAAATAATGAAATACATCGTTGAAATATTAGGTAAGAAAAATTTATTTAATAATAAAAATATTAATTATATAATTTTTTAAAAAAAAAATGCCAAAGTGAACTTATCGCTTCACGAATTTTTATGAATTTAATGTTACAAAATATACATGATAAAAAAAATATTTTGATCAATTTTTTCTTGTACATATAATAAGCAAACGATTTTAATTTTCAAAATATTTGTTAAAAACTTTTGATACTATCATATTAAATTCTTGTATGTGTCTGAGATAATACATGTGTCAATATAACTATTATTTATTAACTGTTTATATAAACACATATAAAGATAGCTAATCAATCTGACTATAGCAGATAAATTATCCAATACATCATATTTAACATCTCGAATAGCGAATTTATAAAAATAAAATATAAAATAATTATTGAATAACTAAAAATATAATGATTGAAATTATATAATATTAATTTGATTAATATTTATCATTATAACTTTGTATTTAATTGTTATTCTATTTTTGATCGTTTAAGGATTATATATAAAATTGCATTTTTTATATTTTATTTTCATAAGTTCGCTATTTGAATAAATATATAATGTGATACTATTAGTTTACGATATTGATTATTGTCACTTTGCCATATGTTTATATGAACTATTGATAAATAATGATCAATGTAATAATATTAACATTTTTAACAAAAAAAAAATGAAAAAAATTATTTTTTTAAGTTTCTTGATTGATTTTTTATTTTAATGATAAAATAAAGCTTTAAAAAAAATTGAAATGAAATAGCTAAAATGAAAATATAGCTAAATTGAAAAAATCGCTAAATTATGTAAATTAATTATTAAAAGCAATTTTGTAAATATTTAATAATATTAATATTATTATAAATATTAAATTTTTTTGTACAAAAAATATAGAACAACAAAAAGATGAACTTTTCATTCTGATATTTTTTACGATTATTGATTCAAGATAAAATTTTCTTTTTCTTGATTCGATCATGAATAAATGATCATATTTGTAAGTCATGATTATTATTATTTATGATTATATTATTTAATTTTAGGTTATTTAGTAGTTACATATATAATAATTCTCACATTAAAACAATGTAAATCGGAGATAATGAAATCGCAATCTATTTTCGATATAAATATGACTACGAATATTAATCGTGAAATTATTAACCATAATAAAAATAACAATGATTTTGTACCTTATCAAGGAGAACGTTTCGATATTTTTGATTGGACATTTTTCAAAGTAATGTATATGAAGTTTTAATTGTATCAATTTTATAATATAAATACTATATATATATTTTTATTCTGATATTCTATTTGCATTAGAGTATAAGCAAGAAATATTCTAAAAACGTTATTCTTTCGCCTATATCTTTAAAAATTGCATTAGTATTATTATATGAAGGAGCTCAAGGTGAAACTGCATATGAACTTGCTGATATATTGCAATTGCCCGTTACCCGAAATGCTACACGAAAAAAGTTTTCTAATATTTTACAATCACTTCAGGTAAATTTCTTACAATTTTGATTGTGTAAAAATCAAAGCTAAGAAATATGAAAAAATAAATACAAAAATAAATGCTTTTTCTATCAAATCTTATATTCTTTTATTTTCTCAGACTAATTTTACAGCATATACTTTAAATATTGGTACGCGAATTTATATTGATTCGAATATTTTGGTTAGACAACAATATGAAGCCAATGTAAAAATCTTTTATAACACCGATGTGATCATTGCGAATTTATCTAATGCACAGCCATTAGTTAAGATGATTAATAATTGGGTCAGTAATGTTACTAATGCTAATATTGATCGAATAATAGAAGATGGTAAGAATTAAATTATAATAATATAACTATAATGACAAAAGTATTTATATAACAGATAATATTTAAAATATTTTTAAAATGGAATAATTTTTTTAAAATTGAATCAAACGATTTAAATTTCTTTGAAATATTAGAAGAATTAATTTACTAATCTTTAGATAATATATAAAAAAAGATAATATATAAAATATTTTCGCAGATAATATATAAAAAAAATGTTATATTTATAATAAATTAAAATTTAAAAAAAAAATAAAAATCGATTTTTTTATTTGAACTTATAATAAAGATTTAAAACATGTCTAAATTTCAACAAGTTATATATATGTACAAAATTCATTAAAATTTCATCAAAATCGATTAATATTGCAATGAAAAATAATCAAAAATATTCAAATTTGCAATTTTTTACGATTTTTGCATAATATTTCTATAATATATACAATAATAAATACAATTATATATAATTCTATAATATATTCAATACTTGTAACTCTTTTATATGTCAATTGATTTCCGTAAAAGTTTATGTATATATATAACTTAAATTTATAAAAGGCATGTTTTAAATTTCATTGTAAGCTCAAATAAAAAATTAAAATATATATTTTTCTTTTTTCTCATGATTTTTCCAAGTAATTATATAATTATTTTTAAAAATATATATTATTTAGTAAACTAATTCTTCTAACATCTCAAAAAAATTCAAATCGTTTGATCTAATTTTAAGAAAGTTAAGTAATTATTTTAAAAAGCAGTTTTTTTTATCGATTTTAATGATTTTTAAATATGTTATAAAAATCAATATTTTGAACTTTCTATGTTTATAAATCTTCTATGAATTTTTTTTCTATATATATAACTATCATTAAATTTCCAAGATATTTATAAAAAAATATTAATAATTAATTAAATATAAACTATTCGCTATTACATAAAATTTTTTTATACATATATGTTTATATATACATACGTATATATAACTCCATAAATCTACAACTATCTATTGTTTATCTATTTTTTTTATAAACACTGACATTCAAAATGTATAGTATCAATACATCAGTCAAAAAATTATATCATTATAGTAAGCTTAAAATGTTTTAAATCCGAATTTGGATATTTTTTCAGATCACGGAGTACTAAATTTGGATTTAAGATATTTTTAATTTATTTCACTATAATCTATGAGGAAGTACTTTTAAATTTTTAACTTTTCGTTGTAGATCTTATTTGCTATCATTATATAATTATAAAATAATTTATTTTTATATTATATAATTATATTTTATTATATAATTATATAATTATATAATATTTCATTATATATTTATAATATCATTATACTATCATTATATAATTATAAAATAATTAAAATAAATCGCATGCAGGCATGAACATATAGAAATTCTATGTAACAATCTTTTTTCATATATTTCGAAAACTAAAGCCAATGATAGCATAAGAAAAAATTATTCAAAATCTTGTTTTTTATAACATATCCAAAAATCATTGAAGTCGACGAAAAAATTTTTTCTAGATAATTATTCAAACATTATTTCGTTTTATAAAATGCTCGAATACTGCATTATTTTATGTAAATTATATATATAATCAAATAAATTTCTTCTTTTTTTCAGATAATAGTGTGAAAAATTCTTTGATGTTGATTGTGAATACTCTTTTCTTCAAAGGATTATGGCGTGGAAAATATTTTTCTCCAGAAAATACAAAAAATGGCAAATTTCATTTAATTGATAATCGAACTGTAGATATACCTATTATGCATGCTTACGGACGATTTTATTATATCGAATCTTCTGACTTGGACGCCAAAATTTTAAGAATTCCATATGATGTATGTAATCTATTATCCTCTTTTTTCTTTTTTTTTTATTTTATCTTATTTTAGGGACAATTTGCTATATATTTGTTATTACCACGCATATTAAACGGAATTGATCAACTCATCAATAAAATTAATCCTTTTGTATTAACACGATACATATGGCTAATACAAGATTTACCTGTTGACGTCTTAATTCCTAAATTCAAGTTTGATTTTTCTAGTCACTTAGAACCCATTCTACGTGAGGTACTTATCGTTCATTTTCTTATCACTTTATTTCTATTAATTTACGTTTAGTTTCTTATCTTTTATATTTTATTTTTTATTAGCTTGGTATTCGCGATATTTTTGATGATACTGCAACGTTAACTGGTATAGCTCAAACAAAACGAACTTCAAAACGTCTTAAGGTTTCAAATATTTTACAAAAAGCTGGAATCGAAATAAATGAGAATGGAACTATAGCTTATGTAGCTACCGGTAAATTTTTTCTTTTTATTATCCTATTTATGTTCAGAATTGTTTTTCAGGATTATATAAAAAGATATACCTTACTGATTTCGATGATTTTTAAATATGTTATAGAGAAATTTTAAACAATATTTATCTTGCATATAACTATGCATATAACTTTTTCATAGTTTTCGAGATATTTGGAAAAAAATATTACTACTATTCCATAAAATTTCATTTATACATATGCGTCCATGATAGTATATGCGAAATATGCGATTGCTTCTTTTTTGCTATTAATATAAACAATAATTTTTTTTGCAAATATCAAAACTATAACATAGTTATACAATAAAAAAAAATTATTGAAAAAAATATTTGCAAAAAAGATTGTTATTACATAGAATTCCTCTTATATTAATATCTATTGCTGCATAAGTATGTGATTGTCATTTATTCTCTATTAAAATAAATACATGATGAATTAAAATATATAATGAATGAACTAAAAATCTAATGGATTCTAATTTCTCTCTGGATTAATGAAGTTAAAAATATCTCAAATCCAATGTCGAACAGAATATTAGATCCTTTGGATTCGCGAAATATAAAAATAAAATATAAAATAATCCTTAGGTGACCGAAATTAATGAATTATAATGAATTTCAGTATCATTTTTAATATCGTTTTAATTTTGGTTGTCTAAAGGAGTTATTTTATATTTTGTTTTTGTATTTCATGGATCCAAAAGAATATCTAAATTTCACATTAGATTTAAGACATTTTAAATATATTATAAAGAAGAAATCTTTTTGATCAGTTTTTTAATCATTATATATTTTGAATTGTTGTTATACAACAATATATAAAACAATATTATTTATAGAAATAATAAATGACAGATTTACACATACATAGATATATATAAAAAACATTCTATATAATAATACTATATAATACATATACTATATATACATATACTGTATAATACATTCTATATAATAATACTATATAATAATATTTTTTTTGCAAATATTTTGAAAACTAACTCCGAGTGGTAGTAAAATGCGAAAGAAAAAATTATTCAAAATTTGATGATGTTGATTTGTATAATATATCATCGAAATCAGAGAAGTAGTAGATATAATCAAATCATTAAAAAGTATGTATCACTTTCTATATAATTATTTTTTTTATTTATTTATAAATATACGGAACATATATAATCTATTTTTCCATTTATTTCTAGAAATTGAAATTGGAAATAAAAACAAGGATGAAATATTTCATGCTAATCATCCGTTTTTATTTTATATTGAAGACGAGTCCATTGGAACAATTATTTATATCGGCAAAATTATGAATCCTCTGGACACAATGGATAATATAAAAATAAAATAAAAATAAATTACTAGCAAGAATCAACATTTACTATCTAAATTTAGAATTAAGAATATCAAAAACAAAGTTAATCTCTTTTACTTATAATAATGAGATATAAAAATAATTTTCAACCAAAATGCTAATTTAATATAATATAAATATCAAGTATCGTGATTTGATTATTATTATTATTATACGCAATAATTTTTTCCATTTTTATCAAGATTTATTATCAAGTATTATTATTTAAAGTATATTTTTAAAATATTACATAAATAGTCTTGTACTAAAAGTACTTAATAAAATATATCTTTCTTTTTTTTTTTACATTTAACACATTATTATTATGCATTTAATTGGTATTTAATTGCTGTATGCCACATTGAAATTTCTTTTTTTAGATAATTTAATAAAAATTATACTTGACTTTTTCTTATATTATTATATTTTAAATCTCATAATATTATTATATTTTTTTTTTATAATTTATGCCAATTTATGTCAATGGCAATGATCTTTTATTTTCCTATTTTCATAATAAACAAAATAAGAGTTATAATAATATTCATATAAAATATTAATATTAATTTAATTAATATTAATGTTTTTAGATTTGATTTTTTAAACAAACTTCAAACTTAAATATCAAAAATTTTCAATATATATTTTTCAAATATTAGATAAGGTAAAAATGCTAATTAACATTGAAATAAACTAAAACAAATTATTGATGTATATTTTTTATGATATATATATATATATATATATATATATATGCTTTTAATATTTTTAAAGATATGACAATTATTATATTATTATATTAATATATAAATTATATATTTATTATACATGATTCTTTTTTCCATAATGTAAAATGTAAAAATTTTCGATTTTATATTATTTGCATTTTTCATTATCACTGTCAAAATTGTTTTAATGCTCATATGTGATGATTTAAATTTAAATAAATTAGATTTTTATTTTTATATTCTTTGCTCAAAGTTATAAGCTAGAAAGAATTGCTTAGAGCAATTTTAATAATATGATATTGAAAGAATACAGTATAAAAAAACATTACACATAATAAATAATAACTTTGATTATACAAGATTTTTAATCAAAATAATAGAAATAATAGAATAATAGAAATGATTCATAATTAAAGATAAATAAAAATTAAATAATAAATTAAGAAGAATACATATATATAGAATCTCAAAATATAACCCATTAAATCAATGAATTAATTCAATAGATAATATGCAATATGATCTCTTTTGTTATATTGTTAAATACATAATCTTACACTTAATACACATCTGTTTTTTAATTTTAGTCATTTATTTTAAGAAACATTGATTAAAATGATTCAATGAAACAAATATGAAATGATAATTTTTATATTCTAATATTAAAATATATATTTTATGAAATACTAATCTATTTATTGATATATGTATATTTTCCACTTAAGAATACATTTTAAAAATTTTATTTTTGATAAGATTAAGAACTTACAGCCACAAATTGAAATAAATACAGCTGTTATATATATATATTATTAGCTTTCTTTTCAATAATAAAATATTAATAGATACAAATTTCAGAAAAAGATCTATATTACTTTATATTAAATATTATCTAAAAATATAATTATTATTTTAATTTTTGTAATTTTAATAATTTTTATAAATTTAAAAAAATTTTAATTTAAAAAAAATTTTTATAAATTTTAAAAAAAAAATCTTAAAAATAAAATCTTTTTTTCTTTCTTATAATTGAAAATTTTATTATATTTAAAATGTATCAACAACATAAATTATATTTTTTCTATTAAACAAATAAAATTTAAAATATTTGAATTAAATAATATTATAATATTATTTGAAAACATATTTATGTCATATTGAATAAATTGTTTATTTGTACAATTATAGAAATATATCATACCTATATAATATATCTAATATAATACAATTAATATTTTTCATTACTTGTTTTCATATTGATCCTTAATATCTTTCCAAAGTTTCTGAAACAAAAAATATAAATGGATATTTTTAAAAAATTACTATTTTTTATTATTATATAAAATCTAACAACATTATTATATACAATATTATTATATATAAAATTTAATATTATTAATATACAAAATTATTATATAATACTTTCTATTAAGATTAATAAAACTATATATAATAACATTATAAAAAATAAATATTAAATCATATTTAAATTGTATCATTTTAATATCATAATGCTAAACAATATATTATTAAATTTTTAAAAACAAAATATATTTTAAATATGAAATTATACGCATATGCAATATAAAAAATGACAAATCAAATAATTATTCTTTTATTATTTCAATTTATTATATAAAGAATTAATGTATGTTTTTAAATATGTGTTTATAACGTTAATATTAAACAATATTTTTTATATAAATACATACCCCTTTATTAATTTGTTCGAACATTTCATTCGAAATTAGATCAAATGCTCGTTCAAAGAAAAAACTGCTAGCTATAATAGCCATGGTAAATGTAGAGGATCTTTTAAAAATGAAATTGTATAGAATATTGGCCATTCTTTTAATTCTAATTATAACCTTTCAGGCAAAAATATTAATTTCACAATATATATTTCTTACTGCAATAAATCGTAATATGATCTTTAAATATACTTACAATACTATTCAACGACTGAAGCGACATAAACGAACATCAAGTTACATCACAACTAGATATAATATAGATCTATCACTCGATAAAAATTTATATCGTATATGTTGTTTAAAAATATTTTGTGTCAGTTTTAATGTTACTGATTTAAAATATGATTATATATATATACAAATAATAATCTATATTTATCTATATTTGTTTTGTAAATAATAATCAAAATTAAAATAAACTATAAATATAATATATATATATAAATATATATATATAATAATAATTATATGAAAGTATATAGTAAAATATAAATTTTTATTTTTTATAATTGTAAACATAACGTATAGACTATTATTTATTGACATTCGTTATATGTAATGTTAGGTTTGTTTTGATTTGTAATCACAAACAAGTTTGCTGTTTATATTTTATTTGGATTATAATATTATTTTGTATTAAATCAATGATATTAGAAACAATTAAAATGATAAGGGGCCTTCTAAGGCCCCAAACTGCGTAACATATCTATTTTATATCTTTTCTGTGGTGTAAAAAGCAAAGAAAACGATAAGCCACGTCAATGTCTATTCAATTTCAGTTGATAAGCAATTGAATTCTTTTACGAATTAGTGACGGTGATCAATGTATGTTTCTTGACAGACTGTCATTGTTCTGTCAGATGTTCCGGGAGTTTTCAGTAAATTTTTTGTACAATGAAATATTTTGAAAAATTTTTCGTATAAATTTGTTTTGTCGAGTAACATGGAGCACAAAGAAGACGAAATATCTTTGGATTCTAGTGTTCCAGAAACGTTTACGGAAATGTCAATTCCTATTGAAAACCATAACCTAAAACTTAGACGAAGAAATGTAATCGAAACCATAAATTTCGTATCAAAGGAAGAGGAAATTTCCGATTCCAAAAATAATATACCTCTCGTAAGAATATCAGATTCTACAAAAGCATGGTATGATGACATTATACCACGAATACCTGACATCGCAAACTTTAGTTCGTCAGGTAAACAAAACGGAGTGTTGAATCATGAAGATGATAACAGTTCATTAGAATATAATTTTGATGATACAGACATATTGACTAATACAGAACGGATCAAGATAAGTGTTATTCGAGGAAGCATCGTTAATCCAAATTTAACATTAGGAGAACTCAAACTACTCGGTTGCAGCAGTGAGGGTTTAGTTCATGGTATTTCATTATGATCATGTATTATTATAAAGAAGGAATATTTATATGGATAATATAGTGTAATTTGTTTTTATACCTTCATTAAATGAAAATTTGTACAATTTTACTCAAAGTAATAAAACATAAAATTATAGGTTTCTTATTGAAAATGATTTTATACTTCATAATTAAATCTTGAAATCATAAAGATTATTTGTAGATGAGATACGAAGGATTCTATGGCCAAAACTATTACGACTCTCAGAAGAAAATAATTTTTCTATAACTGGATTAGAAACTATACATAATCACATACCAAATGAAGTCTACCAACAAATATTGAAGGATGTTGCACGTAGTGGAAGTCATATTTCACAAAATGCTACACAACATGAAATAGATGATTTCCATGAACAGTTGACTCAAATAATGTGTTGGGTTCTTCATAAACATTCTATGCTAAAGTTAGTATTATATACATTTAATATATTATACAATATTTTTATTTTATTATAATTTTTGAAACATTTGCTATAAACACATATATATTGATAATACAAAATAAAATAATACGTACTTAGTTATTACCAGGGTTATAATGATATAGCAGCAACTGTTCTCCTTGTCATGGGCTTACAAAAAGGTTTGCATGTACTTGAGAGCATTTCTTTAGAATTTCTTGAAAGATTTATGGAGAAGACAATGGAGAAAGTAAATCAAGAATTATTTTATATATTTGCACTTTTAGAAAGAGTACATCCCACTTTATTAGAACATTTGGAAAAGTTTGTATAATAAATATATATTTTATATAACTATTTGTAGATAAATCATCTATTAAATCTATTTTTTGATTATAGTGTAGAATTATTTCCACATTTTGCATTGGCTGAATATACAACATGGTATGCGCACAAATATGCGGAAAATAGAAAGTTGCTACATAGATTATTTGATTATTTTCTTGGCAGTCCACCATTAATGCCTCTTTATCTAAGTACTGTGATTGTAGCACATAGAGCGACAGAAATTTTTAATACTACACCAGATATGGGTCATACACATAAAGTTTTATGTACTGTAAGTAATGTTTAACATTGATAATATGAATGAAATAAAATTGTAGCTATATTATTCATTTAATATTAAAATACTTTTTATTTATAGTTGCCCGATGATTTACCTTTTGAGAAATTACTTGTTGAAGCTAAAAATTTATATCGTCAATATCCTCCTGAATCTATAAATAATGACGTTAGAGAATATGATCAAAAACGAAAATCTAAAGAACAAGAATGGAAAGCAAAAGCAGAAGCAAGTCGTCAAGAGAGGGAAAAACAACGTCAACTTAGAATTGTGCAATTAGTACCAAGGATACCATACCGTATCAGAAGTTACAAAACAATTACAGTAGTAACAATTTTGGCCTTAGGATTATATGCTTTTTTAAGATCTTCATCTGGCCTTAACTGACATTAAATAAATTTAATCTATTTAAATAATAGATTGATTTATGTGTCCTATAAAAATTCCATTTTATTTATATACCATTAGCTTGGTAAATAATAAAACAAATTATTGGGCACACAAATATAGTAAAATAATAATATTATAAAATCGTTGATATTGTTATAAATCAGCGATTAAATGAATTTATTTCTGAATGTATTATAAGGAGCATCTTGAGCATTCCTATGCTGCCTTTATGCTGTGTTCTTTAAAGTTGACATGAACATTTTGTGCACATCTATTTAGTGTCAAAAATAAGTATAAACAAAAACTTTTCAAGGTAGGCGAATGTGAGTAAGAGGAAGCATACAAATATGTTTGCAAAATAAAAATATCTATAATATGTATATTTTGAAACATTAAAAAAAATTTTTAACGTGAAAGATATATTTGTTGTTTAAATTAATTTTTTTTTACATCATATTGCAAATTTATGTAATATATAATATATACAATCAATTAAAAAAGTATTAGTATGTTCTTTAAAACACAATAACTTTTTTGGACTTAATGATTTGAATTTTTTCAAAGACTTGATGAAATGAATCTAGTTTATTAGACGAAGTAAAAAATTTTTGAAAAAATTGCAATTTATTGAAATTGTGAAGAAAATAATAAAAAACATTTTTTTTTTATCTTTCAACTTTTTCATCTGAATCTTTAATAAAAGTTTAAAAACTTCTTCTCATCATTTTAAGTTAGTAAAATACAATATATATTTATATATTTATTATATACACAAATTTTATTGGAATCGGTTGAGGCATAAACAAATAATAGACATCAAGAAATATAAAAATCTTTATATTTTAAACATGAAAAATTAGTCATTAGAAAAACTGATTTTCATTACTTTTAATGTTTGTAACAATAGCAATATTAATCGATTTTGATAAAATTTATAAGATGTATATTATATGTATATAATATACATATATTATATGTATATGTATATAATATACATATATTATATGTATATAATATACATACAATATGATGTATATTATATATGTATATAATTCAATACATAAAAATTTAAAAATTAATATATATTTAAAAAATATAGCTCAAAAGAGTATCTATTTTTTTTTCAGGAAAAATCAAAAATTGTTTATGAACTATTTATAAATGTTATTAAAAAATAAAATTAATGGATGAATAATTCTTATTTATTAATATATTCATGGGACGTCTTTGAAAAATCGATTTTAGACTTGAAAACAAATACAAATTTGATATATAAATATTAGTTGAAAATTATTTATTAAATTTGCGTTAAACAAAAAAAGAAATATCGAAATAAAATGAAACAGCTATATTTCCTTCATATTGTTCTTTCGCTCTGTTTTTGCTTCACTTCATCAAAGCAAATTTAAATTATTTATAATTTAATAAATAATTTTCAACTGATATTTTTTTATATTTGTGTTTGTTTCTTTTCTAGAATCAATTTTTAAAGATATATTATGAATATATTAACTTTCTTCATGATATATATATATGTACATACAAATATATATATAATATATATAAAAAGAATTGACCTTCTACAACAATAAAATAGAAAAATATAATTTTATGTTCATAGTGTTAATTATAATAATAAATATTTGTTTATTTATAATTTTTATTAAAATTTTATTGTAATAAAATTTGTAAACAATTTGTATTTTAAAAAATTTATTATCATTAAAAAATTTATACATTAAATTATAAATTGAAATCGTATAATGTATATGTTCAAAAAATTTTTATCTGAAATATTGATATAAAGTGTGCTAAAAAAAATTCTTATTATACAGAGAATGTCAAAAATAAATTTTTTAAATTCATAAATTAATAATTACTAAATAGAATTTCTATATGTAAAAAACTTAAATAGATTTAATAGCAAAATGATATTTAAATATATAAATAAAATATCTTTGTACTTATATAGCTGTAGATAAAAAATAATAATCTATTTTAAAACATATTAATAATATATATATATAATATTACTTCTAATTGCAACTTATTATCAGAAGATATTATTATCATATTTATACAATTTATTATAATTTAAATATTTAAATTTAAATATTTAGTTTAATCATTATACTAAAAATTATACATGAAAAAATAACATCATACTTTTAAAAGAGTTTTAATATAATTCAAGACATTATTATTTTTAAGAATGTCCATATGATTTACATTAGGGAATACTTGAGAATAAACCTTTTGTTTTTGTTTACCTTGCCAATATTTACAACCCTCTAAACTTCTTAAATTTACAGTACCATCACCATCACCAGGAATTAATTGAGGAATTCCTTCTATTGATATACCAGGTTTATAATATAATCTAATAGTTTAAAATGTATTATTTATATAATAATGTATTATATTATATAAAATATATTAAATATCCAAAAAAATTTATAGCTTATTACTAATCTAGTTAGAATATAATTAAATACCTTTGCACTGTATCTATATCACTTCCATATAGACAATGTACTTCAACTTCTGGTGCAGTAAAATTTAACTGATATTTTTCATTATCTTTTCTAAATTCCCAACCATTTGGAACATTTATATCTCTATAAATGTTATTTTTAATAATGTAAGTTTTTAATAGTAAACCATTGATTAAGTGAATAAATATAAATATTAATAATGAATAAAATAAATAATAATTATTAAATATTATTAAATAATGATTATACATGAATCATTATCTATATATATTATATCTTACATTAAATAATCTTGTAATGTCAATAATGTATAATTTTTTTGTTCCGATTGCACTAATATTTCTGTATCTTTCCAAAATAATCGCGATGGTAATAACCAGCCTAAACTGGGATTAGTTATTTGTTCATCTTTAAGAATACTTTGGCGTAAAAGATATGCACCTAAATCATCTCCTATAATTATAAAATAATTATAAAAATATTTAAAATATAATAAAAAATAATAAAATAAAATATAAAATATAAAATACTTATAAATAATTATAAAAATAAATTTTTATATATTATAATATTATAATACAATATTTTGATAATATTTTATACCAATTGCAAAAACTTTAAGTGCTTTAACACTTCCACCCCAAACAGCTGAAAGAGTAATTAAACAATTAATATATTTGTCTTTCCACTTTTGAGATTGACGTTGCAAAAATATAAGTGACATTGGTCCACCCATACTGTGTGCTAATAATGTCACAGGTACTTGTTTATTTATATTATATGTTTCTTCAATTAAATTTTTTAATTTATTAAAAAATATTTCATTTTCATCTAAAAATTTTTTTCAATTATGAATTATAAATTTAAAACAATATTTTATAATATAAAATAATTATTATGTAAATATATATGCATATATACATACTAGGTGCTTTTCTAAAATCATATGGTGCACCTCGTATAGAATGATTCCTAACATATCCAAGCTCATTAACTAACATATTACCAATATCATTAAAATATACTCCAGGAGAAGCTTTACTTGGATCTAAATATTCAACAACAAATGGATCACCCCAGCCTGGTATACGTATATCAACACCATCTTGATTTCTTGTTGTTCTTGTAACATTGTCATAAATTAATTTCATATTATCAATCTAAAATACAATATTTTTATTTATCTCACATATCATGAAAAATATAAAAAACATAAAATAAAAAAATTACCCAACAATCTATAATAACTGGTACAAGTAATTCTAAATTTAACCAGATATTAAAATATTCAGTAGATACTTTTTCACATAAATAATGTACCACTTTTGTTTTGTTGAGTTTTGCTTCAATTTGACTACCGCCATCGCCTGGAACTTTTAGGCTAATCATATTAATTTTAATATTTAATATATATATTATTATTATATTATTTGATGTAAAAAAATAATTACCAAATATAATGGGAGATATTTGTTTATTTCGTAAATGCCACGAATTTGCAGATAGAATACAACGTAAAGAAATAATTGTGTAGATAATGAAGCACAAATGCATTTTATATTAAATTCTGTTGATTAGATTTTCAATAGTATTATGCATTTCAATTTATATTATAAAATTAACTCTAAAATTTAGAATAACTATTGAAATCATTACAAGTACGTATGATAAATAATTTTAAATAATTGAAAAAGAAGCGTTAATTATTTGTTTTTTTTATCTCGTAGTACGCAATCATTGACGCACACATTTGAAAGTTACATATATTTAAAATTTGTCTCGAGATTATATATAAAAAATCTTATTAATATTTTATATATATAAAATAAATACAATAATAATTTATTTCCTAATAATGTGTTTTAAAATAAACAATATTTTTTTTCATCGAATGTAAATATAATAAAAATTTTTATTTATTTAAAATATATTTTATTATAAAACATTTATGTTGATTAAAATGATTAAAAGAATTATAAGAAAAATATAATATTCAAAATGTGATTATTTCTAACAGAAAAGATTTTATACATTCAATTTCAAACTCTAATTGTAATAAAACTATAAACTTTAAGTGTAACTTTAACTTTTTACAAGTTTATAATAAAATTACTATATAATGCTATTTTTAAAGATATAATAGTTACATACTATTTATAAGTAAATATATAGAAATAATTTTTAGAAGATAATTATTTATATTAATTGTCTTGTTTATTATTTTCAATTTTCAATTTTAAATATTAATTGAATAAATTTTATATTTTATTTTTATATAAAAATAATGAATTTATATCTAAAAAGAAAACTTAAAAAAAAATAAGAAGGAAATAATATTAAATAAAAAATAAAATTATAATAATATAATTTATTTGCATATAAATGATTAAATTCAGAAATGTTTATGAAGGAATATGTACATAACTGTACTTAGATGTATGAAAATATACGATATTCTAACCTGAAATTTTCGAATAATAATTAATATGTACTATTATATTCTAAGAAATATTTAAAGAAATAAATCTGGAAAATCATTGTATTATGTAAATCAACGACTAAAATATTTGTTAATAAATATATCAAAATGCCAACAGTTATAGCATTAGACGTATCTTTATCAATGAGACGTCCGATATTAGGAAGCGTGTCTGGTGAAAGTAATCAAAATGAACAATTAACAAGACATCATTTAGCTGTACATGGAATAAATGCATTGTTACATTATTTACAAACGAATTCAAAGTTGGAATTTGTCGCTTTAGTAAGTGTTTCTGTTTCTAATAATAAATAATATTATTATTTCATTAATTTTAAATCGTTAAATTATCTTTTTTCTAATTTAGGTTGTCTTTTCATCATTATATGAAGTTATTTGTCCATTCACTCGTGATTATGATAGTATACGTTCAAAATTACAATATATTGAAGAATGTGACAAAACTTGCATTGAAACTGCTCTTCATGGTGTTAACAATGTTATTATGGCAGAATGGGGCAATACTACTGCCTGTCAAGTAGTGTTAATTACTGATGGTAATCCTGGCATAGGACCAATGTCTTTAGCTGACTCTTTAAATTCTTTAAATGTAACAAGAGATATAAATCTATTTCCATTACCATTTCCTTATCCAGGGAAACTAAGTGTTGTATGTATCTCATCACAGCAAGGTATGTCAAAATATGGTCATATAATATTTAAATATCTTTTTTTGGTATTTATTAATTTCAATGTTTTTTTATTATTAGATTTTATTATTAGATATTATTTTTTTATTAGATGCTGGTTTACATATTGCTTTACCATTATACCAACGATTAGTTGAACTTGCTGGTGGTGATAGTGTAGTGTTAATTCCTGAAACACCAATTTCAAAACATTCAATTACAGCTTGTTTTCAAAAGTTAGCAGAAACTAATTATGTATCTTTTCAAGGATATTTGAAATGTGGAAATTTAGGTTCTCGTATACTTCTTTCACCAGCACCTATGGTAAATAATAATATAAACAAAGAAATAAATTCGATTAGAATTTAATGAATGAAATTATGTTTATTTGTTATTTTAGGCATATACTAAGAAGACTGATTTTGAATTAGTATCTGGTTTAATAATATCAAAAACTATAGAAATTTGTGGATTTATATCAGTAGCAGATGTTGGTAGTCCTAGTGCTATATCTAGACATTTAGTATTGCCATTATCTACAGAAAAAAATTCAAGTATGCAAGGAATATCTCTAGAAGAAGATTCAGATACAGATGAGAATGGAGATGAAGGGAAAGTACCATCCTTTTGTGTGCTGTTACATGGAGCTTTAAAGGTTACATTTAAATAAATTCAATTTTTTATTTTTCTGAAGATTATAAAATGAATATTTCTTATAGGTTGAAAATATGGTAGCTCTTTGTTTATTAAGTAGTGAATGGTATGGTTTTATATATTCATGGGCAGATACAAAAAAGAAATCAAACTTAATGTTAACAGTCTTGGAGCCAGGTTTAGATGTTGTACCTTGGTTAGGTAATTTTAGCAATTTAGGTCCTATTGATGCAACTAAAGGTGCGATTATTAGTTTCCCAGTTAGACCAAATGAAAAAAGAAGTTATACTCAAAATGCACCTTCTTGGATTCGTCAAATTGGATTACAATCAGATATTCAAAAAATTTTAAGACATGCAAGAAAATTACCTGAAAAAACTCAAAATTTTTATAAGGTAAGATCTAATCTCCTTAAATGGAGAATTATAAATTTTTTAATCTATAATATTTATATTTTTGTATAGGAGGTAAATCGATTACGTAGAGCTGCAGCATCAATGGGATTTGTAGAACTTTTAGAAGGATTGGCTTGTATTTTGGAACGAGAATGTACATTATTACCTCCAAATTTAAACCCTGATTGTACAATTCAAATGGGTCATGTAGCATCTTTGATTAGAAAACCAGAATTTCTAGAGCTTAGATACAATATTCCACCAGCACGTACTAGATTTCAACATGGAGGATCATAGATGAAACAAAAATATGTTTATATGTATTAATGTATATATTAATTCTGCACAAAATATTTATGTATCTTTGTATATTATGTCTATTTAGATATAATTGAAATTTTACTTTTAAATATTTTATTAAATATTTTATTAAATATTTCATTTCTTACTGAAGAAGAAAAAAATTTTTTAATGATAAGTTTAAAAAAATAAGTCTTATTGGATAAAAAAATAAAAATTTTAAAAAATAATTTCAAATTTTGTTCAATTTATAATATTTTAGAATATTAGATTTTAGAATAGAAAATTTTAGAATAGAATATTAGAATTTAGAATATTGAAAAGATTTTAGAATAGAATATTAGAATTTAGAATATTGAAAAAATTTAAAATAAATAAAATAGATTCAAGTATACCATGAATAATAAATTATAAAAATAGTTTTGATATTTTAAATAAATTTA
Source organism: Apis laboriosa (assembly GCF_014066325.1). Lineage (NCBI taxonomy): Eukaryota > Metazoa > Arthropoda > Insecta > Hymenoptera > Apidae > Apis > Apis laboriosa. The sequence goes on from NW_025221248.1 coordinate 369,719, forward strand.
TTAATTTTTATTAGGAATAAATATTACATATTATATATATAAATTATTTGAATTTACATTTAAAATTTATTTTTATTTTTGTTTTATATTTTTAATTATATAATACAAGATATTGAATAAACCTTTTGCACTTTGTATACTTGAATATTGAGTGAGATCAGGAACATGAACAAATAATGTTTTTTTAGGTGAAATTTGTAAAGATTTATAAAATATATATTCGCATAAATATCTTCCTGCATCATATGAAATACAAGCATGACATTTTGTTTCATTTGAATTTTCATTAATTATATTACAAATTTGTGTAACATTAATTTCAGTTTCCAAAACTTCAGTTTTAATATTACTTTCATCTGGACATTTATTAAATATATCTGGTCTTAAATAACCATTACTATGAGCACAACATTCTATAGTCAAACATTGTGCTTTGTAACTTACTCCTATATGTAAAACTACCTAAGAAACAAAAGCAAAAAAACAAATTATTTATATATAGAATCTTAAGATATAATTGTATAAATTGAAATTTACTATAGGTTTATATTCTTTCCAAAATTTAGGTATATACATAATAACATCTTCATAAGAAACTGGAATCTCTTTCACAATTATATCAATATCCTTCATCTTTTTTGAATTAGCGCATAGTTTACTTAATTCTTTTACAGCTTCCCAACTGGCATTAATAATATGATTACCAAATGGACCAAAGCCGGTTATTAAAATTGTATTTTTGTTAATTTCCATTATTAAATTTAATTATTTTATCTTAAAAAGATTTTTTTGTTGCAGTAATGCTTCATACAATATACAAATCCATTATCTTTTTTTTTATCACGTGTAAAATATACTAATATGGAGATTTTAATAGATTAAAAGATTACTAATTATGGATTTTTTAATAGAATAAAAAACATGTTATATATTTAATTTTTATGTACTTAATCTTTTTCTTTTGCTAAATATACAATTAAAAATATTTATATCTACTAAATATTATGAATATTTATGTATTTATAATTATTTATCTAATCTATAATAGTATACTGTAATTTATTTATGCATTTATGCATTTATTTCACTATTTTTTCTTTTGATATATGAGATACTATCTTGTTTGTATTTTACCAATGATTCATGAGAGAGAATTAGTTAGGGAAAATGGCTGACTATACAGTAATGTTTTGACAATTTTAATTCTTTTATTATATTAATTTCAGAAAAAAGTGTATAATATATTAAAATATCAATCTATTTATATTGTAAAATATATTTTTTGGTGAAAGTTAAAAATATCTGTTGATATATATGCCTAAATTAATAAGAAAAAACTTATCAAAACTTGTTTGAACGTGTTTCAAGTAGCTGCCATTAGGAAATGCTCATTATAAACGTCTGAATAATTTTTTTCAATAGTTTTGTGAAGACATGCATTAAAATTTTTATACGCTGTAAATATATATATATATATATATATATTTATGTTTATATACTTTTGTGTTTAAAATTGAATTAATTGATTTTATATTTGTAAAAAATAATTTGTTTTATATTAAATTTTGAATTACAATTTAAATAATTAATTTACAATATTAAATTTACAATTTAAATATAATATAGTTTATAAAGAATCTATAATTATTTAAAGAAAATTAATAATTAATTTATGTATTTTAAGATAAATTATACATTTTTTATTGTAATATTTTTTAAATATTTATTTAAAAATAATGTATTTTGTTGTAGATAATCAAGATTTTCTATTGATTAATACATTTATGTAACATTGATACAATGGTATATCATTCATAATGTAATAGTGTTTATAATATTTTTGTAAAAGAGAAATGAAAATGAAATATTTTTGAGGGCAATAAGATGCCTGTCAATCCATTCAATAATGGGACAGCATTTCGCTAGTCTCAAAGAATTTTTTAGAATGGACAATGAAAGGCAATCTTCTGAAACATGTAATGCTATACAACCAACACAATTAGAAATAATGAATCAAGATGATATAGAAAATTTACATAATAATGAAAATAATGGAAATGTATCTACATTGAATTTAAGTTTAATTCTTCATGAAGAATGTAAAGCAGATAGAAGTTTGGATAATGATCATGTAAATTTAGATCTAGATAATCATAATTCTAGATTTGAAACTTTATATAGTCAACCAATTGAGACACAAAATTCAAAACAAATTTGTAGTAATGGAAACATTAATAAAGAGATATGTTTTAAACAACAAGAAGCATGTTGCAGTAGTTCTGGAAGTAGTAATACTAGTAGTAGTTCTGAAGATAGTCCTATAAATCCTTCTTTAAGAAGATCTTCTAAAACTTTATCATTTGGAAAGAGGAAAGGTAAAAATCTTTGTGTATCTTTGTGTTTTCTATCTTTTTTTATGAATTTCAATAATATAGTGTTATTTGTAATATAGTGTATTTAATTTTAAATTTAATTTTATATTTAGGCAAACAACGTAATAAAGATCAAAATTCAATATGTACTCATATTTTGTCTTCAAAGAAAAAACGAAGTAACTGGGTGTTAAAATTTAACTGTGCTAAAAATAAAAATTCTAAAAGCACAGATATTATTCCTGGTCAGGGAAATAATAATTTAGATTGTGTTTGCACTGGTTATAGAAGAACTGAAGAACATTCTATAGGAGCTAGTGTTATATTTAATAGCCGATCTGCTCCTCAAAGTCCAATACTTGGACCACTTCCACCCAGTCCTATAATTAATCTTTCAAGATTTAATCCAGAAGAGTTTCCAATGGAAGTATGTATTATTAATATTTCAATAATTTATTATTATTATTATTATTATTATTATTATTATTATTATTATTATTATTATATATATATATATATATAAAATTATTTTAATATTTCATTATAGGATTGTGACAAAAGAGCACGATTACAACGTGCACGAGAAATGGAGGAAGGTGTTGAACCTCCTCCTGGTTATAAGCCTAATTATCCTTCTGGAATTCAAGTACATCCAAATGGAATAACAGTAGACAGTTTAGCAGCTTTATTCCAAGCGCATGCTGGTATACAAGCTGCTGCTCTTACAGCTTTATCACAAATTGATTTTACATTAATTCCAAACATTGAGAGGCCAGCACATACTCAAGTAAATTAATTGATTATTTTTATTTGAACATAGGAAAAAATAAATTGGTTATTGTTAATTGATATTTATATTTTTAATTTTTTTAATAGGTTGATTATGTTCATTGTCTTGTGCCAGATCTTAGATCAATTACAGCTTGTTCTTTCTATTGGGGTAAAATGGATAGATATGAAGCTGAACGTTTGTTAGAGGGTAAACAAGAAGGTACATTTTTGTTACGTGATTCGGCCCAAGAGGAGTTTATTTTTTCTGTTAGTTTTCGAAAATATGGACGGTCATTACATGCTCGAATTGAACAATGGAATCATAAATTTAGTTTTGATTCACATGATCCAGGAGTTTATGCTTCGGAAACGGTATTTTTATTTTCAAAATTAAATATAGAAAATACATTATATAGATATTCGAAATTTCGTGTATTTTTTCAGGTATGTGGTTTAATTGAGCATTATAAACATCCATCATGTTCTATGTTTTTTGAACCTATGCTTACTATACCATTTCATCGAAATTTTGCTTTCCCTTTACAACATTTATGTCGAGCAGTAATTACTACACGAACGACATATGACGGTATTAATAAGTTACAATTGCCAAAGACGCTTAAAAGTTATCTCAAGGAATATCATTACAAGCAAAGAGTACGGGTTAGACGATTAGATACTGAGAATGACTTACAATCAGATGGAAGATCCATATCATATTTACCTTTAATATAAATCTCTGTATTAATATTTAATAGAGTTTATCAGGCATTATTTTATTGACTTTACATTCGTATTTACTACTTTATTACAGTGATATGTGGTGTATATATAATAGTAGAATTAAAATTACTGCACGGAATACATAAATAATACATATAAAAACTGTAATTTTTCGTAAATGTTACAAAATTTAAAAAACAATATTTTTTTTGTTTTAAATATAATCCGTCCTTTATTTTCTTCACATTATAATATCAAATAAAATATTATTATTTTACTTACATATCACATATTTGCGATTATAATTATATTTCTTATGCGTATTTATAATTATGAATATTATGGATAATTTAAGAAATTTTAGAAAGTTCAATTTGGAATTATATATAATCTTTATATATAATATTATAGTACTAAAGATATTGGAATTATTTTTGAAGGCACTTAACATTTAACAAAAAAATCATAATAGTAAACTATAATAACAAAATATACATATTCTACATAAAACAAAATATTAGCATAATTAAAATAGTTGTTATTTTCATTTTAATATCATTTCTAATTTGTATTATAAATAAATGAATTGGTAAAAGAAGAAAAAGAAAAAAATACAATAACAATACATAAATAAATTAAAACAATAACCATATAAATACACTGCATATTATATCTTATAATTTAGTGATTAAATTTTTCTTTATATTATTTTTAACATTTATTTGTAATTAAATTAGTTGATATTCATTTCAAATATAATTTAGTTGATATGTTAAAAAATAATTAAAAATATCTGAAATCCAATATCATTGTGGTATGTTATATTAAAATATATTTGCTGATTTTAAATTTGTACTTGTTCTGTATATTTATTATTATTATTACATATTAAAAATATCTTACATACTTACATCTTAAATAATTATTTTCAATCTTAAAAGGAATAGTTAACAAATATATTTCATTTTGCAAAGGATTTTTCTCATGTAACAAAGCATCTATTACTATTAAATTACTATTAAATATAAAAAAAATGAATTACTGCAATTATTAGTTAATTGAATATTTAATATTTAATTATATAATAAAATATACATATGGTTTTGAATAGAGATATTTCCTTAATAAAATATATTAATTCATTTTAAAATACTAAAATCATATATAACTTTGAATACAAATTTACTATTACTTTCACCATACAATGTTAATATATGTTATATATAATAATTATATGTTATAAATTTTTTTAATTAAAATACAAGAATAAATTGTTTTTCTTAAAATAAATACAATTAAAATATTATTGATTTTGAATGTAACATGTACTGTATAATTGGTAATACTATTTTACAATTGAATACAAAAAAGAAAAAGAAGAGTATAACAAAAAATATATCTATATGTATTATAGGAATAATAAAATAATTTTCAAATGTTTTATTATGGTAGTTTGTTACTATTTTTTAAATGTATAAAATTATATATTGTAATATTTTTTGAATAGATTTCAATTTTTATATACATTTTAGAAAGGATACTGATGAAATTTCTTTCCCATTCTTCAACCATGTATAATTCCGTAACAAGCATGTATCTAAAATACCAGTATTTTAAGAAAGAAAATAATTTTTGTAGTGGATTAATCATATTTCTTATGTTATTTATGGAGTGCTTAAATCGAAACAATAAGCTTATATTACTAAGTTATAAAATAATTACACATAACATATTTTGGGTTATATACCAACTTAAAAGCATGAAATATATATCATTATGTTATCGCATGAACTTGGCTTTATTAACGTTGTAAATTTTGTAATATCTGCTTCAATGTATCAATAAATAAAATGAGAGCGGATTTTTTGAAAATGGCTGAGCAGATGTGAATATAAAGTATATCTTGTTTAAATATTTTTTGTGAAAAATTCATTGTGAAAAAGTAATTACATTTTCTTAACTATTCTACTACTTCTTCTATTCTACTACTACTTCTTAACTATTAAAAATTTTTTAAAATTAATTTATTGTAAACTGAATATGAGAAATGTCAGAATAATTTTATAAACAAAAAATATCGAATAACAAAATTTAAATTTTTATTTTGAATATTCCGCGTATTTTTGGTGAATAAAGCAAATCAATATTTTATAAATATCAAGCTATATTCTTAATTTCTTGAATTTTTATAAATTTGTAAAATATAAAGAATCGAACTTATAAAGAATCGATTCAAACTATAATTTGATATAATATATTAATAATAATATCAAATAATATAATAATAAATAATTAATGATGACATTGTTTTGTTGAAAATTTGAATTCTATTTTAACATTATGATAAGAAAAATGAGGTATAATTATTTTTTTTCTTAGAAAATAAATCTGAAAATATATTATATATAATTAAATATATATATATTTATATATTATATAATTATTTANATATTCAAAATTAATGTTTAAATGTTTAAAAAATTATTTGTATAATATAATGTTATATTGTGATGTTTAATTAAAATTTTAAAATATTTTAAAATTTTAAACTTGAACAAATATTAATATAAAATAAATTTCAACTAATTTAAGACATTATATAGAATTATAGTTTCTAGAAATTAATAAAAGAAATAAAATTTCTAATATTTATCAAATAATATTAAATAAATATAGTAGATATAAAAACTGTTTGTATGGTAATTAATTTCAACAAAAAAGTAATATTTTTAGAAAATTACCTAATAATTTACAAAAAATAAAAATTGTGATATACATATTGTAACAATATATTGTTAATTATTTAGAAAATAATTTTATCATTAAAAAAAAAAATTTTTTTTATTAAAAACAATTTAAAATATAATATAATTGTGAATAAAAATTGTCCATTATTAAGAATAATTGCAATAAAAATTATCAAAGAGTTTAAAAATTATCAATTATTTGGACATTAGTATATATTACAGATTAATCCTTTTATGCAAAAATATAGCAACATCACATTTATATTCAGGATTTTTTTCCTTCCTTATCTCCCTCAATATCATATTAATTATTATATTAATCAATATTATATTATTTATTATATTAATATTCAAATATTATATTAATATTTCACAATATTATTAATTTATAGGATTTTAAGAATAAAATTCTAAAAAACCTTGATGATTGATACGAAATTTGAAAATTTAATAAAGAAAAAGACTTCTAATAAAGACTTCTAATAAAGATTTCTAATAAAATTTTAATTTTATTAGAAATTTAATTTAAATTTTAATCAATTATTATTTTCTAAAATAAAAATTTTTTAGCAATATATATTGAATATATGTTTTTAATTTTTTTATATTTATCTCTATTATATTTATTTCATTATAATTACAACGAATTTCTATTTTTGAAAATAATAATCCAAATGATTACATTAAGATTACAAAAAGAATTTAAAGATTTTATATTTTAAGATTTTATATAAGTTAAGATAAAAAGTTTTTATTAACCAAAAATAATGAATATATTTTTTTTAAATAAAATATTTGATCAAATATTTAAAATAATTGAAATTTTCTATTAAATTATACATAATGTTACTAAATTATATATAATTAATAATAGTAATAGTAATAATAATAGTAATAAATTTTAATTTATTTTATTTTTATTTGTATTTATTTTGCAATTTTGATTGTGATAAATCAAATGTGATAAATAAATTTTATCACATTAATTTTATAAAAAAGACAATTTTTTATCAAATTTTCAAATATAAAATTCTAAATATTAAAAAATTTCTTATTCATCATATATCGTTTCTTCAGAGATTTATTATTAATACATATATATTATATATAAAATGTAAATTGTAATTTATATTATAATATGAACTTAAATTAAAATATCAATATAATATTGTAAAAGAACTTTAAATCTTAAATTCTTAAATTTTTTGATAAAAACTGCAATATTAAATTTGCGTCGCTTCTTATTTATTAAAATTTGATTTAATATTTAATATTTATTAAACATCATCATAAAAATTTTTAAAAATTTTTAAAATTGAAAATATATCTATAAAAAAAGAAAAAAGAAAATATAAAAAATTTGTTGCGTTTCAAAAATGTTATATTATAAAATATATACTATAAAATCATATTATAAACAAAATTGAAAATAAATTTTGAGAATTAAATTATATTATAGACAATAAATTGAAATCTTTTATAATTAATGTAAATGACTTCGATAATTCGAAATCAAATATAATTTATATTAATTTCAGATAAAAAAATATTTATTATTCATATTATTTTTTTCCTAATTTAATAACAATACTTCAGACAATGTCCCAGAGAATGTCAGAAAAAAAAAACTCAAAAACCATATCATACTAGCAGGTCATGAGTGTATCTTCTTTTCTTTTTTAATATGTACTTTTTTATAATTTTAATATGTACTTTTAATCAAAGAAAAAACTGAAATTTTGAGGGAGACAAGGAAGGGAAGAAACTCTGAATCTTAGCTTCAAATTTTTATTATTATTTTTGAGATTATTTATAAAAAATTTTATAATACATTATAAAATATAATATATTATAAAATATAATATATTATAAAATATAATATATTATAAAATATAATACATTATAAAATATAATATATAATATATATAAAATATAATACATTATATACATATATGTATATAGATATAATTAACACGATTGAAGAGAGATTGAATTCTGTTTATACACACATACTTGGCAATCCTTCGGATCCGCTGAATGCAAAAATAAAATAAATAATAAAACAATCATTGAATCAAAATTGAATATCAACAATGAATATCAATAATCATTTTTGGCATGTTATAATTATAATCCAAAAGAAATTTCCATCGTTAATTTCTTTATAGATAATCAATGATTCACATGTTACGCTTCTTTTCACTTATGAATCTTTCCTATTATATTCCTTAGAATGTAGAAAAGAGAGAGAGAGAAGAAAGGTAGAGAAATCATAATAATTTTCACGCTGCTTAAGGCGCAACATATTAACATATATTAAAATATATTAAGTAAAATATATTTTCACGCAAAACTAAATTGTTGACTTTTTTTATGATCATGATTTTTGTCGTCGTCATATTATTATGAAGTTATGATATTTAATATCGCTTGCGAATCATGAGAAAAAAAAATATTGCTTAGAATCTAAATCTAAATCTAAAGAAATATGTCATTTGGTATGTGAATGTATTATTCTTTTCCGCTTAGTTTTTTCCTCCTTTATTATTCTCAATCAGAATACATGTTATATCATAGAGATTAGATAAATTTAGATACATTATAAATGTATCGCGTTTGGTAATCTTGTTTATAATTATTGACTTATAACATAAAACAAATTCGTTCCATTTTTTAATTTATTTGTTAATTATTTATTTATTTGTTAATTATTTATTTATTTAAGTAGGTATACATAATTTAACCAATTATGTATCTTTCATTTTGATTTATAATTTTCTGCTATTTTCAGCCTTTCATAAAAAAATTGTAAAATTTAAAAATTGGAATAATTAATAATATAAATATATATTATATATAATAATCTACGTTATCCTTTTTGTTAAATAAATGATTTATGAGTATAATGAGTTTAATGTCTCTGTTATAAATTTCCATTTTTTGTTATCAAAAACAACTTTTTAAAAATATTTTTCTTTATTGTTTTAGTAGCAAATTAACTTAAAAAAAAATTTTAAGTTAAAATCGATTATCTAATGATTTTATTTTATATAAAACATAAAAATTGTGATAAATAATTAAACTTTAATGGTATGTAATCAATTAAAAAAAATTTATTGTTGCATACAAAACTTAAATGTTAATAAAAATCAATAGTTATAAGTAATATTATTATGAAATATTAATAAAATCATCTTTCATTTATTTAAATTCTTGATAAATTTTCGATAACAAATGTTATTGAAATAGCATTCTATGTATTATATTTGTTTATACATTATAAATATATTTATAATATATAGAAATACATTTCAGTGAAATAAAAGAAATAATAATTATTGTAATTAAATTGAGACAAACTACAATAGTAAAAATTAATTATTTACTATTATAAAAATAAGAAAAACTATAATAAACTATAATAAATTATAATAATAAATTAATAATTCGATAATAAAATTAATCGAAGTAGAATACCGTTTAATATCATAAAATACTATAAATAAAAAATATTGTTTTATTAATTTTTTCTCGTGTTGTTAAATAATCAATCGATTAAAGCTTTGATTTTATTAGAATTTAAAATGTTCGACTAAACGTTTGAGATATATTTTTTAGATTAATATTTTCATTTTTAAATTTTTAAAATCACTTTCTATAATTGATTCGTCTTTATGTTCTGCATATATTTTTTTACATATTGACACTTGTTTTTTGAATAATAAAACATTGTGTTGAAAATTTCTATTTTTTGATATTTAAAAAATTTTATAATATATTATAGAGGCTAATTGCACTTTTACTGAAATAATTACTGAAATCTAATTTAATATATATTATATCAATTAAAATATATGAAAAGAAATTTTTAATGCATTGATTAAATAATGTCATGTAACCATCAAAAACAAATTTATTATTATTTACTTAATATATGTATATGATCTAAGATATCAATTACATAAAAACTTAAAAAATAATCAAATTTGAATTTTGTTTATAATATTTTATAGTTTTTATTATAAAGTTCATTATAATGAGATAATGAAGTAATAACAATGAATTCAATTTTAATATGAATTCGATTATTGTATTAATTTATATATTAATTATTAAAATTATTATTATTAAGAAATATATTTACAACAAATAAAAAAAATATCTAAAAAAACATAAAAAAATGAAAATGAAAAACATATTTTTATCATATTACTTTTATCATATCATTTTTCTCATATTAAAAGATAATATAACAAAATTAATAGTAGTATTAAAATTTATAAAAATATTATATTAAGAAAGATATTTTAATATATATTCGTTAAAATTTTTTAATACATTTTGCATATCTTGATATTTTGCTATAGAGCAAGCTTCTTGAAGTGGAAGCCATTTAAATGCTTGATGTTCGTGCGACAATTGAATAGATTTGTCAATATTTATTAATTCTGCTAGCCAATAAACAACAGTTTTCAGTTTTCCATTCACTTCGTAATTAAGTTCTTGTTTTGCATCTTCGAATATAATTAAATCACTAGGTAAAAAACCTGCTTCCTCTTGTGTTTCACGTAATGCGCTTTCCATATCTGATTCACCAGGATCAACATGACCTATAAATAAAATGTAATAAATTATTAAAATAAATATTTTTTAAATTTTATATAAAAAATGTTTTATTTTTTCTAGGTTAGATTCTAGAAAATAAAATCACGATTATGTGACAAACCTTTCGGTGGTGTCCAATGATGTTCGCCGTAAGAAACTTGCATCAAAAGATATTCGACCATTCCTTGAATACGTCGAAATATAACGAAACCACAAGCTCGTGTTGTCATCATGCGTTTATATCCGAAATAATTACTAGTTATGTTTCCTTCAGACACTTAATAGATAGACAAATGGCGACAAAATAGTGAAGAAAACATGTAATATATATAATTCGATTGTATATACAAAATCTTTAAAATTAAATTATTTTAAGCGCTCTAAATTCAAAATCAATTAATTATTTATATTTATATTTAAACGAAATATAACAAATATTAATGTAATAATTAAAAAATTTGTATCATAATGAAAAAATTCAAGTTATTTTTAAAAATAAATAATTTTTAATAAATTCATATTTTTAGATACGTCGTAAAACTACGTTTAATTATTTCATTTTAACATAAAATAAAAACTAGAAGAAAAGACAAAGTATCGCATAAAAGAAACGAATGTTTTTAGATTGATAGATAGAAAGATTGATAGATAATATTATGACAATATTAGATTATAATATTTTAACACAAATTTTTAAAAATTTGACAAAATATTATTCTTTGGCAAATTATGTGTTTTGTTTTGCCTCATGTTAAAATTTTTTTTACATCAGTAAATATAAAAAAAGTGATTTTTATATTTTTGTAAAAAATATATTAAGACATTCGTGTAGGTTGGGTACGTCCCACGCCATTTGAAATTCGTTGTAAAATCTTTGAAAAATTTATAGTCATTTTTTTTTCTTGCATTTTAAATTTTACACTTTTTTCTCGTATATGATAATAATTATGATTTTACAATATGTAAATAATTAATTATGATTTTTACAATATTTTAAATATTATAAAGCATACTTTTTAGAAAAAAAATATTAATCATAATAAGTAGAGCGTATATAACTTACGTAGCTTAAATGGAAAATCATCAAAAATTAATCCAGTATAGAAAATATTAAGGTTTTGGATATTCGCAATGAAAACGTGAATTTATAAATAAAAAGTAAAGAAATATATATTAATGTTTTTCAATTTTATCTTTGATTTGTTTTTAATTTTTTACTATTTTTGTTCGTGGGATTATATCACAGAACATTATATTAAAAAATTATTTAAAAAGGATAGAATATTTACCCTATTGCACATATACAATTTTGAAAGGAATCTGAATTGGGAAACAATGTGTGTTACCATTTTATTATAAATATTTTTGCTACATTTTGTTGGCTAAATACCGATCACCAGAAAACACTTAGCAAAGCTGTATGTACGTATCTATCTACAAATTGTCACGTGTATGTTGCATGTGTGAGATGTGAATATGTGTGCGTGCAGGGCAAAGTGATGTCACTGGATGGATGACGAATCGAACCAAATCGAATCGAATCGAATCGAACCGAATCGTACCGTACCGTACCATATCGTACTGTACTGTACCGTACTGTACCGTACCGAACTGAACCGAACTGAACTGAACTGAACTGAACTGAATCGAACCGAATCGAACCGAATCGGACCGGACCATATTAAATTCGATATTTCTTTCTTCCTCTATTGTTTTACTAATTATATAATAGAAAAATCACATAAGCTTTTTACTAGTGTGACGCGATTAAGATAAACGCGCAACACAAGTATGCGCTCGCCGTTTCGAATCGCTAATGAGTCATCCGTTCAGCTTCTTCTTATAATTCACTTGGCCAATATTCTCAAAATTGAATCTTCTTTTTAAGCATCAATCATATTATTTGATGAAGCAAGCGAGTAACGAGCGGCGAGCGTGCGAATGAATGAATGAATGTGTATTTATATCGTTACAGTAAAGTACCGTTTCCTCGCCTACTTGCATTTTACAGGGATATATCATTAACGCTACTGAAAGATCTTATTTTGTAACATTAATTCATAATTGCTATGGTAAAGATACAATTTTCTACAGTATCCTGTCTTTTTTATATAACGACGATTGCATTCGGAATTATACACAGTACTGTTTCATTGGCATGCATGATCATTGTGAACAGAATTTATTTTTTTCATTCTTTACTGTCCTTTATTTTACTGTCTACTTTCTTTCAGGATCCTCCTGTTTTCACTTATTCTTTTTATTTTTTCTTCTTGCTTTTTTGTTTTTTTTATTTTTGCTCTTTTTTTTATTCAGGAAGAAATTGACATAGAAAAAGCTTTCAAATAGTAGTTTGGACAGCAATTCAATTTGTCATAAAGATCTTCTGTTCCGTTGCATTATCATAATTCAAAATTGTGTCCGACATTGCAGAATTATTCGCATCGAGAAATTCAATACGTTTATTACTTCGAAACGAAGCTTTATCGATGACTAGTCGAATGACAAATGACGAACGAACCTTGTTTGCAACTTATAATAAAAGGAAAAATATTCACGATGTTACGCTTAAATACTATATGTATAGTAATTAATAGTAATTAATCGAAAACTTAGTTTCCGCGAATTCGTTTTACGAGAATAACATGGTCACAGATTATTGATAACAATATTTGGTCGTTATCGGTCGTTTCCGGCAAGAAAGAACCATACACCGAAACATGTGCTGGACAATGAATGTTTCATCGAATCGAAAAACCAAGATTTTATTCGATATTTGGAGGCACGGTTGTGTGTTTAATTCGTGTTAAAAATGTGAAAAAATGATTCGAGTTTTGCATTTATTTAAATAAATTAGTCATTGCCTTTTGTTTAATGTAGATTAATTTTAGGCAAATATAAAAAGATCGCAATACGAATTTTTTCTCTTTTCTTTTCTTTCGTTTTGTTTACATTTTTTCTTCTTTTTTTTCTTTCTCTTTTTACTTCTTTTTTTTTTATTAATCTATTTTTTTTCTTCTCTCTCTTTCGCCGTTTTTAATTTTTTATTTGCATTCTTAATGAGGCTTTATTTATTTGGTTAATTTAGTACCTTCGTATATTGTATTATGTATGTACACCAAGTCTCTCTAGTCGCCTCTACGTTTATAATAATTTCTAATGTAAGTTCATTCAACCGTGGATACATTTGCGAATGAAGGGTTAAATAGCGTAGTAGTGTATAGCCAATTACAATATTTAAATATAATCTTACATAGTATCATTCGTAGAAATAACAGATCTCGTTATCGACGATGTCGTGCGCTCGTGCATATCGTGCTAGGTATATCTCGGAATTGTTTCGGAAAAAAGTACTTGCATCATTATTCGCGCGAGATACGAGTAAATTCGATTGATAATAATCTTTAAGTAATTAACTCCTTTTTCTCTATTTTCTTTTTTTTTTTACGTTCAACATTATGTTGTAACGTTATTTGTATACTATTAATAAAAATAAAAATATAATAACAACAATAATTAATAATTAATAATTAATAATAATAATAACGCGTTACATAATTAATTTGACTAATGCCTATGGTATGAGATAGCTTTAAACTTATAATATAGATAAAAAAGTAAAATATCTTAAAAATATTTAGAAAGGTGGTGCGTGAATTACGTTTGCATAATATTTTGAATTTTTTTCAATATTCAACGAATGACAAATGTATAAAGATGTTTTCGTTACAGATAGAAGTTTCCTATATATTCCTTTACACTTTTTTCGAATAATTTGATCGATTATGTACAAACAGATCACTTGTTTACTTAAGTGCTCCTTATATATGTATAAAAAACATAATTTGAAAAATTAATATTGCGAAAAGAAAGACTCTTGACATAGAATGCATAATGCATTCGATCGAACGCCCCACTTATAAATATCTTTATTTTTAAAGAGCTTTTATTCATGTACACTATTTTCCACTCATCTCGTCTTTCCTTCCATTCTTGCTAACAGATTCTATATTCCTTTCCTCGCTCATTAGAAGAAAGTTTATATTTTATTGATACGCATTATTAGGCACAATTAAAATAAAACAATATTTTTTGTGAAAGAGAAATTAGAAATTTAGTAAAAGGAAAGAGAAATTAATAAAAAAAAGATCAAATATAATTATGTAGAAGACGCAAATATAAGATTGGCTTAAGTAACTAAAAATAATAATTTTGTCAATTTCACCGGAGATACCGTGTTATAACATCAAGAAAATTGCTTGGAATATATAATACTGTAAACGCGTAATATTTAAGTTGATAGCAACCGTTTCGGCTAGATTGAGAGAGTACAGAAAATGAGCATAATTCGACATAATTGATACGATGACGCGAATGATATTCTCGATATCAAGATTTCAAACATCGTTTTTTTGCGTATCGATAAGAAGAACGTTAAATTATTAGCTCGATCATATCGATTGATAACAATTTGTCGCGCGATACGATCAATTCGTATCTATTCGTATTATCTTTTTTTTTCTTCTTTTAGCCTCTTCTCTTTTCTTCCTTCTGTGGAATCTCATTGAATTTTTTCACGTTTCTGTCCGATCAGCACCACCTTCTCCATTCACTCCCAATCTTCTCATTGTATTATTCCATATCTAGACGATTTCACGAAAAACCGACTGCTTGATTTTGTTTTGGCACTCGGGAGTATTTGAATATGCGCGCGTTCAACGGTCACGGATCACAGTTTTTTCGAGGCTTCCGAATAAGTAACGGGATGATGTAATGCGTTGATAAATCAAAGATCGATGATCGATGATCGGTGAAAGTTCGATTCTGCCGACGTTACTTTCGCTATTCAACTGGGACGGGATAGAGAGAATTGTTTAAACGAATATCTCTCGTGTATTGGTTTCGGAATGAAGATTGGAACTAGAACCAGAATCGGAATCATTATTGGTATGTGTATGTGTATGGATATTGGTATCGGTATCGGTATCGGTATCGGTATCGGTGTCGGTATCGGTATCGGTATCGATATCTGTATCGGTATTGATATCATCGAGAAGATCAAAGTCCCAGAAGAAGGAAAAATGAAAGTTGTCGGTAACTGTGAATCCGTGTCATCGATCATGAGAACGTTATGGATTGGCGCGGGTGGATAGGGCGCCTGTTGTCGGCAGTCACAGCTTGAGCTCATTTGCTATCTTGCTAGCAATATTTTTGAAGCCAATTGAAGTGCCTGAGATCCGTTTAAAACGTACTCCGTTCAAAGAAAGTCGTGGCAGTTTACAAACTTCGATTTCCCACTGTACTTGGCTATCTGTTGCTGCATCACCATGCGCACATAGCAGTAGAAACCTTTCACGTTGTTCGTACTGACATTTATTGGCATCCAATACCTAGAAAATTGATTAATAAATATATAAAATTTTTTCTTATACTTCTTATTACTAATTTCTTATTTTTTATTTTCTTATTATATATTATATTTTTTCTTAAATTTTCTTAAATTTATTCTTCTTATTTTTTGTTATTTAATATTATCATTTCGAAACAATTTCCATAAAATATTTTTTATTTATTTATTTATTTTATAATGAATTGAGTATAATACCTTTCGAATTTCGGACATAATTTCATTTGGATCTCGACTACTTGTAGTTTTCATACTCCAAGTGAAACGTAGACTGCGTGGCTTAACTTGCTCATCGTTAGTAGTTGCACCACTGAAACAAAAATATATTTTAAATCTGTTCGTTGTAAATTATGCATCATTCATACATAAATTTTTAAGCGACTTAAATATATCGATCACTTTCATTATTGTTTGTATTCTTATTTCCTTTCATGATTTAAAGATACTTCAATTAAATTGATAAATAATGTGCATTAAGATTTGGAACTTTGTTGATCGTTGAATAATTCGAAAAATGCAATAAAAGATGTGACATGCAAATTATGTGCATACATGTATATTGATACATTAATAGAAATAAAAACTATTACCGAGAAAAATTCTATACATACATAATATAAATTGTATATAAGTTGTATTTAAAAATTCACAAAAGTTATGAATTTTAAATAATAAATAAATATAATATAATAAATATAATATAAATATAAATATAATTTTATAGTATTTTCTTCCTTTTCTTGAATTTTTTTGTTACTATTTCTTTAGTTTCATTTCATTTTGTTTTATTTATGAATATACATTATTATTATATTGAATTCTTTGTTATCTATAAATCTGATACACGCTTTTTTTTCTCATTTTATTTTGAGATGAATTCGTGCGATTATAAGCGAGAGTCGTTTTCATCTAACGTGTAATAATTTAAAGAATTGGAGATGAATTGAAAAAGAGAGAAAGAAAGATAATTGTTGGAAGATATTAAGATAGATACATAAATTTATCGAAAAGGAGAAGATAAGGAAAAGAGAAAAAGAATAGGAAAAGTATCAGAAAATGTGAATTAAAAATTTTATTTTTATGTAACAAATTTTCAAATACGTACGTATTTGATTATTCGGAATATTCTTATATGGATAATAACTGCCCAAAAAATAAAAAAAAAAAAAAAAAATTTATTTTCTGTTTTACAATATTCATTGAATATGATTCTTATAAAATTCTTCACTCTAAACACAAATTTAGAAATTGAATTGTTCTATCATCTTTAATTTTCAAAAAATACATGATTTTTGACAAAAATATTAAAAATTTTTTAAAAATTAAAAACTAAAAGCTTCAAATTAGTTTAAAAAATAATAGCGAAATTGAATATTATACTATTAAATTATAATTATTTATAATTTTAAATAATTGTAAATTATTAAAAACTTATCAAAGTAAAAAAAAAAATGAATATTGTATAATATTAGAAAAGTCTCGCGAGATAATAGAAAAGCATGAGGTCTTTCGGTAACATTAGTCTATTATATCTATATCTATATCTTGACGTTCTTGGAGATTACATATAATTCTTATTGACTCATATTATATATAGAGTAGAAGATTAAACATTCAAAATTGTGAATAAAGGAATTTTGATGTACAAATAAGATATAATTATTTTCACTCATGAAATTATTTTAAAAATAAGTCATTTGTGAGAATTATTAAATTGAAATATTTTCGAAACTATTAATTATTTCAATATTATATGTTTTTTCAATATTTCAATATATATTAGTATATATATATATATATATATATATATATATATATAATATTAGTATATATATAAATATACTTTATTCTTACGTATACATTACTATTTTTTTAATTATTAAAAATGCTTTTCTTTGTCATTGTATTATTATATATATACAATTGTGTTAATATAGATATCCAATTAATAAATAGAACAAAAATTAGAACAAAAAATGTGTATGAAGTGTTCCTCTTCCATTCTGATCTGCATTCCTTCTTTCTAGTGAAAAGAGTTTTTAGGTTGTTTTGGTTTTTTATTATTTTTAATAAATAGAAATTTTTTTTAAGAAATTATGTTTATTTAATATAAGTTTCTAATACAATACTAAATTTTATATACATTTCTGGAGAAAAAATGATTTAGTCGAAAGAGTTTTTAATTATTGAATACGTTAAAAAATAGTAATCGATAACATGTGCATAATATTTTGCCATCATACAATCATTACTTTGTCTATTTGTCAATGCTATAATTAACATCAACAAAATTCTTGAATTGAAATTGAGAACTTTCTAAACGTAAGTTAAACGTAAAGTTTATTTTTTTCTTATAACTTTTTATTATTTAATTTTTAAATAATTCTCTAATAATTGACAAAAAAATCTAATATTTTTTAAGAATATTTTTTTAATACTATTAATTTATAGAAAAAAAACATAAGAAAATAGGAAAAATATAAAAAAAAATCAAAATTAATATAAATCATTAATTTATTTTATTAAATTAGAATTGAAGTGAATATTTAAAAACAAGTAAAGAGAAAATTTTTTTAAAAATTAAACAATAGAAAATTAAAATAAAACTAAATATTATACGTAAAAAGTAAATGTCCTATGAACAATTTTATTGATATTAATTAAGCGTAGTTACGGCACAAAGAATAATCACATAATGACAAAATACCATGCATATGCTATCAATTACTATTTTTCAACCCATTCGAATTAAAAAGTATTTCGACACTTTTTTTTTCAAAAATATATACAAAATTAGATATTGTGTATAAAATATATGTCAAAAAAACATAAATAATAAAAATTTAAAAATAATATATAAGAACTACTTATATTTACTTTTTTTAAACTTTGATGCTTATTTACAATTATTCAAAATTAATACAAATTATTGACATTATGGTATTTAGAATGTTTTTTTTTTAAATTCTGTGTTTTAAAATTAATTTAAAACTTTTAATTTTCATGTAATAAGTTTACTATTTTCCCGTGTTTTTACAAAAAATTTTTTGGAACTTAAGGATGATAGAATAATTTGGCTTTTAGAATCAAGAGTGAAGAGTTTTATAAAGATCATTTAGTGGATTATTACAAAATAAAATTTATATTACAATATAATTAATAAATTAATTAAAATTGTAATTATTACGCCTTATCTAAATTGTGCATTTGTTTTGCATCCAAGACAAATAAACGGTAATTAAATATATATCGGTATATATATATATTCTTTGTATTGTTTAATATATGTCATAACATTGTTTTTCAAATAAGAAACATATTGTTTTACAGAAAAAGACGCCAATTTATTCTATATATTACATTACAAAAATGAATTTACGTTGTGATTAAGCTTCAATAAAAAATAATCTAAGCGAAAAGAAAAAGAATCGAACGATTATAACGAACAAAAAAGAAAAAAAAAAGAAAAAAGGGAGGAGAAAAAATAGAAAGCAATAAAAAGAAATAAAAAAAGAAAAAATAAAAACGTAAAAAAAAAAAAAAAAATATAAGAACGTAAGAAAAGGATATAAAATGTGAAATTAGAATGCGTGGATCATGGTATTATGGCATATAGCAACGTACCTCACTACTGGGTGCTTGGGAGGTACGGATGGGTCCATGGGGCTGAAATAACAAAACAAAGGTAGTTGCTAACAAACACTAAATATGATAAATCATCAAATCAAATTTAGCCAAATTCAATTCGTATATTTAAGCACCACCATTCTATAATTATTGCACATCTATTGTAAAAAATGTTGTTAGGGAAATGATGAATTGATATTAAAAAATTGAAGATATAAAATTTTATTGAAACGATACTATTTAAACTTCAAAATTTATTATTATTTTTTATATATTTATTAATGAGTTTTAAAATACTATTATGTTAATTAATTGATGGAAAAAAAATCATTTAATGCATATATATAATTATATGAAATAAGTCAAATTGTACATAAGATTTTGATAAAAAAGAATGTACAATGAATACATATTACTTTGAATAGAGGATTTAGAAATAAATTAATACAACATATACAAGGCAATTTTAATACATTTATTAATATGAATTTATTACTATTATTGCTTCTTAAAATTATTTTAAATAATATCTTTATTCACTTTCTATCAGCTATTTACTGCCCTCCGCAATATAAAAATTAAAATAAACATCTTTAAAATAAATTCGTTAAGGTTTAGTAATTAAATAATTAATTTCAATCAAAGATCTATTGATAGAAGAAAACAAAAAACAAAAAAAAAAAGGAAGAAAAAGAAAAAAAAAAGATTATAATAAAAAAATATTAAATGATTTTTTGAATATTCGGACGGGAATTGGAGTGCAGCAAAGAGCATTAATCATGTACAAATGTGCTATATTCATAAATTTTGTATATAAATATTGTTGATTTATTTCTCCCTTTTTTTTATCATTTCATCTATTATATTTATAATATTAGTATTGTAAAGAGCAAATTTGTGTTGCTTCAATTTCCATCTTTATTTTCATACACTATCAATTTGTTTTGTGGCCTCAGGAATGCGTTATTAATTTTTTTTCTTTTCTTTCATAATACTTTACAGAAGTTTCACACATATGTTGTATATGTTTCTATTGAAATAAAAATTTTAAAACGGTATAGTTACAAAAAAAAAAAAAAATTTGATTGATAATTGGAACTTAGATATAAGATTTAGAGAAATATTCACGAGAAATCTGTACCAGTATGCGCTTGAATTTCATTCGATTGAAAAAAATTCATGGAAATGAAAAATTGAAACTATTAAAGTAACCCCAAGGCCACTTTTCGTTCTAATTTTTCACGTTCATTCTCCTTGTTTTCGCTCATTCTTTCATTTGTTCGCTCGATCAATTGTTCATTCTCTCCATTTCATTTTACATCACATATTACAAATCTTTATTTTAATATTTCTTTTTCTCTTTTTTCTATGCTATAATTACATTCTATAATTATATAATAATTGATTATTGAAATCATTCGGTATGTATATAATTACGCATATTGCGCGATCGAATTATGTTGAACTTGTATTAAATGCTTGAAAAACTAGTGCATCGTTTTGCATTCGTCCTGCCATTTTTTTTTTCTTTTTTCTTTTTCTATATTTTTGTTTTGTCTTTTTGTCTTTTTTTCTTTTCGTAATCAAAATATGCATGAAATGTATAATATCGAAAATAGGAAGGCACGTAGTTTCGATAATAATTTGGTTTACGCAATACTCGAGATCATTTAATCGATTAAAAATGTTTAACAAAAATAGCGTTTGCATTTAGTACAAGTTATTGCATATAAATATTATATTTTTTTTGCTCTTGGATTTCTTACGTATTTTTTGTATAAACTAAAAAATAAACAAATATTTAAGATAATCGAGCGTGATTAAAAAATAATTTCAGTACTACGTGTACTACACAGCGTGACATTATTCTATTGAAAAACATATTGAAAGAATATATAATTTTTCATTAATTCATGATTTCATTATCAAAAACAAATTATATCTATATATTTTTATTTATTATAATAGGAATCATTCTAAAATAATTGTTATATAAAGATATTTCTAATCAAACTTTTATATTTTGTTTTTTTAAAATCTTTGATTTTTATGATTTAACATTATTTTTAAAAAATTTTTTTGTTAATTTTAATATTAATTTTTTCTTAATTTTAATATTGAGATCAATTTTTGGAACGATATCGTATTATTGCAATTAAAGAATCAAAATTTATCGTTATCTTTCTTTCTTCTTTTTCTTCGTTTATTATTATTATTATTATTATTATTATTATTATTATTATTATTATTATTATTATTATTGTTATTCTTTATTGTTTTGGTTTTTGATAAATGAAATATTCAGTGATAAAGAAAAGGAAAATGTATATTCGTGTAAGAAAAATTTGCTATTTGTTCTACACAATTCGAATTCAAAAGTTCAAAATCAAATTCTAAAAATACTAGAAGTTTGAATTTCGATGATAAATAAATGACACACGATAGATGAACATATGTTAAATAAAGCATGCAAAGGAAAATATATATTGGAATGCCTTCGATATAAATATCAGATTTTTCGATTCGATATCGAAGAAAATGCATCGCGTATAATTGAATCGGGTCAATTAAATGAAATCAACAGCGCATTAAATAATATAAATGTTAAGAAAAAAAAACAAAAGATATCAATGTAAAAAAAGAAATATAAAATAATAAACGCAAAAGTTTTGTCAATCGATAAAGATGTGTGACACGTCGAATATCGATTCTTTAAAAATTCGTCGCCGATTTCTAATGCGATGAATATGATAATTATAAAATGGTTTTGATTCTTCTTCCATTTTATGAAATACAGTTTATTTATATGTTATGAAGCTGTACAAAATACTTTGCCAATGCAAATACTGAAACTATTAAGAATAATATATTTACATAAATTATACACATATGTATATCGCAATATACATGTACATTTGTATAAAGAAATGCATTCTCGGTTAGACGAAAGAATCGATATGAGAATCTTTTTATAAATAGCGATTCTGTCGCGTTATCAATTATATTTGCATTTCACAATTAAATAATATTTTGATAAACGTAAATTTAAACATAATTCACGTTTATTTCTGATTACAAGAAGGAATGAATATGTTGGATACCAACAGAAAGAAAAAAAAAAAACAAGAAATGAAAAATGGAAAACAAGAAATGAGCAAATAGTAATGGCTTAATATTATGGAGATAATGCTAATTCATTTTTTTTTCATACTTGAAAGAATTATCGTTAAAAGATCAAATAAAAAAATTTAAAGATTTTTTATCTAATAAGATAACAAGCAATATTATATTCAATAGTATAATTCTGTTCTTGAGAAAAACTTAATAAATTTTTGGCTTAAAGTTATTGTTATCCAACATATTTCCTCGAGTTACGATTTAATCATTACTACAAAATTTTAATTATCATATGTTTTTGATATAAATTTTAAATAAAAATTATTACCACAGAGAGAAGGGAAAGAATAGAAGAGAGGAGAAGGGGAATAGGAGGAGGAGATGAAGATGAAGAAGAAGAAAAAGAAGAAGAAGAAGAAAAAGAAAAAGAAGAAGAAGAAGAAGAAGAAGAAGAAGAAGAAGAAGAAATGAATGTATATATATTATATAATATAAGAAATCATGGTTAGTCGATTATACTTTAACTACTGTGCCAGTAAAATATCTATTTATTGTCATTGTTTGATATTCAGTGTGGCTCGCTTTCATTTCGGCTCGGGGGAAACAAGGCGAGACTTCAATCTTCACTTAGAAAACTTATCTATGTACGAAGTCATATATACTTACTTTATTGTTATTATAAAAAGAATTATATAACAATTATATTAATTCAATTACATTTCCATAAGAATTAGATAGCGGGTATTAGGTATTCGTATGTTTTGAGAAAATAATAATATGTAAATAATGTTCACGCGATGGATAACGATTAACGAACAGTGTTGAATTATCGATAACATCGAATAAAAAAAAAAAGGATATAATATTCAATTAACTAGATCGAAAATATAAGACACATAACGATTATTATTTTGCAAAAGTCACGAGGTTAACAGGGCAAAAATACACCAAGACTGCTATATTTTTCTTCATGATTTACAATTACACCAAGAATTATTTTTACGAAGCAATCATGCGTAGAAGTCATATATTTTGTCCATGCGACTTTGGCACTATCGATGTATAGAAAATTACATTTGAACGAATATTATTCAACGAATATTCTGTTTTCATCGTAACAATAACGGTAACGATAATGACAACGGTAACGATAATGATAACGATAACATTAATGATAACAATAACGGTGTGCATATATATCGTGCATCTTCAAATTACCTTACGCGAAACAGTCAATTTTATTTCTACCCCATTTTCCTCTCAGTTATGAGCATTTTCTTTTTTTTCTCTATATTTTTCTTTTTCTTCTTCTTTCTCTTTCTTATCGATTTTTTAACAAATTAAAAACGACAGAAAGAGAGAAAGGACAAAGAGAGAAAGAAAACGGAGAGCAAACGAGAGGGGGAGGAGGAGGAGAAGGAAGAGGAGGAGAAAAGACATATGGGCGCACAAGAATATATATATCGCGAATACTTATTACGAGCGTTACGCGTATGAAAACGAACAAATTCATTCAAGTTTCTTCTAAAATTGTTCGAAAGATGAAGAAATTAAATAATGTCGAAAAATATAATATAAATCGACTAATGATCGACGAATGCTGATGGCCACCATTCGTTAAAATTATCCTAGAATATCGCGAGAAGAAGAAAGGAAAACGAAGTTGATGTATGTCACGATGGGTACACGTATAAAAATAGAAAGAGATTGGATATATATCTTTAAAAAATGATTGGCATAAGAGTACACATTCACTGGCAGGTTATGTTAGGAAAGGCACGATTTTAAATGCTATATCTAGAAAGATAAGGCTGCGGCGACGGTGACGGCTGCTAATTGGTAATGAGAATGTTGTGTATGATGTTATGATAATAATAATGGCGGCGATTGTAATAACTTGTTGAATCGTCGCGCGTCAGGAAGACACTTCGAAAAAAGAATCGTTCCGAAGGATCATATTAAGATTACGCAAGGATAAACACGAGAATATTGCACTTCGTGTATCCTGATAGTAAAATGGTAAGAAACCTTTCCTTTAGATATGAGCAACAAGTTTCTGTTTCGTTCTCGAAAGCTTGACGATGCACCACAGAATAACGGAGTTATTCTTTCCCTTTCCTCCTCTTCTCTTTTCTTCTCTTTTCCTTTTTTTCTTTTTCTTTCAATCCAGTTTTATTTCGTTCATTTATTCAACGTATTCCAATATCCATAGATCGTTGGCACGGATGATATTACCATTCTTCTAAGCAACACGCTAGACTCGCTGGATTTGCTGCTTTTGCGCAAATTTCTCTTTCTTGTATTTATTGGTCATTAAGTTTTGCGCATCTTTATGGCCATCATTTGAAGTTCGAGCGATGCCAAGTTTTAATCGGTTCATGTCCTGTAGCATAGAATACACCGGTATAGATTAATCCAAGTGAGAAGAACGATGCATCAATGGCTATGCTGAGTCGGCAAATCGGGCAATTTTCGGATTGATCAAACAGTTGTGTCTATAGTACGTATTGACGATGCGTACAGTGACCATATCGTGAAAGTAGAAAAGATGCTGACGGTGAGACGAATAAGCTGGATTGCTCTCGTTATTCTGTGGCCTTGCATCCTTGCTTTCAACCGTTTTATCGCGTTATATTATATTATTCCTCTAATCTATTCTATTCTACGCGTTCATTATAACACTTATGTCACTTTTTTGGATTAATGATTATCTTTTCTATGTGATAAACTCAAAGTCCCATATGTATATAAAGTATAGGTAAAGTACTAAGTCAAGGATATGCCTCGCTATATACAGTCGAGTCAAGAAGGGATGCACAATGAGTATGCGAGGTAGCCTGAACTTGAGCTGGCCAAGCGGTATTATTTTCACCGATGAATTTTTAGGGTTATTTTATAAATGAGAACATTCAAACATTAAATAGGTACGATAACGGTGCATTCGTCGTGAAGGGCACAGAACGGACGATTATATTCGATATATTTGTTATTTAGACTTTTCTTCAATAATTAATTGCATTCTTACAGGAAAACAAAACAGGAATCGAAATAAAAGAGATGAATAAAAAGAGATGAGAAACAGAGCAAAAACTGGAGAAGGATATAGATATAGACATAGATATAGATAAATAGATAGATAGATAGATGGATAAATATCGATAGACGGAGAAAGAAAAAAAAAAAATACATATGTGTATGTAACGTTCGGTCAACGGAAAGTCCAACTAAAAGGTGCTACTATAGAAACCTGAGAAGCAATTTATGGGACAAAGAAACGGCAAAAACGGCGTAGAAATAAATGCAAACTACGAGAAGTATTGTGAATAAGCTACGTTTTTCGTGGCTTTCACTGATAATGGTCGCTGCTCGCTCATCGGACTGCTATATATCGTTTTTGCAGTATATTACGTATAGTTGTATAGAGAGAAATATTACGTTAAATAGGATACAGAAATGTTTAACGTATCGATATAAAATTTTTAGAATTACATAGTCATTGTGCATCCTTAAGACAAAAATGTCATATCACATGCAAAACGATAGGTTCGACTCGTTTGCGATATAAATATAAATTCAATAAATATCGTTTTATAAAGTTATTTTCTACACATGCATTGAAGATCTATTGCAAAAACTGTCGTGTCTTTGCGATAGATTTTTTTTATCTTATATATTTAAATGTATATATATATATATATATATATATCTATGTCAAATAATCAACTGCATCAATGAAATGATTTAAATACGTCTATTTTGTGAATTAGAATCGAACTTATCGTACCACTTAATCTTTTTATCTTTTTCTTTTTCTTCTTCCGCTTTCGTTTCTTTCTCTTTTCCTTCTTTTATTCTTTGCAGAAAGGAAGTTTTCAAATCAGTACAGTTGTTCTTTCGATACAATTGAGTATTAACATTTTCGAAAAAAATTTTAAATCATCGTTTATTATAAAAGATTGATCGATTGTCGTCCTTCAAAAGTATTAAGATTAAATATTTGATCGAGATTTGATTATAAGACATGTATCTGGACGAACGGTGGTACTTTACAGTGGTACATGTACTAGCATGCTGTCGAATGTGAGAAACCGTTTCTTCGATATACGTATATAACGGATGTATAACGAATCGAGAAAACTTACCGTTTGGAGAATCTTGAGGACAATTTGGAGAAGAAGGACGGTCTCGCTAGTGGACTAATTGCATTCGTGTCCTGTGTATGCGTGTGACCCTAAAAAATTTGTGGAATACAATATTATACAATAATGAAAAATCACATGTTAAATAAATAAAGATAGATTATAACAAATTATGAGGATATTCAAATATCGATATACATATTATCAAACATTTTTTTTTAGATAATTTTATGACGAGATTATAAATAATATTACGAAAAAAATTATGACTTACAAACCTGAGTATGATTTCGCTGAGCTCTATTCTGACCAGAATGAAACGTACTACGACTTGGAACATTTCGAGGAAATGCTGGTGTTGTAGGTGTTGCCAGTCTATTACTTGGAGACACACCCAAGCTGGTTGAAAATAAAATTTTTTTTAGTGTTGTATTAAAACTATTATATTTATACTTATTAGTGCATTTATATATGCTTATATATATTTATGAATATATAGATACATATAAACATAAATACATATTTGCTTTGCCCATACTTTTTTGCTAAGAATTTGTGCACCATACAAAAAATTTTTCGTTTTCGTTTTGTATATTATCCTTTGTTATAAAAGAAGCAAAAGATAGATTACAAAAAAATAAAATTAAGACGTAAAGTAAAACGTTTATTTTCCACAGAAATTCTTCTGTGAAGTTCAAGGAATAATTATAAGAATAGATAATGCATAAGCGATCTTTCTATATCTTGCAAAACAAGCTTCGATAGAATGAGCTAAGAAAGCATAATTTTGAACAAATTAGTTTAATTTGGCTAATGAGAGTTAAATGATATTGAATATAGAATGTACCGAAACTGAAACAGTTTACATTTATTTGCGTATGTTTCGATAAGACGTACGATTATTTTTTGTTCTATCTGGATTAAATTTATCATATAATACGTAATTTCATCAACATGTATACGATGAAGTTCATAGAGAAAAAGGAATAAATTTGTTTAAAGATTAAGTATCAATATATGTGTACAATATATCAAAAATTTCATCTAAAATTATCGATATCTATCTATCTTATCGATAGATTATCGATATCGTGATGATTGTATCTAAATATTCAATGAAATTATTTCATTTCTTTCGTTAACTTTTTTGCCATTGATCTTAATAAATATGTACACGAAATAAGTATACGCAAATTGGTATACCGATAAAGTAAAATGAGATGTTAAACTGCTTCATATGTAACGTACATATTATAGTTTCCCGTTAATTGTACGAAAGACAAGAAAGAATGTAGAATGGTGTTTGCTTGTTCGTGTGTGAACATAGTGATAATTATAGCGGAAAAATATGTGCTAGAAATGAAGGAATTGGGAAATAAATGAGATGAAGGTGACCAAAACCAATGATCGGAATAGAAATATACTATGATATATATCCATGCAAATTGGAAATAAAAATTAGAGAAAACGAAAGAGATTATGAATAAATGACCAAAAACTATCCTAGAGAACCTACAAAGATTACTTGCGTCATGAATGAAACATTGTATAACGTTTACACAAATATCATTTCATATTTATTATCGTGTTTCATTTCGAAACGTGAACGTGAAATAAATTCTAGTCATCCTAAGAAAGTTAGTGGCCCAAAAGAGAGAAGAAAATAAATAAATGAATGAAAAAGATGTATATTTGAAAATCTCTTGCAATACAAACATTGCATCAATAGTCTAGCGTAGAATTCTACCGAGCATTGAAATCAGTTATAATCAAATGAATTTTCCATATGATTTTTATGGAGTATAATCATTTCAAATATATATTTCAAATATATTTTTCTATCCTATCCAAGATTTGATAATCGGATTATTATCGGTAGAACGCACGATAGACTTTTGTCGCATATCTAATAGAGGACTGTATAATAGAGGTTGGCTGATAAGGCGTTGAGGATCTGTACCTCTGTCTAAGAGGGTCAGCAGTGGCGAGTAAGGAGTTGTGGGCGTTGCGTGGTTGAGGGTCCAGTAGTGAATGGTCGCTGGGAGCTACGCCACTTGAGGAACGGTGACCTGCACTGATGCTCGCAGACTTGGTGTGACCCCGTGTTGGTCTAGTGCCCTCGCCAAGGCTGTGTACAAAACTAATCAGCAAACTGCCCGGCCCTACTTTTAAATAGTTCCTATACTTATTTTCATAGATAATCTTTATTTTTTTCTTCTTGTACTTTTTATTTTTCAATTCATTTTTTTCTTTCTTTTTCCTTTTTATTTTTACTATTTAAAAAATTTAATTTTGTCATTGAAATTTTAAACGTCTTCATATATAATTTCTTTGTGACGCTTCTTTGACTATTCCGATATTTTTAAAGGATAGAATGTGGCAGAAAGGATAGGAGAATTGAAGGCATAGACGAAAATCAACGAATCAACTGATACCGAATATTGTTGTTGATTCGCGAATTTAGCCATCTAATCGTATTATAGTAGGTATAATTAGCAAGACGCAATGAAATTTATTGAACACTAATGGAATGTTGTACTATGTAATGTAATGGTTGTATTATGAATACGATAGGATAGGTAAACGGATGATAAATGTAAATTCTAACTCACGCATAGCTAATATTTTTAGCACGCGACAAGTTCTACGATGAGGGACATAGAATTGTGATACTAAACATAAATAAATAATGGACATATGTATGATGATGTTAATGACTGTTTTATACACACACACGCTGGTAAATCCAGTCATACGTTGGTAAAATATAACAGAGTAAAGAAACATGTGAATGTAATTGTGATTCAGTATCATTTTAGCAAGCATTTGTATATGTATATACGTTTATTTAGATCATTTGTTTCAGTAGATCTGTCAAGCCATAAAGAAAGTGATCTGCAATGAACGATTGGCAGGCAGCAGCCAACATGCTAGAGCAACGCAACAAACAAAGAAACTCCCTGGGGCTTATCGTGACAGATTTTTGTTATATCAAATGATTGTCATTTGTTATAAAAATGATTTTTTCTATATGATTCATTAAAATAAAAATCAATCACCTATGGTTAGTAAACGGTACAACGAAAAGTATTATTTAGTTAATAACGAAACGCCATAACGTATAAGTGATTCCGAGTCGCGCATATTAAATAAATTCATTCATTCGATTAGTGCAGATACTGGATTGTATAATTCATTGAGATTATTTCGAATATTTTTTTTAAATTATTTCTAAAATATTCATAAACAAAATTCATATTGTTCTTATACATCATGAAAATAGAATACAGAAAAGCTGTTATACATGATCACACAGATCCAGTCTCTATGCTACGTTAAAAGAAATTTTCTTTTATTCCTTTTATTTATCATAGGAAGAAAAGAAAAGAACTATTTAAATTGACATACGATGCAAAATAACTAGATAACACTATACCTGGGTGTATCGTTGGTTCTTTCGGTAGATGAAGAGGACGTTTTCGCTTGATCATAAGAGATGGTACTACGTCGACCAACAGAACCAGGGGCAGGTGAAGTAAGAGGCCGACCACTACCTACCCCTGCATTCATTGTGTTGCTCTTTCCTGCCCATGCTCTACCACCGGGACTTGTACCCACGCCTAGAATGAACATTGTCACTGCAAGCCTCATTAGATATAGTTCAACACAAAACAAAGCAGCGTACTTTACTTATACTATAACAAGCATAGCAACGAGTACAAATAAAAAAAATAATGTGTATGTGTCTGTATCGTATATAAAATAATAAAACGCGCAAAGATTATATAACGTCTCATCTGGTTCCATCCATAAAAGAAATTGGGATTTTCTTTGCAAGGATTAAAAAGACACAAATGCGACGTTGAAATTATATACATCTACAATCATAATTTTTTAACTCTAGATTATTGATAGTGCATAATGATATCATGAGTGTAAATGAATAAACTATTATCGTTGTCTATAGATACTTGCGATAGATTGTGCATCTTTCCATTTTTCGTCGGTTTGTTCATTAGAAAAAAATATAATCATTATTGATATATGATTTCAAGATAACATTAATCTAGAGTTAAATTTATTAATATTCATGCGTTCTTATTATGTCTTACAAATTAAAATCATATTTTGTAATGTAATATGAAAAAAATTGACATTAAAAAAAAAAAAAAGTAAAAAGAATGGAAAAAAAATCATATAAAGTATGAATCTCAACTAAAACTTTGATAGATTAGAATTACAAATTATGACAATCTTATTTAAAGCAGAGCTAAAGCTTTGCACAAGTACAACGTCGCAAAAAAAACAATTAGACAAATATAAGTTGAATTACGAAAAAAAAATCACAAGATGACGAAAAAAACTCACTAGTATCTAATTGGCCAGGACTGTTTTTAGGAGCCGAAGGTCGGCTCGCAGAAACGCGAGCAGTATTCTCTTTGATCGTGGCCGCATCCACAGTATTTTGTCTCTTAAAATTACTACCAGTGTTTCCAGTTACAGTTCCACCAGTCGTAGGAGTTGCGTGATTATGGTTCGTTGCATTTCCTGGGCTCGGCGCTGCTCCTAATAAAATAAATATTATTTACGAATAGAATAAAATTTGTGTTTTCACTTCTTGTAATGATATGAGCTTGATCGATGTTAATCATTTTTTTTTATAAAAATCCTTATAATTGCTAATCCTTTAGCATAGACAACATTGAAAATTGGGGGAATTTTTTGCTGAAACATAGACCGATTTAATTCGGATGTCATGCAAATTCATTGCAATAATAAAATAAAAAGTTGATAAATTTATTCTTTTTATCTATTATATAATATATATATAAAATCTAATTTTATTTAGTAAGTTTCGCGTTAATTTGATTAGGGTTCACGTTACATATACATTTAATATTATATACTTAATCCGGACAGATAATTGCTAATAACTGTAATAATAAATTTACAAATATAACTTGAATTCAATTATTTAAAATCTTTAATAAATAAAATCTTTGATAAATAGATGGATAATACAATTTTTACTTACGAAGCGTTTCGAGACCGGATGAAACTCGTCTACTCGGTTTTGGATTGCTAGCAGAGATACTTCTATGAACACCTCTATGCGACGGACTCTGCACAGCACCACCAGTGCCTCCTCCACTTCCTCCTCCACCTCCACTTCCACCACCACCTGAACCAGCTTGCGGTGGAATGTTGCGCAATGACAACGAACTGCCTGATCGCGAGCCATCTGATTCAGGCTACGAAATGAATGAACTATTAATTTATATCCATTCATTGGTTACGTTAATCATATATTATACACAATAATTCTCCATGTAAATCACCAAATCTTTCTGCTACTCACATCAGTTGTCTTTCTTCCTAAGAGTAAGTACGTGGCGAACACGTCATCGTACTTTGCTTGTCCTAAGGAATCTTCTATTTCACTTCTTGTATATCCCATACTAGCCAGGGCCTCTAAAACAAACAGGTGTAACGGCATAGTCACAACCACTAAAAATACTAAAACGACAGAAATGAATCCTAAAAGAAGACCTACTTATATTTATATTTATTAATGCAAAAGAAACATTTCTAAAAGAAGCTTAATGCTTTTGCTATACAAAAAGTGCAATTACATACTTTTTTCACTACTAATGCTCTATAATTATTATTCTCATTATTATTATTTCTACTACAATTGTGCATTATTCAATTCAGAGATTGAAATGATTGTTAAATCGTAGACAGTAAGATGGGATAAGTACACAGGAAAAATCTTTTAGTTACAACCATCGTTGGTTTAAGTAAAAATCGTATGTCATTCATGAAAATATACATCACACGTTTGAACATGTATAATTTTTACGTATAATGCGACGCGAAGCAATATAACTTGCAATATAAAATGATAATAGAATCAAGCCATGCATTTTTATATTTTATATAGAAACAATAAAAGTAGTAAGTGTTATGTACATACTGGCAGACTCACCTATCCTCTTGTGGTCTTTATAATCAGGTTCAGGTTCTAAGTACGGTTTCAATTCGTCGTCATCATATCCCATGTTCATCCATTTGTCCTTCATAATAGTCTAAAAGCATAAAAACAGAATAGAATGTATATAGTACATTTTCAAAGATATTATACGTTTGAACATATACCTCTAAGGATGCCCGTTTTGTCGGGTTAAGCACCAAAAACTTTTTCAAAAGATTTTCACAATCCGTGGACATGTAAAATGGAATTCGATATTTTCCTCGTAATACTCGTTCCCTCAATTCTCTCAATGTCGAACCGTCGAAGGGCAGTGATCCAGACACTAATGTGTATAATATTACTCCCAACGACCACACATCTACTTCGGGTCCATCATACTTTTTACCTAAAAAGCATTATTGATGTTATTGAATTTTTTCAAATCTCGAAATATATTGATTCTTGAGAAATAAAGGGAAGAAAAGACAATTAATTTATGCATATCTACCTTGAAAAAGTTCAGGTGCTGCATAAGGAGGTGATCCGCAGAAAGTATCCAACTTGTTGCCTGGTGTGAATTCATTGCTGAAACCAAAATCGGCGATTTTGATGTTCATCTCGCTATCGAGTAATAAATTTTCAGCCTTTAAATCCCTATGGATGATCTTTTTTTGATGGCAGTATTGCACAGCAGAGACAATTTGCCGGAACTTTGCTCTAGCCTCCTTTTCTTTCATTCGACCATGTAGGACCAAGTAGTCAAAAACTTCGCCACCGCTGGCGTATTCCATTACCAGGTACAATGTTTTCTCAGTCTCGATCACTTGGAAAAGCTTCACTATATTCGGATGATCGAGCATCTTCATTATTCTTACTTCTCGGAACAACTGAAATAACACGTAACATTATTCATACCGTAACAAAATATCATTTCATTCGATGAAATAAATATATAATCCAAATCATTTCTTACTTTTTGAAGGCTACCGGGATTTAATTGAGTCTTGTCAATAATTTTGATAGCCACTTCTTTTCCGGTAGGTACATGTTTGGCAAGTTTTACCTTGGCAAAGTTACCTTTGCCAATTGTTTTAAGTAATTTGTACTTGCCGATGTGGGGTTCCTCCGAGGTTCGACTTCGAGAAGAGAGTCGACCACCGCTACTCGACACTCCCACGCCATCCCCTGTCTGTAATAAATGTAAATAATTTCTAATTAGTAAAATCTAGAATATCTATATGAAATAATGATCTTCGCGCGGCGTTACAGCTGCAGCGACAACTAAATCTTATCAGTGGCCAATTTAATGTGTTTCGATCGATTTTTTGCAATCAAATATTACAATCTGAACTGATTCTTTAAAATTTTACTTAACTCCACTCGATTTTATACGATTATGGAACGTTGAGCGTCACGCGCTTAATTGACCTTTTATATTTTCAAAATTTTATCGAATTATAGAATTGATGGAATTGAATTTTAAAATATCGTTAAAAATTGAAAAAATATTTGAAAAATTATTAATTTCGATTACAATTATCTCTCTAAGGTCAGTTACCCGCGTATGGCCACGAGTGACCATTTTGCAAGAGGAGGCTGCAGCAACTTTTGAGGCCGCCAGTTTGATTGGTTTTTCCTCGTTGTCTTGAAAGATAAAAAAACCGACTTGCAATCGAGACGAGAAAATTGAAGAGTGTCAATCACTTTCTGCGGGAGTGTATCCGTAATAATTACGTATTGATAAACTTAAACTGATTATTCGTAACACTGTTTCACTTAATGAAAATAAGCGACTGTTCGATTCTATTTTAAAGATTAGGAAAAAAATATTTGAACGATTGGAATACCTAAACGAGAAATTCTCGTCTTCCTATTAGTTTTCTTTCCTAATTAATTTTTTTCACGCGGCATACACTGAATTTTGATCACTTCAGATGACACATACATACACGCACATATGAAATATCGCGGAAGAAAGATAAATATCGCAGTAAGTGGTAACATAAAATATATGATTTTTCGTCAAGTATATATTCTCTCTTATAATTGGTATAATCAGGTACAAGAATATTTTCTTTTTGGTCGACATATATATATATATATTACTCGGCTTTTTTATCGAATCATATCAAGGATAATTAAAAATTTTTTCCCGAAATAATATAGATAACATTGATCTTTAAATGAAAATAAGAAAAGAAGGAGGGGAAAAAAATTCGAATAGTTAGAGTTCGCAATCATACAATTATATGCATTCAAAATGAAATAAAACTTATTTTCTTTCATATACGTTTAAAACAGATAGATGTTGAAACCTTGTAGAATATTAATTACAAAAAAGAAGCAGAGCCATAATATTTACATTGTTTATTATATTTGATTAAGAAAGTTGGTTTCGTTTGAAAAAAGCGAAGGTGCACAGTTTTATTTATTGCTCGCACAGTCACTTCGATTAATTTCAATCCGATTACACTAAAAAATTTTTCCACTAATAATAACGAGATGCGAAAAGGATGGCGAGTGCGCATTGATAACGTTAAATGAGTCGAAATGACACTCAAACGAAAAGAAAAAAGTTAGCAGCGATTAAAGATTGAAACGAAGGTTTCGGAGGTGTGCCGCGAGCGCATATGCGTCTGACGTCACTAATTACAATTGGCGGCCTTCGTCTTCGGGTTAGGTCATGCGAGGATCGAGCGAACCGCATCTTCGTCTTCAGTCGGTCACAGATCAAAGTCGAAGCGTCGACCCCTTGATTCGACAAAAATAAAGATGAGGAAAATTTAAAAGGTGGTTAATCGTCGTCGTAGCCAACATCCAATGCGATGTCTTCTCGATTATTATTTTCTTCTTCTTTCTCGTTTTCGTTCACCGGACGTCACAGAATCGGTTATTGGTCAGAGAAGTTCACAGCCGAGGAATACGAAAGGAGAATCAATACGCGTAATGCCGCCACCCCTGTTGCTACCGTGCGAGCAAACTACCCTTGAAAGCCGAGCGTTTATACAAAACTCTCCTTTATTCGACTTCTCTTATAATTAATTCTCCGACGCGTTCATCACGACCAAGACCACTTTCACCACCATCGCGCGATCATGGCGGTGGCGGTGGCGGTGGCGGTGGCGGTGGTGGTGGCGACGACGACAACGAAGAGGACGACAGCAACGACACGACGACACGACGATGAACACAACGATGGTTCGTAACGACGACAACGTTTGCGCATGCGCTAATCTCGGAAACAAGTGCCACCGCCATCCCGCTTCCCAATAATCTTTCTTACCAAAAGTATCGGACTAGATGCGATCGAAACCTAAGTCTTCGCGTAGTCAGCTGATCACCCCAAAACAATAAACAGTCGTATCCGAATTTATAACGTTATTTTTAGATCGAAGGAGATCAAGAACTACAAACTATTGTATTGTAGCACGAGTTATATATACGATACGAATTATAAGTAATTTTTTCGATTCGTAAGAAGACATGATTTTGAATATCACACGATTTGACAAGGAATTGTGACTTAATACATAAAAAGTTAAATCATCGCATACTAAAAGAATATTTTAAGACGAAACGATTGTAATATGATTCGAATCGAAAAAAAAAAAAAAAAAAGAAAGAAAGAAAATAGAATGCAGAATGAAATAATGTAATGCAAAGTAAATCGACTATGATGGATCTCACAATTAATAGACGATGCATTTTTGTATAATCGAACGGACAGATAAACCATCCATGTCATTCTAGCTGAAACGGATGAGACTGTGACTAATCATGTGCGTGAACCAAGCTTATACGCGTTATACTCGGTTGATTAACCGAGGATTGCGATTACGTTAGTCTTAACATCGATAGTTTTCGATTTATTATTTCGGTTTGATGGCTCAATATTTATTCGAATAAAAAATAAAAGAGAGAAATAAAAAATAAGAATAAAAATAAAAATAAAAAAAAACAAAGAAGAAAAAAATAATTTCGAACAGAAACACTTATTATCTCCTCTTTTTTTTTTTCTATTATTTTTTTAATCGCCTCCTCTCCTCTTTATCCCTTCTTGAAAGAATTTACTATTTCTATTTAATTGCCGCCCACTATAAACAATATCTACCTCCTTCTCATTTTGCGCACTCTTCTGCGTGACGGTTGACAATGGTCTGACCGCACTGCTCTGTCGCTGTTGCTGTTGACGTTGATGTTTCTTCGCGTTGTTAGCCTGTATCAATACACGCGCTTGCGACACCCTAGCTTGCGCTCGAAGGAGTACTTCCGCTTCCTGTCCCCGCCTCGAGTCCGAGGCTGTCCTTGATAATTTTGTTGAAGCTTTCTTAGTAACGATGCCTGCATTTCCCGTCGAATTCCTTGTCGCATCTCCTCGGTGTAATGGAGACCTTTTCGGTGTAATTCACCGTGATCATTCTAATTCCGTTGTTTATGATTTTCCTACGATTTTACGTTAAATCGTGTCTTTGACACGTTTGTTCCCGCCCGATTCTATAAGATTTATGCGATTCAATAGATACACAACGAGAGATTCAATTTCGCTTCACGAATAATCGAACAAATGGACAAAGGAATTAAAAGAACTGAGGGCAGATAGATTAAAATGAAAAAGAATAAAATTAATGAATAAAAAAATAAAATGATTAAGAAAAATACATATATAAATGACAAAAAAAAAATAAATAAATAAAAAGAAAAGAAATGAGAGAGCGAAACACCAGAATAATACGTGTTGCGAATATATCATAGATGTGAAATAATTGCATTTCGTATGATGAGAAGAGAGAGAGAGAGAAAATGTTACCCCTCGGCCTCGTTATCCGTCACGTTTCGAAGTAGATCCTCGTGTTCCCTGTATCGGTGAAGGTCCGCGTATCGAATTTCCGGCTCGAAATCCGAGCTAAACTCCAACTGGCGCGTTCTAGCTGCAAGAGTGTCCATTTCGATGGCCTTGACCTGCTGTTCTAATCGTTGAAGCATATCCGTACTCTCGATAGCCGGGCCTTTTCGCTGCTTCAGGATTAGTTCGAGATTAATCGGGACTTTCGCATCATCGGCACATTCGTGTTGAGGCGCCATAATAGGTTGAACGATCTTCGAGTCTTTGAAAGCTTTCAACTTCTCTTCGAGATTCGCGTCGATGGCTATGTTCTCAGGAAGAGTTTTCCTTCCAGCGAAGCTTGAGATACGTTCAACATCCGTCCCCGATATCTCTTCCCGAGGTTTCGCGCCGATTCTCTTTTCCACTACTCGCAAACTGTGACCGCACTCTACCAACTCCCATTGCTTTAGATTGTCCATCGTCGGACGAGGTGTCGCCACATACTTTCCGGAAGAAGTAGGACTGATATGTTCTTTCGTGGGATGGCGTTCACCGATTTGGCACTGTTTGCTGTTCTCCGTCGTTGATGTCACCTTCCCTGTCTCGAATCCTTTTCGCCCGATTTGCAATCGGATCGAATCTCTGCTCGGTTGCATCCGAGTGAACAGCGATCTCTCTTGATTCTCCATCTTTTCGATTAAAATAATTTATCGCGCGTCGAATGCGTGTTACGATCAAATTTTATAATGGAAAAGGAAGAAATGCTCAGATTTCGATTGTTTTCCGCATAATCGTTCAAACCTCGATTAGTATTGGCAACTCTTCAATATGGACCCTTCATTGACCAAGTGGATAGACTTCTACAGGCGGATGGGTGGCAGCTCGATTTCTCTGTTAGAAAAACATGCGTTATCCTTGTTAAGATGTGTCGTTGGATTGCTTCGCTGGACGACGATCTTCGTCGACGAAGGGACGATTACCACTCTTGACACATTTTTTTCACATTTATTACCCAAAACCCGAGCAGAAGGAACGAGGCACGAAACACGATTCAGCCGATTATCCTTCGCCGGTATTATACCTTTCTCTAATTGGCAACAGTGACATATATGTGTATATATATATATATATATATATATATATATATATGTGTATGAGTATATGTATATATATATATTATTAACAATATATATTATATATTATATATATATTTTATTAACTTAATATATATATATATACCGA
This sequence comes from Apis laboriosa, assembly GCF_014066325.1. NCBI lineage: Eukaryota > Metazoa > Arthropoda > Insecta > Hymenoptera > Apidae > Apis > Apis laboriosa. Next base: position 409,268 of record NW_025221248.1, read on the forward strand.
TAAGCAGAAAGCAACGACGGATAACAGGCACACTTGATGAAAGACAGAAAAGCTTTTTCGACCGATGAAAACTTGGAATTATAATATTTTCGATATATTACCGATTTGATCAAATTTTCGATTCGCGAAGAACTTGCCGATTTAAATAACTAAAGCGCGATAAAGGCGACTAGATTTAGAACGAATCTTTAACCATTTTAATTATATCATTTTCATTGATAAAAATCGATAAAGGGAGTGAATTGATAAATGAAAAGAGAAAGAGGAAAGAAAGAGAAAGAAAAAAAAAACGAGAGATAACGAGAGAAGAAAACGAATGGTAGTGAAACTAATGATATCACATGTACATGGTACTTAGCAATATATATATATATATCGGATCGACTGATAAAAACACGCACGCGTATTTCTAAGGTGTTGATTTGTCGATCTTCGAGTTTATTTTTTTCATTGGCTTATCGCTCGGTGGCCGCGAATCCGCGTTCGAATATTCGAGAATATACGCACATTTTCTCAAAATAAACTCGAATCGGTGGGAAAGAAAATTAGAAGGAAGAAGAAAAAAAAAAAAAAGCGGAAAAATTTGATAAGAAGAAGCCAATTGTCGTTGTTGCGAGACAGATTATACGTTTCGATGGAAAAATTTAACTCGTTGAAACTGTTTCGAGTATGGGTTAATAAAGGTGTGATAAGAAGTATGTTTCTCTTTGTCGTAGTAAGTATCACGGTTGGCCTCGACGGCGGTGCGACGATGGTGAGAATAAAATACCCCCAATTTATCGCGCAATCTACGGAAATTTATACGATTTGTTTCTTCATTGTCAAGAAAAGAAAAAGAAAAGAAGTGATAAAGTTTCAGATGAAGAAAAGAAAATTTTCAAAAGAAAATTGAGGATTTTCGATTGGTTATGATCTATATCGATTGTTGATTATCGATATTGCTCGTAATTATTTAAGAAACGTATCTCTCTTGTCCAAAGAAGTGACCGATCGATAAAATTTCAAAGAACACACAGCACTGCAAGAAAACTCGGCTCGATCGCCGAAAAGATGGGAACGAACAGTCTTAGATTGTGCGTCAATAGACGACTACGAACAACTGGGTCCATTTCCCGAACGATAATAACTCGACCAACCACCACCTCGACTTTGTTAGACCGTTATCAATGATAGATGAAGATAAGCGATAACCGCCTACCTAACTTATTTCGGATTCCAACCTAACTTACAAGAAGAAAAATATATTTATATCATCGTTGAAATTTTCCTATTTAATTGAAATTTTTAATTTTTTCTTTTTAACAATAAGTTAAAAATTATAGTAATAATGTGAATCGCGAATAGGTTTTGAAAATTAGCTAAATATATATATAATTTTTATAAATTATATATAGTTATATATATTAGTCCAAGACTATAATTCTTTTATAGTCTTTTTATAATTCTTATAAAAAACAACTGTTTATCTAAAAGTCTCGTTTTATGCGTTTCTCAGAATACTATGTTTCTTTCATAATGTTTTCCCATAATCGATTTTCAACTGATATCGATTCAATAGATATCGATTTGTCATTCGTATGTCATGACAGACGGTAAAAGAAAGAAAAAAGAGGCGAGAAAATAGGCGATTATAAACGTTCTTTATAGAGTAAGAGTCAATGTGAGATTCGATCGATCCTTCCGTTCAAACAATTCGCCAATGAATGCACGAATGAAGCAAAATTAGAAATAGGCTGCATCGAAAAGATTTGAACAGTTGTGTCTCGAGTTTCTGGAGCCTGGCCAAAAGTAAAATTTTCAAGTATCGCAATATCGTATTCAATATCGAATTTTTTTTTTTTTTTCAAAATTTTCATTCTCGATCGGAAATTCTTTAACAATTTTCCATTATAATCGATAAGAAAAACAAAAAGAATAAAAAGATCGAAAAGAGGAAAGAGAAAAATAAGAAAAAATAAAAATCGCTGAGAAAGATGTTGAATTGAACTTGAAGAAAAATGAATGGAATTACGAAAGAATCATATCTATCGAAGCATATCTGTATACGCGTGATCTAACAGATAAATTGATTATCGAACTGATTAAGCGGCAGCTGTATGCGTTCTTTCGTTTGAAATATAGAGACAGTGCGTTATAAATCGCAGTTAAGAATCGAACAGGTGGCTGGCAAGGCTGAGCCGAAAACGGAATATATCTATTCTCGCCTGATCGAATACGTTCACCTATGTGAATTCAGCACAGTGCGTGATTGAAATTCACCGTTATATAATACAGGATTGAAATAAATAAAAGAAAGTAGTTAGCAATTACTAATAGTAACCAATGTATTAAGCAAATATTTATAAGTATTTTCATAAAATATACGGTAAGTAGTACTGATTCTGACTTTTCTTTTCATGTTGATTATCTTCATTCCAGGTTTGTTCGTTTGACATAAAAATGTATATTAATCCGTGACTCGAATTATCTAAGCAGACGAGACACATTTATAGAAAAATAACATACATTTATAGAAAAATAACTACAGTTACAAACGTATTTAATTAAACTTTGCAAAGTTGAATTATCAAAAACGTATTTTACATTCGCAGAGATTTTAATTGAAAGCGAGATCAAAATCGAAGAGTTTGAAAAATGACTGAATCAAATCTACGATGAAAAATGAGCACGGAAATCATTTCGTGGGAAATAATCCATCAATTCGTCGTTTATTACCAACTTAACTCTCGAACTTATTCACTGAATGATCTCGGTTTGTCATTTATTTGAGAAAATGATGAAAATATTGATTATTTGTGTACTCGATTGTACACAATTGTAAATTGGCACTAAATTGACGGAATGTTTATACAATACGGCATATACAATACCACGCCGCGCCGTTCCATCTTTGGCGTGGCCAAGCCACGATATGAAAATTTCTCACGAATGCGAGACACAAGCGTGTACACCAATTGCGGTCAACTGTGTTCACAATCGACGAAAGCAGTGCTCGTGACTCACTCGTTCGACCAAGTCGATGGTAAACTCTGTTTCTCGCCTTTCGTCTCTCACCTCTTTCCCAATGCGGTCATCTATCATGTCGAGAGCTCAAAGTGCAAGTACCGATAGCAGGTCTGTATTCGACCGCTTCGGTACCCGTACTGCCATCTTTTTCCCTTTCGAGAGGTTTGATCACACTTGAAATTAGATATTCATCTTTCTATCGAATGAATGTTTGCGTATCGATATTATCCTGAAAACACTCTTTTCTTTTTTTTTTCTTTCGTTTCGAATCTAATTCGAATCTAATCGAAATCTTAAGTTTATTTTTAGTTTCAATTTTTTTTTTTAATGTTAAATGAATCATATCGGAAATTTACAAACAATAGATAGAAAATGATAAAGTTCTGTTGCTTTTTCTATACGTCATCGATATGTCGATAAAGTAATAAACGTATATCTGTAATGATTATCAGGAATTTTCTATAGAACAAATTTAACTACAATGGCTAACTTTTTGTATAAAGTTGCATTATAGTGCAGTCTGCATGCTTTACATCGAATAAAAACGTTGAAAATTGTAATAAAAATAATAAAAATTGTAATAAAAAGTTCAATAGATCGAGTTACACGTTTTACACGATAAATGTTCAAATATATATTTTCTTAATAATTATTATATTTCAATTGTGACTGAATTGAAAAGAGAGAAAAAAAAAAGGATACAAAACTGCCCACTGAATGTATTCGTTGAATCATTTTTGATAATTCACGAAAAGTAAAAGTTAAATTAACGAATTCGTTATCCGTAATTAATCGTTACGAAATCATGTGTTTAAAAACATTTAAATTTATAATTTCTTTTTTTGTCATTTGAGTATTGGTTTGAAATTTAGAGAAGATTGTAAATCAGACGCGTTTGAGCAATGCTTATTTATATGTCTTTTTTGACATTGTCAAAAAGACATTTGTCAAGATAACGAATCATTCATATATCAAAGGAAATATTTAACGGATATAAAAGCGCATAAAATTTATACATATTCTTAGAAATTATTATTTTACGACATTAAGTTTGTTTATGATATTATTGTATCACCGCATCATAGAATAATAAAAAAAAAAAAAAATGTTTTAAAAATATACTCGATAACGGTAGAGATTGACGATAACCAGTTGTGAAGACAATTTGAAACATCTTTAAACTAAGTGAATCAGGAAACAAGCGCTATTAATTGTTTATCATGCATGTTCGTTCCATATGACCCAATGCTAGCTTTCAGTTACACGAGACTCACGAATGAAAATATTGAAGCTAGTTTACATAATTCTTTGTCTAATTGATATCATGTACGCAGTTGCGAGTTTGGAATAGAAGTTTTCCTTCACGATTGTCACAAAATGTGCGTTGACAAATTTTAATACTTTTAATATTCGATATATATACTTACATGTTCATACCCTCAGTTTCATCGTTTCAATAAATATAAACGATATTCTTCGATTTTTGATCCCCGAAACATTCCAATTTCAATAATTAACTTTATAAAATTTTATTAAACTGTCAAAAAATTAAACTAACTTTTTTGTTATTTGATCAAATATTTAATTATTCAAATATTTTTTAATTTAATTTTTATATTTTAATAAACAAAACAGTAAACAGTAAAAGAAGAATTACCATCATTATAATGAAATGGAAGATTCTCGGAATTCCCAATTATTGTCCAAAAAATTCAAGATTATTCAATTTTTAATATTGTTTGTAGTGTAATCCACAATATGGAATAACTTTGTGGTTGTTTGAATCAGCATATTTTGATAAATATTTGAACAGATAGAAAAAAATCATTTTTAGTAACATCAGTATTAAACGATACGTACAGTAGGGGAATGTCGATTCGTTAAATGAAAATGGCCTTGATGAAACTCTCATCCAATGTCCGTATGAACATTGCCTATGTACATACAGATGGACAGTCCCCTGATGGCTATCACGGAAGTGAATCGTTTAAAGTATATTCGAGCCGTTGTTAACCGGTGTCTCCGAAAGATAGTTTATCGTTATGGAACAATGAATTTTTTCTAATGAATTTCATCATTAATAAATTTCATGATCGATAGCTGATAAAATCATTTTTATTCTTCTATATGTATCAACTATATTCACATTTATCGATTTCTACTTATTTACTTAAATATTATAAATAAATATTTATTTATAATTAGAGATGGATCAAAATTTTTAGATTTGTATGAAACTTTTCTTTTTTTTGTATGAAGTTTTTTTCATAAGAAATATTATTTTATTGAAAAATAACATTCTAATAAATTTTTATTTCTGAAAATTCAGATTAAAAAAAAGTTTGAGATTATATTTGTAGTCAATAATTATAGTCAATAATATATAATTGCCTTTTTGACTAAGAAAAAATTAAATTTTATTGTTTTTTAAAAAATTGTTTTTTATTGTTTTACTTGAATTAATTAAAATAAGTCAATAATCTACATATAAATCTAATTGAATATTATTGATTAAATAAAAATAAATATATTTTCATAATATTTTTTACAAGTTACGAACAAACTAAGAAATTATACAAATTATTTTTCATTTTGATTTTGAAAATTTTCAATTTTCAAAAAATTTCTTAAAAAATTTAAATATTCATCAAAATTTTTTAAATATTCATAAAAAACTAAAACTTGTTGAAAATCCAATACAATTAATTTTGATTTAAATTTGTTTTTGATTTTGTTGAAATATTAATTTAATTAATATAATTATTTATTTTTTGTTGCTCTTTCATAAACAAAATTTTAACTAATGCTTGCATATAAGAATATTAAAAAATACATATATATTTCAGTATATTTTAGTTGTTTTGCATCAAATTAAACAACATTAAAATATTTTATTTCTAGAATTATTCCTAATGCATAAATTTTTGATGATAATATAATTGAACTATAATAATTTTAATAACTTTTTATCATCTTGTACATCAAAATTAGTATCGTTGATAATTATGGGAATAATTAATTGCAAGATTTTGGTTAAGAACTCATTAAATATTGTAATATCAAATAGTATTTTTTTATTAAATATGATAAACATAATCAGCGATGTTATAAATAGTCCGTAATTATTATTTTTTGTTATTCTTATTTTTATTTTTTTTAAGATCATATACAAATCCTGAACAAAATATAGAATGACATCATTGTATATTTAAGTAGATATTCTCATTCATTTGATTTTCGAGAAACCGAATAGGAACAAAAAGAATCATACGATAATTCACACGTGTGTTTGGTGATGATATATGAATGTTAATCGTATATTCAAAGGCAATATTACTCGTGTACCTAACAAATAAATTCATTTCGTTTGGCTAGTCTAATAGCGTAATGAAATCGCGCGTCTAGTTTATCGTATATCAAGGTTAAATATGTTTCATAACCAGTACAGTGATAAAAAATATATAAATTCGAGAATTTCAATTTTTGTCAATTGAATCGATGGATATTTTTCTTCAAGAAGAATTAAAAAATGAAAATAAATATTTTGATCGATATTGAAAATAATAATTGAATAAACGCGAAATCATCGGATGTTGTTATTATACTTATTGACAAAAGTTAAGAAATATAAAGAAATTCGCCAAGGATTATCTTTTAAAATCAATTGATTGAAATTAAAAAGAAAGTAAAAATTAAAAATATGAAAAGATAATCAATATATTATTACATGATATTTGTAAGGTATTCATTTAATTAATCTATAAAATCATGTCCCTATTCTTGACAATATTTTCGTTAATTCGATTTCATTGTTAAAACAAATGAGTTTCCAATTTAATATAATCTAATAAATGCGAATTTAGATTCAAATCTAGAAATTGCTATTTAATTACATTCATATTTTATTAATATAAAATTATTATTAATTTAATTAATTTAGAAGATTTAAAATTTTAATTTTTAAAATTTTTAAAATTTTTAAAATTTTAATTAATTTGGAAGAATTTTTTGTCATGTTAAAAAGATCATTTTATTCAAATTTTTTCATTTTTAATTATAGTAGTATATGAATTTATACAATATAACAATACATTAATTTATCTATTTGTTTCAAGAAAGAATTAGAAAGTCTGGTTGGAATTTGTTAAACATTTAAGTGAAATTACTAAATAGTCGAGAATTCTATGAATAAGAATAAATTATTTATTTTAAAATAATTTCAAATGTAACATACAACATTCTACTAGATAACAATTTGATTTTAAGGATTTGAAACATATAAAATTTAGTAATAATAATGTGATAATTTGATTGTTTTTCTTATAATCATCCTCACTAAAAATAAAAGAAATTATACGAATAAATTCGTATATCACGATATTTTATAAAATTCATACATTGAAATAAAATATATATATATATATATAATATATAAAATACATTAGAATTAATATATTGTGTTTCAAAATCATATTGAAAAAATATCAGTAAACGTTATTTCAATAATGTTTAATACACAAAATAATACACAAAATATTTTTAAATTTTAAAAATTAATTATCACAACATTCTCTTTGAGAATCATGAATGTAATTAATAGAACAAATATTTATGTAAAATCATAGTTTTATGAATATAAAAAATGAACTTTTTTTTGAAATATTATATTTCTTGTAATACTTACTAATTATACTTTAGATTTTATATATCTCTGCATATTATGAGCATTTTATACATTTTTATATTCAAATTTTGTACAAAATACATAAACATTTGTAATCAAGTAGTTAAATCAATTCTTAGATTTGAATCTAATTTGTGGAATGTCGAATATTAGGAAATCATTATCAATTAATCAACACATCGAAATTAATACAATAAAAAAATAAAAAAGAACACGAAAATATCATCAAAAGCACAAACTGAATCTTGCATTCGATAATTAATTGAATAAATGTCGTGCGAATAAATCATGAAATCTAAGTTATTCAACATCTTAGTCACATAAAAATTATCGATATTTATATATTGTTTTTTTTTTCTTTTTAAAAATAATTATATAATCTGACTATGAAAATATCTTTCTAAATTTTCCTCCTACATATTTTGTATTGTTTCTTTAAGTCGATATTACTTTTGGTCTTCATAAAAATTATATTCGAAAAAATTTGTAATGCCTGTTATATTCTTATGTTATTTTTTAATTCCAAGCTATTGATTTCAAAGGATAAAAAGTATAAAAAAATTCGTCAATGATTGCTTTTTAAATTCATACATCGAGAAATGTACGTATGCACTAGGTATAGATATATTTAAGCGGAAACCGATGATACGTAAACGCGAGCTACAATGCGTGCCGCGCATTCTTGAACGGTGAAAGGAAAGGAAGGAGAAGTTGCTACGCCATGATGTGACGCGCCATATAGGTATCGATAGATAGCGATTCTCCGATAGAAAACCTCGAAACGAATTAGTACGTGTCTACAGTTATAATGTCTAAATGAATAAAAACATAAACGTATGTATCTCGTATAAGAAACTCTGATACAGAAAAAATATGCAGATTTCTATAATAGAATAAATATCGAGAATATTTTATCGTTATCGAATTTGTGATGTAAATGTGTTTTTTTTTATATAAAAAAGAATATTAAAACACGTGTCACCGTTGTATATTTAATGCAAACCATCGAATAAACATCTGACACCTTTGTAAATCGAATGTTTTTCCGATGAACAAAAGTGATGTGTTTCAAAAGAGCATTGATGAAAACAAAAGAATGTTTCACCGCTAATAAATACCTACGAGAATTTATTATTTTGCCACAAAGGAAGCAATTGTCGCAGTTGGAGGTTACGTACGACTATTTTTCTATATTTTAACATTTTATTTTTTTTTTTTCAAACCATTAATGTTGAATATAAGAGCATAATTTTAAAGTACATGCTCGAATGGATGATAGAACTTGATTCAGTGATCCCAGTTGAACCATTTTGCCATGTTTTTTATTTACTGTAACCGATATTTTGCGAATCGAATATTTGACAAGCAATTACATAATATATGCTAAGATCAATTATAATATTGACAGGAATCAATAATTTGCGGAAATCCTCCAAACTTATAAAGTTTTTTCGTCGGAACTTCCTTTGCGTTCTTCTCAAAAAAAGATCGCTGCAGCACTCATTTTTATCTCTGTGTCTTCGATCGCCAAAGTCGACTTCGAAAGACTTATTTGTAATAGCTCAATGTATGCCGTGTGGAATCGTTGGTTGTGTAATCGCTTATGTTCTCGGAATCTTCTTATTTGACAAGACAAATAATTACATCGATAATTTATAAAGATATTACAATATGGTTATATATGTATATATATATATATATATATATATATATATACACCCACATATATAAAACCACATTGTAATATTATATATATATGATTGAGTCAAAAAGAATCGTATGAAAAATATGATTCATTCGATTCGCGAGAAACATATATATTTATATCTTATATGTTTATATACATATATATATAATGTAATGTGTATATTACATATACTGACATATATATATATATGTATGTGTATATATATCCTGATGAGACCAAATTTTATAACAAAGATTTGAAATATTGTTCGCGCAGCTGATGCTCGCGTGAGACTCAAGGTCTAGGGGGAAGGATTTTTCCGTGAGACGACGTTCTCTTACCTGAAATTTGACGCGCAGCCTGGAATGTCGCCTACCGTAGCTGTTTCTGCTCGAATGTTGCTCGAAAGATGTTGGGAGGGGAGGCTGAGATCTTCTCGCGGTTGGATCGTTCACATTATTCGTCTTGTTCCTCACGATGGCCAGGTTATTTACATTTTGATTTCCGTTTGTCGTTTGCATGATCATAGAGGTGTTCGAGGATGGCGTGTCTCGATGACTTTTCGTTCGACGAAGCAAACGGCGCACAGTATTTTTTACAGTCGCGGCCAAATGTGTACCACCACCGCCACCACCGCCGCCACCACCACGTTCACCGGTTTCGTTCATCACTTTGTATTCGACCATTTTTGCTCTGGTTATAGATGCAGGTACCACTTTATGGCTACCCGTCTCCGTTACAAACATCCCAACAATGTCCACTTGCTGCAATATTACTCACTTTTTTTCTCTCAATTTTTCTTTACAACGAATGCTTGCTTCACTTTTTTTAGTTAATTCCACTGGATTTCGTCGTCTGGCTTGCCTCCTTTTCCTTGACGCACTCGGCATAAAAATTCATGTGCTTCTCACACGCTTGCGTTGTTCGGTTTGTCGGCAGAAACACCAGTCAACTGATAAACACAAGATGTTTTCCCACTTGTTTTTGATTATGTGCATATCTAAATGATACACCAATTAAATGGAAAGATTTTTTAATTTTTTTTAAATTTTTTAATTTCTTTTCCATCGAATCATCGCAGAAATGTGATAAATCGGCCAAATTATTGCATATATCACCGTTTCAATTTTTGTCTTAACAAAAAATCGATAAAAAAATTGCGTTCGTTAAACTTCTTTCATAAGGAGCGATAATTTTGAGAGGCGGCAATATTTTTATGAGAAAAGAGGAGGATTGATAGTAAATTTGCCGATAGCAACGCGATAACTAATATATAATACGATATGGTTTATATCAATAACCCATAATTGTCAAAAATGAATGTCGATGAAACGAATATGATTTTAAATAAAAATGCAAGGAATGTCAGAAGATTAAAGATTCGTTTTGAAGTTAATCTTTCAAATGCGATTGATCAAATTAAGAAAAAACGATCAACAATATATTGTGATCGCGATACTTGAATGGAATCTTTTTTAGATTCTATTCTTTGACGATTGTAAAAAACCATTTACACGTTTCAAGTTCTCTCATTGTTGGATATATCCTTGAGTATCCGCTAAATACGTGCGCAAATGAATACTTGAATACATGATTTGAAATTTTAGAAATTTTCCAGATTTAAAGACTGTTGATAAGCACTATTTTAAATACACATATTACAGATTTAGATCTTGAGTTAAGTTTTAGAAATTTGAAATAAATAAAAAACTATTCCTCTAGATTTTATAAACTGAATAAAAATGAAAAATTATCATATTTCAAATGATACGTAAATGTTGTTAATATAATTTTCGCAAGATAAAGAGGGAAAAGTACGTAGTATGGTCAAGACCCCGTGTTTTTCTTCGATTGTACCGCATCAGAGATAACGACAGGAAATTTTTATAAAAGCGATAATAGTTGAATCGGCGAAAAAGACAGAGACAAACGCATCATTTCTCGCTTTATAAGAAAACAAGAAGAACGATTGATGACGTTAAACTTAAAAAATGTTTGATAATCTGACAAATTGGCTTTGCCTTCAACCTATTACTTAAATCATTCTATCATAAATTACGTAATTTATTTGATCACGAATTCTTCTTTGAAATAGAAATTATATTGAGAAAATAAATTTTCTCAGTTCAGAATTTATTGAATCTAACGATAAATAAATAAGTACTTATCGTCGATTCGAATCATATACAAAGTACATATATTAAACAGATTATTATATCATAAATTAACAATAATCTATTAATATTTAATTAATATATTATTATTATATACATTATATAATAATGTATGTATTATATATATATATATTATATTTTTATATATTTATAAAATATATATATAAAAGGAAAAAAATTGTGAAATGAGATAATGAAGCTTTAATAACCTTCGTTATTCATTACTTAATATGCTTCGTTAGTTTCACATTTTTTTGGATATTCATAAAGGTAATTTCATATTCAATTTCGATTCAATAGAATATCAGTTTATAGCTTACAAAAATTTAGCTTCTTTAGGTCGGTATGTTTCAGTGAAAAATCGTAGGTAACCACAGATCGGTTGACGAATATATTTTCACTCATATATTTTCTTGTTATATTTATTACTTATTTTCGATAATCGAGCTAATCAAATTTTGAATCACTTGCTAATTTTTTTCATTTTCATTATTTTTTTAAATTTCGCAAAAACGTCGTCGTATTTGAAATGATCGGTAACTTTTGCGCTGTTCACAAATACTAATGCACGAACATGGTGGAGCATACACCGTATCACGAACACACTCCGTCTTAAACTACACAACAGATTTGAGAAAGAGAAGAAACAAATAGGCAGTGGAGAGGAGAAAAGAAGAGAAAGATAGAAATGGAAGGAGAATCAGAGAGAAAGAGAACGAGAGAGCGTATACCCGACTTCCTAATGTCGTTAAGTTAAACGAATTAGGCCAGTTCTTCGATACTCGCACAAGTACGTAACCTTAGACTATATAGTCGACAAACTGAGATCGCGTTCAATTATGACACATGATTTAATTCTTTTAGTTTCTTAATATTTACCAGAAAAAACAATTTATGATTTCCACAATTAAAATACGGACAAATGTTAACAATAATGAGATTGGTCATACATTCATTTATATGACTTCCATCGATCGAAAATTATCTAAAAAATGGTAATTATCTAAAAAAGATTTTTACATTGAGTTTCATAATTTTTAAATTTATTATATAAAGAACAAGATTTTAAACAATTTTATAACTAACTATACGTATAATCAGTAGTCAAACTTATTTTTCAAAATATTTACAAAAAAAATGATTACTATGCATAGAATTTCTATAAATATACATCCGTGACAAAGTGTATATCAGCATGCGATTACTACTTATCAATTGTATATACATATATACACATCAGAGCGGTTAACATTTAAAGTACATAACAGGTGAATTAATATCATCACACTTACAATTAATATCTATCTAGAGTTTCGATTCGTAGAATGAAAAAATAATATGAAACAATTTTTAAATAAAATTGATGGATGTTATAATAGATATTAACAATAGATATTAAATATAATATCATTATTATTGTAATTATTTCGATCTAAAGATTGTTTTATATTTATATTTTATTTTATATTCGTGAATAGCTATTTTCTATGAATACTATTTATAAATATAATTATAAATAAAATTTCCGCATAATATCTAAATTCAACATCGATATCGAGATATTGAAATATTTCGAAATCCATGAGAAAGAAACTAGTTTAGAATAGAATTTTTTGACTAATTCATATCGTTATTTACATATTGCTGCTTGTCGCCACGAGTTGTTATATTAACAGTTGATAACAGTTGTCTGTTGATGCACGTGTCATGAAGTATATCTATCGAAAATATAATAATAGTAACTTTTTTTTGCAAATATCTCAGGATTAAAATCGAATAGCGGTTATATGTATGAAAAATTTGTTCAAAATCTTACTTTTTAATAATAGTTATTTATTTATTCAGAATTAAAATAATTCTTCAGAATTTAAAATAATTTTTTGTTGTTATAATTTCTAAAATTTAATTCAAAATTTAAATCTGTAATATGCATCATATATTTAAAACATTGATTATTAGTAATTTTCAGATTTTGAGAAAAAAAAATATATTATGAATAAATAAAGTAATAAATATGTTCTTTTTTAATCATTCACTTACATGTGTGATTTCAAAATGTGAAATTTTGATTCATAGAGATTCGTGGATCACAGTTTAAGAAATGTTATTTTATATTTCAAAATCATTGAAATCGATATTCGCTTCTCATGATATTATTTAAATTATCTTTTTTCTACATAATTACTATAATCACTATCAAACTGTGTAAACATTTGCATTTGATTGAACAAAAGATCGATTCGATTAGATTCCGTGTCTAAAAATTTAAAGATTTAATTTTGAAAACAAAATCAAGATTAAGAAACGATCAAGGAAAAAGCTGACGAATGATTATAATCGAATTTGTTATAATATCGGCGAAACATAAGACGATAGTAACATGCATTGACAAATCCAACAGTCATGTAATATCATCAATCGTTATATACTCGTGTCACGCATCTCTTCGCTGTTCTTCGTTCACGATTCGTAATGTTTTGATTAATGAGCCTATCGGTTGGTAAGTGAATCATAAAAGATTTGTTTTACGAACGACGAAACGAACACCTGATTGCATTTATAATATTTACAAACATTATCGAAGTCTAAGTAAGAAAATAACAATTCGATATTTTTAATTTTAATTTCGATTTTTTTGAGAATGGGAAATTTTTTTTATTTATTGTGTTAAATATCTCTATCATCTAAGGATGTGATGTATAATATATGTGATGTATAAATATATATACATATTTTAAATTTTAATTTATCATTCTATCGCATATAATTTATATATATATATATATAATTGATTTAAAAATTAAAATTTTTATTCGTAAAAATTGCAATTATCTGCTTGTGATTGTTAAGTGTTTGATTTTGAATATTAAAAATTTGTGCAATAAACAATGATTTCAAATGCTTTGTTTACACCTTCGCTTTCTATACGTGATTGGGAATGATATAGAATGGATTGGAATGAAGTGGAACGGAATGGAATGAAACGAAATTGAACGTAACAGAACGGAACGGAACGGAACGGAATGAAATGGAATGGAATGAAATAAAAAAAAAGAAACAAGGTATATATTGTGTAAGTATATAAGTATATAAGTAAAGTAAGATTTTTCTTTAAGCACAGGAATGGATAATTTTCACATTAACACTCACATCACAAATTGTGATTCAAATCGCACATTCGATTGTAGAAAATAAAATAAACGGTAAAAATTAAAATGAAATAAAAATTCAAAGCGTCGCATCACATGGTTTTTCACTGTATTTGTCGTATTTCCGTTGAACGATATTACGCGGAAAAATAAAATAGTGATTCGCATCAAGCAAACCAGGATTGACGAAATTAGCGAGCGAATCGTGTACGAATGTGTTGCTTGACTGCGAGTCTCCTGCTAACTGAGCGTAGAACGGCCGTGACGGAGACACGCGAGCTCTGCTCGAGTCGAGCTCTTTCGTTACTGGATCTTACACCGTCGACATGTTCTCTCCTTCTCTTTCTTCCTCACTATCCTTCTAATACGCATATGCTCCCTCCACCTCTTTTTCTTTCTTTTATATGTTAAGCTGTGTGTGCACGAATACTAACGCAATGCACAAGTCACCGCTATTTTACCGAAGAATATTCATACAATAGCTTATTTTTTTCCAATAATTTTTCAATTGGATTTATACATCAAATACAACATTCCGATAAGTTTTTCATGAAGTAGCATAGTAAAGTACCAAGTGATCAATTCGCGATCGATTTTAATACTTATTAATAGGTGAAAAAAATATCAATCGTGCAAGCTAGTCACTATTAAATAATTATCGATAAGTGTGTTTACGACTTCAACAACGATCAACTTCTTTTATATATCCATTTACTCTAGTCACGTATAGCATCATTGTACGTGCATGCATTTCTGCGTGCACTGGATGCCATCATAGATAGAATAGAAATTAAACAGACAATACCACGCCTAGATACATTCGTTGTGCAACAAGTACATTTTAAGCGAACGAAAAGGAGGGAAGGAAGGAGGAAGATTGTGACGAAAGGAAAGACATAATATACGGGATATAGAAAGTTGTAGATCCATTATATTAATTGACTTTGGGATATATAAAATATACGAAACGAGCCTCCCGAGGCTATGCTCACGGAAAAAAATTGAATGTCAAGGTTAACTGATTTGACCTTTATGTATTAACTTTTATGTATTTTCTTAATTCTTTACCTCATTTCTTACTCGAGATTTTTTTTGGATTTTTTTTCCGATAAAAAAAGATATTTAATGATTTTTTCACTTTATTATAATACACATATAATATATAAATTAATTTTTTTTTCTTATATATATTCTTATATAAATAAAACAGGGTAATCAACCGCGCAATCACATTGTGAAGAATTCAATATAGAACTACTACAAGTGGAAAGTTTGGGATAATGCGTTTAATGCTCGAAAAGTTTCCAAAGACTACGAACAGAGATATCTTATTCTTGATGTACATATGTATTAGAAAGCGAATCCTATGCAGCTAGCCATAAGATCCTGATGGATCGTAAAAGCGAATGAGAAAATAATTATCGATTCTCGAATCAACTTCGCATCCTTGACACGATCCACTTGTATGCGTATATATACATTAGATATCGACCTACTTAATCGTCAGTTTACTGATTTTTTTACATAAACTTAAAATATGAGAGAAATAATCTTATTTTCGTCTCTTAATTTATATATCAAAATATAATATATAATAATATTTATATAATATATTTTGTGTAAACTCGATAAAAAAAAAGTTTTTTGAAAGAATCAACTGTGATCAATTGCATTCCTATGTCATGTTTCGCTCGTTATGGCATTCTTAAGTCGGACACTTTTACTATGTGTGTTCTTTTCTGACTCACATACAACTGATTACACCGACAACATACCGATTAAATCAACTTTTTTCCTCGAAGTTTTACAAGCCACGGTCATTCTAACAAGTGACGCAACAATCGTTATAGCGGTAAAAAAGAACCGCGTAACTAACTTCGTTAGTTAATGTCATTTTTTTCTGAAAAATCTATATAGATATCCTTTATCATTATTTTCAAAGAGACAGAATGTTGATTAAACTATCAATCAAATGCAAAAGTAACTTTTTAGTGCAAAGAATAGAAGGGTCTTTTTAGGTAGAGACCTTTGCTTACATTTTGTTAAAGATTAACAATTTTAGGAACTTCATACGATACTGATGTTATTATTCTGAACACACGTGTTATATGTATTTAACCTTCGATTTATCGATTCTCCAAACCTGTATAATCAATGCGAAATGGGTGAAGCACACCCTTGGCATTGTATTAAGCATGGAAGAGGTCTCGAAAGGACTACACGATAAGAAACGCATTAGAATGTCAGATAAAGGAAAGAATAGATTAAGATTGATGGATAACAACTATATATACAAGTATTATAATCGAGATTAACTATAGGAGAAAACTTATAAGTTCTTTTTTCTCAGAAAGCAAACAATGAATGACAATTTCCAATTGTTTAAATAAAATGATAAAAACGATATTTTATTCTTTCATTTCTTCAAAAAAATTAGCATGCATGCATAAATATGTATATGTATATATTTACATATATTAATCTTAATATTAAGAAACAAATTGTATATCTAATATTTTCAAGGAGATAACGTTTCAAAATTTTTTATCTAGTTCTCTTGTTCTATATTGCTTCTATAATTTATTATAGAATATTTTAATAATTTATTATATATTTGTAAACAATAAATGTATATTGTAAATAACTAAATAATAAAATAAAATATTGTAAAACACTAAATCAATTTTTTTTTCTATTTCAAAAACTTTTATGAATAATAGTGAATAATACTTCATAGATGAAATTCATTATAGATGCATAAGGATAATATGTATACGATTGAATTCGAATCTATGGAGAAGTTTTTAATTTAACTATTTAATTATTATACCATTTTTAATTTAAACTATAAATTACGTTTTACATATCAAGAATAAAGATAAAGTTGTAAAACTATATTTCAATGATTTTCAAATATTATAGAAAACAAAATTCCAAAATAACTTTTTCCTATACATATAACCGTTTTTGGTTTTCGAAATAATTATAAAAAAAGATTGTTATATATAAAATTTTACTTATATATATATAAATCAACGGGCGATTGCTACTTATCAATTGTTTAAATAAATATTTGCGGCGTATCCAGAAAATAACGAGTTAATATCACTACATTTAGCAATCGATACAATGTTGAAAAATAAAACAATTTTTAACTATATTAATTAATTTTTACTTATAACCGAAATTATAGTAATGTTATAACAATAAATATTAAATATTAATATCACTATTATCATTTTATCATTATCATTTCGATCGTTTTAAGATTGTTTATATTTTATTTTCACATTTTTTTTTCGCAGGTTGAAAAATAAATATTAACAACAATGTGAGAATGTTCATATATCTTTGATATAAATTGGGGTTAATATAATTCAAATATATCACAATTCATGAAGAAATAATTTTTTGATTAATTCATTGTTGTATGTATAATTCATTATTGTATGTATTAGTTATCTGTTAGTGTGATGTATTTATATTAACAAAAAATAAGTGACGGTTGCATATTTATGGTTGTTGTCATGGACGCATACATATAAATAAAATTCTAATAATAATAGTATTATATAATATTATATAATATAATATAATATATGTTATTAAATAATAATAATAGTATTATAATGTAATAATAGTATTTTTTTTTTCAAATATTTTTAAAACCCATTATCAGTTATATATATAGAAAAAAGTTAATTTCTATAATATATTAATTTCTATATTTAGTAATTATCATAATCAAAGAGGAATTAGCTTTTCTGTAATTTCATTAAAATGTGATTTGCGGAGAAGGAAAAAGGAAAAAAATTTATAATGGAAAACAATGACGAATATATTTGTTTGCCATCAAAAATTAGTAAAGATCAAGCTCAAGAGAATGGATACAAAAAACATGCATAGTCGTACTAAGTTAATTGCTTGACGTTGCTTTTGTTTCCTCTTCGATATTCGATTAATCTGCAAAAAAAATATGAAGCCTTGCCACTGTTACTCGCGATGCTTCAAGTGACACGAAATCGCATACAAACTATTTTCGAAGGTATTGTTCGTAGCTTTTGAGAAATCAACGATAAGCTTGATCGAGAAAAAAACGCTCTTCTAGCATGATAATGCGGTGGAGGTAAAATTTTTATTTTCAAAAGGAAACATGTTTCAATTCAGATTTCCTTTAAATTTTAGTTCATCGATAAAATTTTTTTTTCTTCATTTTTCCATCAATTTTTATTTTAATTTAATTTTCTTTTAATTTTTTATTTTTTTATATATATCTATTGGAATTTATCTAAATGTACATATATATTTTTTTTCATGTATTCAATGTATTAAAAATGTTACGTGTCAAAAAATGATACAAAATATATATTCAAAAAATTGCCAGATTTTTGTTACAAATTGTTTATTTCAAAGCTTAAAATTTTTTTTGCAATTACATATAATATAATATAATGTCCAAAACTTTTTTTTAATTTATGAATTTATAAATATAAATATTTTATATTTTTATTAATCAATTTCGAAATCATTTTATTTTTTTTAATTTATTTTCTTTCATAAGTTGAAACATTTCTTTTAATATTTTATATTTTATATTTTAAGAAAAAAATCAATTAAAAGTCACCAATCTGATAAATATAACGTCTGTTATATTATAAACATGAATTTGTTAAAAATTTTTTTAATTTGAAAAAATTTTTAAATTTTATTAAAATGATTCCTAAAATCGATTTGTAAAAATGTGTTTGTAAATTGGAAACAACGCTTCCAATACTATATCGTAATTGGAGAAAGTATGTTTTGTGATTCATCGTACATTCTTTATGTCTTGAAATAAACAATTTATGGCAAAAATCTTCGAACATATATTATTATTACTACTACTACTATTATCATCATCGTCGTCATCATCATTAAATGTAAGGATAGAAAAGAAATATTTTTCTTTTTTTCTTCTCAAACAAAAACGATTTAATATGTATATGTATATGTATATATATACATACATACATATATATATATATATATATATATATATATATATACTTATAATATTCAATAAATCAAACTCAAAATTATATTTCGAATTCGGTTAAATTTTTTTCAACAACTATATATATACATATACAAAGTATTGATAATCGTGTTATATCTTTGAAATATTATAGAGAAGCAAATACATTAACAAAATGTCAATTAAAGTCAGAATAGAGCACAATAATAATAAAACGAAAACAGAGTGAATCATTTCATTTTTAATACAATTTTCGATTATTTATAACTTAATAAATAAATCTTAATCAATATTTTTTCATATCAAGTTTTGTATTTATTTCAGTTTTTAAAATTAGTTCTCATAATGTGCCACGAATAATTTTGAATGTAATTTTCTTTTCTTTTAGAATTAATTTTCAGAATTTAAATTTTCGTTCTTTGTAATTTTGTAAGTATGTATTAATATTAATATAAAATTTTATTTTATGAAATATATATGAATTCCTGAAATGTAACGCTGTGTCAATCATTTAAGTTTATTGTAAAAAGAAAAATATAACAAAACTGCGTATCGTGAATCAATCAACAACGAAGATTTCGTTATGAAATGTTCACTGATATACATATATTGCGTTGCTATACACTGTTTGGTGATCGTTCCGCAGTTATTCACCATCCGTAGGTGGAAATCGACATGAAAACAATTGACTCGATTCGAGATGGAGGAATGTAAAAGAATTGTGTATGAGTGGGGACAATAGATTCTCAATGAACGGTTGCACTGCCATTTATGGCGATCGCTGTCGTTCTTGACCAGCTAGCAGCTGTTTCATACTGTTTTATAGCTGTATCGAAGAAGATTCGCGTTCACAAATCGAATCGTGAAATTATAAATTATTTGATATACGAATAAAAATTAATAAAAACAGTAACTATTTATATATATTTAATGAATAATATTATTTATCCCTATATATTTTTCAAAACTATAATGGATTCGAAATGAAATACTTTATATTATGGATATTATAAGTTCATTCGATACAATGAAGTTAAGAAATCTCATCGAGTACCCTTTTGTATCGTTTTCTTTCTCTCTTCTCCCGTTACATGAATTCGTGCAGAAAGGTAACGATCGCCATCTGGCGTTAGTTTTGCCAAGTGAATTTGAAACTCTATCGGTGCACTGTCTAGCTAGTAACCGTTCTCGTTTCATTTGTGTCTTTTAATTGTGCTATATTTGAAGAGTTAGTTTGAGAAGATTATACTGCAAAGAAAGCTGGAAAGATAACGCAGAAAACTAGAAACAAAAAATTGTCTGTGACGAATTGGTGAAGCGATGAAAAATAAATGAGCTTTGTGACAAATTCAAACATTCTAATTCAATGTAAGTGTTTATACAATTAATGTGATTCAATGTAAATATTATTAAAAATATAATGAAATAGTGAGGAGAAAGGCAGCATACAATAGCTGTGCAGTTAAAAACAAAAATGTTTGTGTCTGCTAGCAATGATGGATTGATCTGTGAGTTCGAAGATAGAGCAATCAGGACAATACTTGAATTGAGGATAAATCTCTGTTTGACCATAAAAATATTGTACCGTAGTTCACGATTCTCTTCTCTAATCACTTCTCTCACTGTGCCGCTTTCTTCGATCTTCTCTGTTTCATTATAATCAGACTTTTCGACAACGCTTGCTTGCATATGGGAAAAACAGATATTTTTTCGAAAAAACAAAAAAAAAATTTAGACTATAAACGATAAAAGATTAAAATGGAGACAAACCAAATCTCAATGACAAAATTAGTTATAAAAAAAATTGAATAATAATTTTTCTTTGCAAAAGGGAAAAAGGATCTATATGTATGGTTCGCTATATGCATCATAGTCTGCGACAAATTGGCGAAATGCCGTGAACTAGATTCATGCTTAACGAATAATTATAAACGAATTCGTTTAAGATAGTGGCTAAACTTAGGCATCAGCTAGCGAGCACAAAGTTCGCGGTCAATCGAATTCAAGCAATTCAAGGTGAACCGATAACCCCGACATCAAGAACGAGGGCGTGTTAGTAATATATTTTCTTACCAACAAATCCACAGGTAATTATTTTCTATTCGCAATATTATATACATTTGATATTATTATTCCTTATAATCAATTCGTTCGATTATACGAATTATATATTAGATTGATCGTATTATGATATTTCGAGAATAGGAACAATTGGATCTTTTAGATCGTTTCTTCAATTAGTGTTTCATTTCTTATTACATGGCATTCCCAGCTGATATTCAGCTCAACGAACAATTATCAACGCCAATGAATAAGCGTGTCGACGAAAAGAGAGCAATTCTCGATTAGATGAAAAAGGAAAGATGAAAAGAAAGTAAGAAGGAGGAACGTCGCGCGAGTCGACTGGTATACTACACACGCGATCTTTGTAAACGAATCAGCGCCCATACAATTCTGCTCAACGTACTATCCGATTCTCGCAACAATTCGACCGAATATATAATGCGAAACATTCTCGTCGAAACACCGTAAAAATAAGTTTTATCAATTTGACGATTTTTCTTCTATCTCTCTTTTTCTCTTGTCCTCTTTCAAAGGAAAAGGCATGTTATGTAAACTAATAAATAAAATTTTCTAATCAAAAATATATATATATAAGATGATAGCTTGAGATGATACTCTCTTGAAAATTGCTAATTTAATATTTCAATATGATGCAATACATTTCTGATTAACCAAACTTTCTTTTTGATAATCATCTAATGAATAATTGGAAAGAAAAAATGAAAAAATCTATATAATAATAATAATATTGATACTAGCCGAGTATACATTCTTATATAGTTGGGAAAAATATAAAAATTTTCCAATTATCAAAACATCGAATATTCGATGTACGTTCAACTATTTAATCAAATAATAAATAAATTATATTATCGAATATGTACAATTATTATGACGAAGTGAATATAAACGATATCAATTCAACTTATTCAAGTTTTATTAGATTATATGACGCATATGATATGAAAACTGGCAAGATGCAATTGATTCAAAAAATAAACTCGGCCACCGACCGACCACATTACCGAGAGAAAATTCGAAAGCAACCAATCGTGGAAACCTGTTCAGCCGAGTCATCGGGTATTGCACGATATCTCGATGCGCGAAACAGAATCCGACCTATTCGACCGAGTAAAAATCAAGTATTCGAGTAACGTTTGCAATTTCCGATTGAGTACAACATCAATTTCACGAATTCAATCGTAAGCGCGAAATATGTTTTCCTTCTTTTCTTACAATCAGACTCTAGATATTTTTTTTTATCGATAAATATTACGTTAGTACTCTGCGGTACCCCGAACCGTTAATCAAACATGTCACGAAGCACCCTTGAATTACGCATCCGTCACAATAGAGCAACATAATCAAATACACACGATTACGTTCAGATCGTTACACTAACGGTAAACTAATCTTATTTTGATTCAATTTTTATTTTTAAACGATCATATCTTTCTTTTTTTTCTTCTATTATTTTCTAATCGCAACTTCGATGCTTCAAACAAAATAATTTTGTTTTGCGGGCACCGCAAATGCAAATCTTTTTCTGAACGTAATCGTTCAACCTTCAACCATACCCTTAACACTTTTGCGTGACAAGGCACATTATCGATCGACGAAATAGCGATCGTGTTCTTTCTTCTATTGTAGTTCGAAATGGAACGCACACGAGATACAAAATTGCGCATTCGTAACATTTTTAAAAACACGATGAGCCATTTCATCTTCGAGAGAACAGTTACGATTACATGAGCTTAATGGATTTCGTTTTCCCATAAATTTTCGTACTTACTTTGGAGTTTGTGACGTGGTCGGCCGGCACTGATTCTGGAACAGTTTGCAAAGTGCTCCGCATACTAGCGGACATTGTAGGCCAGCCAGTTTTACTGCCTCAAACCCTCCAACGCTTCGACGATGCACCCTCTCCCCTTACGCCTGAAACAGAATATTCACGCACTTGATTAAAATCTTTTTTTTTTTCGAAAGATAAATTCGAAATGCTTCAATAACTTGCGAAAATGTATCTCCTTTTTTTGAAAAATGAGTAAAAGTACAGTTATTTTCGCAACGATTGACAGTACGGACTGACATGAGCGATAACATTGCGCATCTGGCTCATAGACGATCATTAGACTGCTCTATAATAGTAACTCGGTCGACCAAGCGCGGTCGCGATTCTAACGCACCTTCTCCGTTGCGGTGCGTGCATCTTCACCGTGAATCCATGACGCGTGAATGGTATGCAGTCCGGCAAACAAATACAAAAATCTTTTCGTCCCATTGAAAACGTAACGCTTAACGTCGACAATAATAGTGATCGTAACATATAGCTAAAAAATGTTCTTCTCGACTTGTTTCACTACAATTACGTTTCAGTCTATCAGTTACGCATCAATTTTGCATAAACATTGTTTTATATTGATCTTCGGAGTGGGATATGAATTTGATATTTTGTGATCTAACACGAATGAGGACACGGACGCTGTTGCATTAAATCACCTATAGAAATGGACATATATACAGGTAGGCGAAAGTGAATTATACCTTGTTTCTAGTAACATCTGGCCAATTTCGTCTTTCGCTTTTCTAATTCATAGCAAAAGTTTATTATCGCATATAGTCTCGTGTAATCAGAGCGAATAAGATAAAATACAAAATCGGAAAATATAAAAATCGCGTGTGTCGCGTGTAAATGCATCGAGTCAGGGAAAGCGACGTTTTAAACGGTAAAGAGAAAACATACATTCGCTGCGCTTTTGCACCTATTTCGAATAAACAATACTATGCACGAATCGTTTAATCACACAATTCATGTTTTTTGAAAGAAAAAAAAAACATACTGACATTATTCGATTTCTAAGAAAAGACGAAAGAAGTAATAAATGTCTCAATTTCAATGCGCATTTATTCAAATGCTCTAATATAAATTCTTCGAGTAGAATAAAATTGGCAAAAGTTGTTCCTCAGCACCAAGATTATTAATTCATTTAAAGCATTATCTTTGCTAATGATATAAATCAATTCGTAAAACCAATTGATCAATGTTTGGTTCGATTAAATAATCAAGAAACAAGATTATAAGAAAAGATGCTGCCTGCCTTGGAATTGATCAATGCGAGACTATGTAATTTTAACATCGCTACACACATTAAGGCACGAAACATTAAGTAAGAATATTATTATATTTTTGTTTTTAGTCAATTGCTTTATGAGATAAAAACATAGGCCAATATATTATTATAAATAGAGAAAAATAGATATTACTATAACAAAGAGAAATTTTGCTTTTTTTTTTAGAAAAAATCGGAATATTAAATTTTTTATGATTATATAATCAAGATCGTTTCAATTATACATAAGTTAAAAAATGGTTTTTATTAACAGTGAGATTCCGAATGACGATGAAACAGATGTTTTGAATATACTTTTAATATTTAGTCAACACCTGTAAGATATTTCAAATTAATAATAGAAACATTGAAAATGAGCAAATTATTTGAAGAAACTGAAAAAAACTTCAATTGGAAATTTTGCGGTGGAAAAAAAACGTGTGCATTTGTGTTGAACTATTTGAATCGGTTATAAAATATGCGCGCGATATCTGTAAATATCCATCAGGCTGTGACGGAAATCATACAATGCGTTAAACTTATTCGAAAGAATCAAAAGTTAAGAAAAAGATTGATAATCAAATTAAAATATATAGATTGTATGAAGCGTTAAGCGAAATTGGATTTTAGATTTTAACCATATAACTATAAGTCGAATCACGCACATAAAATCTGAATCGTCAAACTAGTTTGAAACTTCTTAAACCAACCGCCGCTCCCTCTATAATCGTTATACATAAACGCTTTTACTTCGAAAATTTAATTATTCTATTTCGGCTTTGTAATTTGACAAATTACGAGAAAAGTTTCTCTCTTCTTTTGTTTTGTTTTTTCATTGATTGTACCACGGATCAAAACTATTACATAAACGCATGAACCAGGGTTCCATAATGTAATCCAAGAATAAATCGTTGGCTAACGTGTAACAACTCATATCCCCCTTCTCTTTTATCTATTGCTATCCATCCCTATTTGTGGAGTAGTTTATTAAAGACAAGTTTGTATAGTTCTTTCGAATCAAGCATAACTTGTGAAATCTAGAAAAGAACAGCAAATATAAAATATGACACTAAGTCGTGTAATCTATGATGATAATAACGATGAACATATGTATTTGGCAATCGGTAATACTTAATTAATACATATACATATCATGAACACGGAAAGAAAATTGGAACACGAATAACAACAAAATGCCAAGTTTTCACATATCAAGCGTGTTTGTTTCTTACAAAACAGAGCAATCATTCAAAGAACAATGCTCGAAGTTAACGTAAACGATGAATATCTTGATAATTGTGAACATGATCGTGAAAGTACAAAGGGATTGTTAGAAATGATCAATATTTGCAATATCATTCGAACGAATTGCGTAAAGTTCTACGAGTGATGTCTAATCGAATCGATTATTATTGCTGCAATATTAACTTTTCATGCTCTTGAATCAAAATGTCAAAAAATCAATTCTTTCAAAATAAATAAATAAAATCAGAGTATAGAGGAAAAAAATTGTAACGAAAAAATAATATATTTAAAGAAAAGAAAGAGTGACAGTTTCATAGAGGATAGAAACATAGAGAAATATTATTCATGACTATTAATCGATCAATAAGATGTTATAATAGTAATTCTTTATAGATTTAAATTAAGAAAAATTTCATAACATCGAAAAATACAATTAATTTGCAGTGAAAAGAATAAAGGTTTATAGATAAAAAAAAATAAAAATATTTTAATTAGAAAAAAAAATTTGCTGATATCTATAGTCCGAAAATGATCTTGATCACACGTAAATATTGGCAAACGATATGATTGTTATATGCATTGTTTCGATGAGTGAATGTCGATCCCTCGTTTTTTACAGCCATATCGGTTTCGCGTACGTTGGTCGGTGTTGAACACTCCACAAAATATATACGCTACTTTGTTCATTGTATGTATGTATATAGCTTGGATAGTGGGGCGATACGTCAACGAGAAACGCGCTCCCCAACTAGCCTCGAGGTGTGCTCGTGACAGAGAATGAGTAAAATGTAGGGTTAGGTTGACTAGTGAGCGAAATCAACGACTATGGAAATGAATAATTGAAGAGAAATTTTTTGCGAGTTTTGATTCAAATAAAAAAAATAGCAAAAAGAAAAAATGGAAAAAAAAAACGAGCGAAATAAATTCTCGTGACATGCTTCGTAGACAATTTCTTCCATTCGAGTCTGACTTTTTCGATACTTACCATCCTTACACGAATGTACACACAAACGAGCGATCGTATATGGTCATAGTGCGCGCGAGCGCAATTACATACGGCACGGCACATAGACGCGACACACGCGCATGCATACACGCCAGTCATACGAACGAAACCCACACCCACTTGTATTGCTAGCTAGGACGCAACACGTTCTGGGATCACTAGTCCGTTAAGATACGTACACGTCGAGATGCATATACACGCGTACGAGTACGAAAGCAGCACGCGTTTATCTAAGGTAAAAGTCTCGGCGTTGAAGTTGAGGTGCTTGACGAGGACAGCGGTGGAAGCGGCGGTGGCGGTGACGGCGGCGGTGGTAGCAGCACCAGCGACAGTAGCAGCACCAGCGATTCAAGCTTCGTCTGCCACATGCAACGAGTCTCCGATCCGAAATCGGTGGCGAATACGGAAAGTACACTCGAAAAACGGTGATGATCGGATACTTCGGACGTCACACATCGGTGATTGCGTTTAAAGTTGTGAATGCGCGCGATAGCTCGCTATTTTTCTTTCTCTTCGCTTCCCATTTCTTCTTTTCTTTTCTTTTTTCCCTTGCCTTCCCTTTTTGTCCCTTCCCTTCTCTTCTC
The DNA here is from genome assembly GCF_014066325.1 of Apis laboriosa. Taxonomy (NCBI): domain Eukaryota; kingdom Metazoa; phylum Arthropoda; class Insecta; order Hymenoptera; family Apidae; genus Apis; species Apis laboriosa. The sequence continues at coordinate 436,991 of NW_025221248.1, forward strand.
AACCCTTTTCTTCTCTTCTCTTTGCGACTATTCTATTCTTTCCTCTCTACACGACGTTCCCTCTCGTTTACTCTTTCTATTATACTGTCTTTCCTATCTATCTCTCACTCTTTCACTCTCTATCCCACTCGTGTGCACGTATACTCTTTCACTCTAGTGCCTGTTCTCTCTCTCTATTTCAATCGCTCCTTCTCTGTCGCTCTCTTTGGATGTCCGTCAGTAACCTAGAAAGCGGTAGCGGCGGCCATTCAGGATTACGGGACTCCGTCCGTACGTCCGCCTTGTCCGAGCGATCGAGTAAGAGGATACGTTACCGACATATAACCTATGTTCCGTTTCTATCACGAAATCCTAATATTTTAGTCCCGTTTTAACTGTTTGGAGCAAGCCGATGAATCTGATAATTTTCACGCCGCGAACGCGCATACGCACATATTTCGAGATTCGACGACGCGACGATATTGCTTTATTAACGACAAGATGATAAAACGCAATCCGAATGGTATTAATCGATCTTAAAATTCTAAAAACTGTCCACAGAAATGACACTGTACTCCTTGAATGCAAGCACTACTCACTAGCCGCGATCTTCGTTGAGAGAACGCACCTTCGCCACGACAGATCGGCAAGAGCACTACGAAGCTATGGGTGTGCTTCTTTTGCTAGTGTTCTCACGTTTCGATCGACGCGATAAAAACCAAAACCGAATGATCCTTTAATTGAACGGCTTCAATACAAGAGATATTTACCCATTTGTGACAGATTTTCCGTACGAGACGCACCACATTAACGACCGTCCCCCACCTATTACCACATACAGACATTACCACACTTTGATTTTTCAAGATGGCGACGTACCGTCGTCGGGTCGAAACACGATGCGGATGGACTCTAAAGTTGCAGCGCTGCGATCGCGTTAATCACCGACGCTTCGCGACAACGAACGATACGTTTACCCGCGAACTTTTGAATCACTTATACTTATAATCTTTGAAATACCGGATAACCGATTTTCCAACACGTTTGAATAGAGGAGATGTCTAGGAAAAATATATTACTTTGATATTTTTCTATGAATATTATTCGATGTGTATACTGATACAGTTTCACTCTGTTTGTTTCGAGTTTAGTCTCAAAACATGGGATACTTCTGTTAGAGAGTAATCTAATCAATAGCAAAATATTTTTGTAACAATTCTTCGTATATATCTTTGTCGGTTTTCAAAAATAGGCAAAAAATTATTCTATCCACCTGTAATTTGAAAGATATATCAATATCTTAATGTATCAATGCATATACTTTATTAATATAGAATCTTACAGCGTTTTTGTTCTCTATTAGGAACTTCTTGACTGTCAATAAAGCCACTTTAGCTGCTGGTCTTTGTGGATATCCATAAATTCCTGTTGATATACAAGGGAAAGCAATTGTGCGCAATTGATTTTCTCTAGCAACGATTAAACTGTTTTCATAACATTCCTTTAATTTTTCTGGTTTTTCCCCTTGTGGACCAACAGTATGAATCACATCTAAAATATTATACTTACATAACTAGTATTCTCTTTACTATATTAAAATATACTAACACTTTGCTGGCAACATATAACCACCGGTTATTTTAGCTTCACCGACATGACATCCACCTAAAGTAGCACATTCTTTTTTCAAATTAGGTCCAGCAGCTTTGTGTATAGCTCCATCAACTATAGAATGATTAAATATTTTTTTTACATGTTGCTCATATCTTTATTTTTAATTGTACAATTACAATTTTTAATTGTAAAAAACATTTTAATATACCTCCACCGCCGCCAAGAAGAGTCGAGTTTGCTGCATTGACGATCGCATCTATTTCAAGAGATGTGATATCTCCTTGCCATATCGAAATTTTATTAGCCATTTCTTCGTTGATCTTTTCAATTTTTTCGAGATCGGTCAAATTTATATTTGCTTTATTTTTATTCCAGTATTGGAACCATGTTGGTATTTCGTCTATCGTATTTATAATTCCCTTATAGTATTTCCTTTTTTCTTCTGGCGGCATGTTCAAGAATTTCTCTGTTTAACACAGATAATAATAATCAACGATGTTTTATGGCATTTTCCTTTTTATATATATTGTTTCATTATTTAATATAATATATATATAATATTTTGAGATGACGTAACTTATATTCAATTGCAATAAACAATCAAAACGATCAACATTTACATAACTACCAAAATAAACAAAATGATCGTATGTCTTACGTTTTTCAATTTCGAACGACATTTTTGATTGAGGTTTAACAAATGTAACAAAATTCTTTCCAATCAAGAAATTCTGAATGGTCGATCGAACTACGGCGATAACTGCAAAACGATCGGCGATGTTCGCCTGTAAATCAGAAATAATTTTCTTCTCACTACGCAATTCACTTAGCCCTTGATATTCCTTCGACCCTTACTCTGAGAGTCAACATAGTCCCCCACTCGAAAAATGCGTTAATGATTTTTTTCAACCATGAATTTGTACCTCCACAAATGAAGAATTCAGTTAAAATTTGAATTTTTTCACCTTTAAAAGGAACTCGAGCTTACTCACAGTGAAAACTATCTTGTTTTGCTCCTATCTCTGAGTTGAGATCGTGACCGATGGAAACATAGAAACGAATCGTTGTTGTTGCATTGAAACATGCATATAGACATCTGGTGGAGGATAATGCAAACAGATAAGTATTTTCGCGATGTAAATACGCCATCTGTTTCGATAATCGAATACTGTATTTAAATTTAAGTAAATAAATATGCAAAATTTAACTTTTGACATTTTGGCTTTATTCAATAAATTTTTTCTTAGTAGAATCTCTCAACTTCTAACATTACGTTATTTCAAATAAATATTACGAATATTATTAAAAAGTAATTAATAATAGAATAAAAAATAAATGAAAATGAAGAAAATGTGTAAATGATTCTAATAGATATAAGGGATATTTATGTTATGTGAAATGTCATGGCTTAGTTGAATATTACAAAAATAATAATGAAATATTGTTTATATATTAATGCGATTTTTTTTTTGAACAATAATATGGTTTATATGTATCAAATTAATCTAAATAAAATTGCTTTGTTATATGATTTTATTTTATTTAAGTAACATTTAAAAAAAAATTTTTATTAGAACGAAAAATAATTAATCACCAATATTTTTTTAGTTTCCATTATTCCATTAAAGTTAATTATAACTATTATAACTTTTCTTTCTTCTATATATTGCAAATAAAATGGAATATTTTACTTTTCTTTTTATATAAATATTATTTTTGATTTGATTTAACAACTTTAAACATAAATGCGATTCATTTTTACAATTACATTCAATATATAGATAAATATGGTATAGATCATAATCGAAAAGTTTATTTAAAACGCATAGTTGAATATAATAATGAACGTCGATATCGACGCCGATGTGAACTTTAACGCCAACGCCAACGTCGACGTCAACATCGACGCCGACGCTTAATATCTCCAACAACGCCACCGTGAAGAGAACCATTGAACGAATTTTATTCTTATGCTTTTCTACGTTTACATGTATAGAGAAAGGCTTCGCAGCGCATGCTGAAAGCTACAATTATCGATCCATTCGCGCCTGAGCTTTCGCATTCAGTTCACAAGCTTTACGTACGTTGTTCAAGTGAAATCGTCTTGCGTGCTATATAATCAGACTAAATCAAGTATTTATTTAATATTTATTACCGAATTTGTTGGCTATAAAGGATGCCACGCCGTATGGATAACACTAAAACAATATTTATATTCTGTGAGTTTTCTCAATTAGCTTGCTGTTAATATTGTTAATTCGCAACGAGATAGTAGTGTATTTAATTTCTGCAATGAAGAATTTTGAAGATTAAAGCAACTCGATTATTTTTACATAGTTTTGAATTTTGTTTTATGTTATAAAACGATACTGGACTTTTAGTTGAACAACGAAGTTTGAACTATATTTCAAACCTATTAATTAAATTTGGCTAAAATTTTTTCGATTTAGAATTTCTTCGATTACAATTGTATCATCGTTTTTATTGTCATGATATCATCATACCAATTAATACTAATTTTTATATTAAGATAATTAAATTGCATCATTATTTTGAATAAATATAAAAGACATGATGAAAGAATTTATAACATTTTATAATATTATTATTAAATCATTTAACCAATAGAATATGTCGTATAATTTCTATGAGATATTTTTTTCTAAAGTTAATCATCTCGACCTTTTATCAGAGAAGTGAAAAACTCTTAATGGAAAAGTTATCGACGCGCACACTCTTTTGATGAATAGTTATTACAAAAAATGATCAAGAAACTTACCTCATTTTCTAATAAACGATATTTTTCTTCAGGGTGTGTCTTGAATACGGCGTTCAGCGTGCCTAATTCGTCGATACCACAAAAATTAGATGATATACCATATACGACATATGAACCAAATACGACATATCAACCATATACGACATATCAACCATATACGACATATCAACCATATACGACACGTCGAATGCCAAAAGTATTCATCGATTTGCCTGTATCCAAAACCAAACAATCTTTGGTAAGAATATCATCTTGAAACGTGAACGATTCTTAATTTTATTAATGATATAATAAAACTTGTTTCTTTTATAATATTTTGATAAATGCATATTTCGATATAATGATGAATGCGTGTATTTAGTTTCAGCGATTCCTTTAAATTGATACGTATGTCTGAATAATTATTTAAATGAATCCTTAATACTAATTGCTTTGTCGTGGAAACGTAATAATCGGATTTATCGTTGAACAAAATTATATCTCGAAAAATTGATCTAAACTCCTTTTAGCACTCCTTGAGATTATAGTAATATATTATATATATGAATATAATTGCATTTTTTAAAATTTATTCGCACTTATTTTTTTGGTCGAAAAGTATTGATTAGATGTAGATGCAAGTATTCAATCTGATAACTTTCTCTTGTTATATCTTTTAGATTTCATTTCGTTTCCACAAAACTGTATATGCTATATATTTTATATATTCTAATCGTAACAATATATATGTTTTATACATTAAAAAATATATGATAATGTTTATATATATGATATGATAATGCTTTTGAATAACGAAACACAAATTTTTATTAAAATGAAAGGAAACTTAATCGTTCATATTTATCGAAAGAATGTAAATTTAATTAGAATAAATTACATTTATTACATTTCAAACAATGACTTTAAAATTGATTTATTTTAAAGTTGGCGGTAAATTTCGAACTGAAGAGTACTACAACGATGTCTTTGGAATCAACGACACATAGGTCATTTTCCACGGAACAACCTTTGTATCGTTTGGATCGCAGTAATGGACAAGCTTGCATTCTCTTACAAGTAGATGCTCTGATTACGGTGAAATATCGAACAAAATTCGGAGATGATGAAGTAAGATTTTATTGTATTTGAATAACACATAATAGTATATATAAATAAATATAAAAATGAGAAAACTATGTAATGTTATTTTTTTTAGGAAGTGAGCATTTATGTTCCAAATGATGCCACTGTGACAGGCAATTGTGATAACGAAAATACAGTGACGATGTCACTTAAATGGAAAGCATTCTTATTATCATGGAGTTTCGCAAAGGTAATTTCAAAGAATTTAAATTTTTTTTTATTGAAGTTTCATAAAGTTTCATAAAGTAATTATTATTTTTAAGATTGAATTTATATTATTTTTAAGTTTGTTCAATTATTTCGAATCACATCGAATAATTTTTCTTTGTTAAATTTTTTAAATTATTTGAATTAGAAATATATTATTTAAGAAGAATTCTTGAAATGATGAATTGATAAAAATAATTTGCGTGGACACGCAACTATAATAATTTTCTTTCCTTGGCATATGCTATTAGCTAAACAGTTCATTCATAGAAACGACTCAGGTCACGAATATTACGTTATTTTAAAAGCTCTCTCTCTCTCTCTCTCTCTCTCTCTTTGTTTCTTTCGTATAAATCGATACTGACAAGCCCTTTTTTTCCTTCCGTTTATTTATGGATATATAGATATTTCACTTTCTTCATGCGCGACAATTTTCTATCCTCTTCTAAATCGATCAGTATCATTGATTGAAATTGTTTTAATCTTTGAATTATCCTTTGAATTAATCAATTTGGAAATAATTGTGAATTAATAAAAGGAAAATATTTTTTAGACACCTGGTGGCGAACGATGGTACGTTGAGAAAATCGAACTTACATATAACTCGAGTGATCGGCATTTCGAACATATCGATCAACCAAGTAAGTCGAACTGAATAGTGGTCTCATCGCGCGGAATATTCTTCTCGCTAATGTTATAATTTTAATCTGTTTTTGTACAAGATAAGACAATAAGGTTGAGCACTGGACAAAAGCATAGCTCCATGTTGTTCCCGACACCAGTTGGAAAATCGTACGCTTGCAGTGGTGAGACAGAAATTCCATTGACCGATGGGAAAAATCACGCCAAATTGCTCCTCAGGTATAAATTCGATTAATTTCTCATCGATAATATTAATTAAGGAAATGTATTAATGTATGTATATATAGAATTATATAAAAATTAAGCTTCCGATAATTGATATTCACGGATGAATTCGTTTGAAATTTCAGAGATATGAAACTGCAACCGTTTAAATTCAAGAATAACGAATTTGCAGCGGAATTCTCGTGTACATCATTAAGCGCACGAGGATTTAGGGACGAAACCGCGCCTGTTGCGGTTGGCTCGACCTTGGCTGCTGCCGTTCTACTTACTATTGCCGGTTACGCGGCCTATCGTTATTTCAAAGTGAAGAAAGTCAAATATGATACTATGGAATAAGGGCTCTTTGGAAACGCTGCCTAAGACGATGTAATTTAAAAGACGACCAATCTTTTCTACGAGATCCTTTTCTCTAGTTGCGTAGTCGTCGTCGTCGTCGTCGTTATACAACGGTATTTTGCTCGACTGATCGACAACGTCATCGGTATAAGCGTTCATTCTTGAATTTCATAGAATGTTGGCGTTTATTAGTTTACTCGCGTCGAGTTATCCGACTGAAACAAGGAACAAGAAGATTAGGCAACAATAGAAAAAAAAAAAAACTTTTATCTAAGAAATATCGTTTCCTTCTAATTATTACCCGATTCTCTAACAATCGTAAAATTTTATCGAATTGTTTGGTTCGAAGCTAATATTGATCGTAAAACAAAGCGTAGGCGTATCGTGTCAAATAGAATTTCCTCGGTTTGTATTTTTAGATTGGTATTAAATTCTTCTTTGAAAAATTTTCTGATTCTTGCAAAAGAATCGATTAAAATGCATTAAAAACGATTGTATAACAACTATATCGCGTATTTCGAATAAATATTGCAAAATACGTGTTAAATTCGTATTTGCAAGCTCTGATGGTTGTATCGATAAATATCGAATACTAATCCACTATTACTATAGATATAACTATATAATTTAACATTATTTAAGAGAACAACTCAGAGGATAAAGCTTTATATGACAGCTTGCTTCCCGACAAGGTTTGCGTTTGTCGTATTTTGCAATGTGAAAAACATTGTTTTAGCATAGTTATATAAGTCGAAAGAAATTAATCCTATCTACGTTATGATATATATTCAAATTGGTGCAATTTTCGATAATTTGCTTAATCTTGATATACATATATCTCGTTTCCATTATAATTGTAAAATTATACCAAACCTTCGACGATATCTTTGGAAGCTTAAGAAAAGCAAGCCCTAATTGGCAGCTGATAATGAGATTCGTTAAAGAAACGAATAGATGTGCGTGGTTTTCATCACAGAAACACCCCATCTTTTGACATCGGTCACGTGGTTCTAGTTTAAGATTTGATAATTTATTCTGATTTTAAATGTATATAGTATCTACATGTACGACGTTACCGTAAACGTCTAAAATTGCAAATAAGAAGACTCAAATATTATATTTACTTTTACATTTACGATTGAATTAATTATAAATGCTATCGATTAGAAAATTGTTTTCACTGTTTTACTTCAAGCGAACGAGGTAAAACAAAAAATTGATATAATTTATAAATCATGATTCGAGGTCTCGTACCTGCATTTTACATGCATAGAATTATCGCTAGAATAGGTCATTTCATTTATTATCTTCTAATTCTCGATGTAACATATCATGTAAATATTTTAGGACGCGGTCGATAAAGCTTGTCATAAAAAGTACTTCGTTTCTTAGAAGAAAAAGAATGTTTTTCTTTTTTTTTTTTTTGTTTTCAAATATCCATTGTTTATTATCCTACTCGTTTTCTGTTTTCTTTTCTTTTCTTTTACTTTTTTTTTTTTTTTCGTTCTTGAAACGAAATCATTCCTCGATTAACACGAGCTTTCACGACCGTGTCGTATTTTTAAATATATACCTTTAAAATATTGCGAATTCGTTACTCTCTAGTCAATGGATAGTCCATTGTCGTGAACATATCTTGACGCGTAAACTTATTATCCCCGAGATGATCGAGCAAAAAAATCGAAGATTTATTGCCTCTTTGGAATGGAATGGAAATAAGAGAAAATCTTATTCGATCTTCGATTATATACTATTGTAAAAGTTTCGAAGATACGAAAGGAAAAGCGTACATCTAAAGAGGCAACAGGAAGAAAATATATCGAATCGAACGGTCGGTTGACGAATGATGACGTATTAAACGTAATCTGCACGCGAGCGTATATGTTTACGCGTGTTCGGCAGGAATAAACTTACAATTAGAGATATGTGCGTAACACGAACCTCTGTCTTCCAAACGTGTATTAAAGTTGAACTTTCGTGTGTATTATGTATACGTATATGTATACATATTTAACTACGTGTACATTTATACAAGACACATGTATTGCACATATGCGTATATTTATGAATATGTATACACTCATATGCTATGTACACAAACCATGACACACACATACACACACACACACATATACACATACACATACACATATATATACACAATATTTAATATATTTGGAGAACGAGAGAGAGAGAGTGGGGAAAAGAGAGAAAGAGAGAGAAAGAAAGAATGATATTATGGATATCGTATGTCTCACTTCCGTAACAAAATCGACATGATCGCACTTGATTCACGATGTTACGTCGGCAGAATAAAGGAATGTGTGTTTCTTTTTTCGCGCGGTTCGAATAATTCGGAAGACGTGAATCTAGCAAATCTAGTATACTCTTTACAGAGTGATGTGATGTTCACGTTTGAATTTTTTGAAGATACTACAATAAACTAATTTAGGATCCGTCGGTATGCAAAACTATGGTTTAGATGTAATTATAAAAATGTATTTTTGTGCTAAAGTAAATCTTATTATAAATATTATTCATAGCTATAGCTCGATTGATCGAAGATAACACGATGTGACTTTCAATGTTTCCCGTTACAAGGCGTTATGACAGCGAAGTGTTGCCAGCTAAAAGTGAAATGCGAACGAGAGTAAAAAGATTTATACAAAGAAAAGAGATCGTGGGAGGTGGGAGATATAATGAGAATATACGATGATAAAAGTGCGAAGCCGCGACAGCTTTGAGAATTGAACATCAATAAATAAATAATGAGGATAACATCACGAGAATCATATAGTTCGACCTATTTCTGCAATTTTGAATCTGATAAGAATCAACGTGACGCGAGATATAATTCACAAAGACGAAATACATATGTACTTATATCGATAAAGCGTGTTGAATAAAATTGTATCATATCGATAAAATAAAGGCTGTTATACAAGTTTGTTTGTGATCGATTAATCCCTTAATTAATCCCTAATTATTTTGTTTTTGAATATATCATGACACACAATAATTACAGAATAGATATAACGGATATATTCGCATTAGAAAAATTCTTATTTATATAATCAATGTATATATCAAGTTAATATAACAAGGAATATAATCTAATAAGAAAAAAAGATAATATAAAATAATATAATACAATAAAAAAATAGAAAGTTAATGTAATAACTTAATAACGTTAATAACGAAAACAAAAATGTAATAAATATATAATATGGATTCGTGAGAAAGCCATGATGATTGCTAAAATAAGTTAATATAATTATATTATATCCATATATCCAACTTTATATTATTTGAACTAATATAAAATAATTTAAAATTATTATACAGTTTACAGTTTTAGTATATATTTTTCATATTTTTGGAAATATTAAAAATTTAGTATTAACAATTTTATTTTTATATAATATTCTCTTATAAGCTCGAATAAATTTAATTTATCGTACATTCAACAATATTTAATACAATATTTGTATTAAGATGCTACAAAAAATATTTTTTTTACATCTTTATTAAATCCATTTAATACGAAGAATCAAAAATATTTCGTTTTGTTTTAAATCTAACTATTATATTTAATCGACATCGATTTATAAATTCATGCTAAAATATAATATTTTGTGGACATAGAATAATCATTCGTTCTTATGATACATAAATGTATCATAAAGAGTCGAAATATTTAAAATTTTTTTATCTCGAAAATTTTCTCATTGGCTAATATAATAAATATGATAAAACGAAAATCTGTATCATTTGTAATGAATCGTAATCGAAAATTGCGTAAGATATCTCTCTTCGATACGATCGGGCGAATCATAAATATATCTGTTAGACATAATTTGTACGTACATAAGTACTTACATACACATATATGATATAGATACGTATTTACATACATATTACATACATATATTACATACATATTGTAGGTAGGTGTAATAGCAGATGCGTGTTTGGAAAAGAGAGAGGGGATAGTGCGACATAATAATTTCAGGTGGTGGCCTGTGGAAAAGGGCGTGAAAAGTACAGTCAAGCAGGCTTATGGCCGATGCCGCGTGGAGCGCGGAATCCCCCAGGGTTTACGCAACCCGGCGTTATTCATTGTCGCAATGTCTATTGAAATCTCCGCGACAATGGGTGGAGCAGGCCGATCGCATTGTCGTTCGCGTGCATCCGTGTCCCTCTACTGGTTGGCCGGCTAGACAGTCCAATCTTTCGAAAAGATCGTCGGTAACCGAGGATTACCTACGCCTCTTAATCTCGAATCTTCGAATGTCTTCCGTATAAAAGTATTCCCTGAGAGAGATAATGCAACAACGTGTATAATATCAATGACGCGAGATATTACCGATTACAATACAAAATGGATGGTTGGAGAAATAATTGTGCGTAATTGGCTACGTTTGATGACAGATGGGATCCTGGCGGGGGTTCGAGATACGAACGGAATGAAGAAAGAGGAAAAAAGATAGGAATAGATATAGAGATGGAGAGGGGATAGGGAAGGGGACGGGGATGGTCTATAATTTATAAACTAGGGGCTGTTTTGGGGTAATTGCAGATAACGATGGGGCGGTCCGGATAACAAGCCGACATGGGAGTCACTGGACACCCTGCCACTCCAGCATCCACCGGTAACACCATAACCTTCGTTATACATATACGGCTATTCTCTTGTACTCTATATCGTTCGCATCGCTGTCCAACCATAAGTTACGTCATGCGTGATACCGCTCTACGAGGGTTCTCTTAATAAATCGTGGCTTCTCTACTTCTATTTAATGAGATTACGTTCATTTTCGTCGCGATTGAAATCAAAGAAAATGTAATATAAGAAGAGAAAAAAGGATAGCCACGATCAAACATTTTCACTGTGATCATTTAGAAAATTTATGTAATCGATCGAAAGTAAATCGTATTTTAAAGCGTTCTTCACATTTATTGATGCGTAATACGTATTAGTCGACTGTTGCCTCTCCCAGCTAAGGATCCATTTAGTTCGCATAAAAGCTGCTTACCTGGCCTCCCTATTTCGTGGTTTCGTGGTAGAAAACCACGATTGCAATCACGACGATCTAGTGGATTTTGAGCGTTTATACGTTTTTACGTGAATGGCGGTACGATGGAAATTTATGTAAATTCGAGAAACGGACGACGGATCAAACTCTGATTTAATTCGTTATGCGAAATATGCGATCCATTTCTCGGACTAACGTATGACGGGAATGTGGAATAGGAAAACTGGGCAGACTTAGGATTCGTTGCGTTGTAAGAAGAATGATCACGATATAATCAAATGATAACTTTGGAGCGAGCAGCTTGTCCGAGATTGGCTCGCATTTTAATCGGTAGTATACATATATATACGTGGACGGAGGGGAGGCGCTTCCTGGAGGCGCTATAAATACAACTCTCGGAGGTATGACGCGATAATTACTCAATTCCCACAGCGTAGCGAGTAGCTTGGTCAACTATATAGAAGATGATAAACCGATAAAGAAATGGCGCGGCCTTGAGATGTCTGCGCGGTCAGCGTTAAGAATTATCGTAACGTAGCGTTATGTTTTCTTCTCTAACACTTCATCTTCTCCAAATAGTATAGCGTATTACTTTCACGAGATAAAAACTCCATTGCGTTTTACACCGTCCTCTACGAAGAAATTAAATTTTCTTATCGTATAATAATGTCAAATCGCATATTGATATTGCTTGAAAAAAAAAAAAAAAATCGAAGATTTATGAGTATCATGCACAAACTGTAAACACGAAACTTCTCTAGGCGTAACCTCTAATTAAATAAATCTTGATTGCGTTATGGACGATTTCATCGATTGTAAGCTAATCCCTGACGAGAAAAAGGGTGACAATGATACACGTACGCAAAAAGGAAAAATGTCCTGGAGGGTTACCTATTACATTGCACATAACGTGTCTATCTATAGAGTGTTAATATATGGAATATTTGAAGAGTTTATATTAGAAATCGAATTTACATTGTTAAGCAATTAAGTTGTAAGTTCGCGTTAGATGAAATGAGATGGAGACACAATTTTATCTCTGTCGTTGCTTTCTAACGCAAATTGAATTGCTTATATGATTTAATAAATAAGTCTTGACCGATATTTTTATACAAAAACAAAATTTTGCGTTTATACAGTGGTTTTTTATTATTGCGAATTAACCAAAGATGTTTAAAAAATATATTAACACTCTGTACAATCAAGATGAATTGAATAATATGAAGTCAACGATACTATTGGATGGATGATTCGTTCGTTTCAAATTTTCTATTTCGTCAATTTTATTGATCGAGATCGATGATTTTTTTTTTCTTTCTTTCTTTTAAATTAATTAGTAAGTAAGTAGTAAATTGTAACGTGCAATGTAATTTCTGATACACATTAAGAAATTGTCAAACTGATTATTAATGTATTTGTTACACCATTTGCTATGAGAGAAAGTTTATCGGATTGAAAAATGAACACAGAGATGGGTAGAGGGGTAAAAGAAAGAGAGAAAATGAGAGAGGGGAAAGGTTAGAGAAAAAGACGGGAACGTGGCGTGAATGGAGGGAGTTCATAATAACATCGAAGGGCCAACAGGGTTTTCTGTATTCAGATGCTCTTTTCAAGAGTGAGAACCCTCCTCGACGCGCATTCAAGTGTCGCCGCTTTGTAATACCTCTTAATACCGCTCGCTGTCGTTATTAAGGATCCGGAACATATTGTCGACATAACAGTGGCAAATACCTCTATGGCGTCAAGCCTTTATTGTTGATGCGAGTGCGGGCACGGGCGCGTTGCCCACGACAGGAAGCGGAATGAGATGGGAATTTTTTCGAAAAAATTTCGAATCGTCCGAATCTGGTATTCGAACATAGTGAGTATCGTCGAGATTTCACAAACATCTGTCATTTATTTGTTAAATAGAACGAATTTAATTAATTTTCCTTTCTAAAAGTTTTTACTACGAATTTTAATATATATATATATGTATATATATACACGTATAAAAATAGAAAAATAAAAAGAAACAAGTGTGAGAACGAGTTTGTAGGTCTTGGCAGATTTATGCCACTATGCAAAAGTCGTACTTTACCTGCAGATAAATCGTGCGAGTCAGCGAAAGACGATTCTAGCGAGAGACCTGCGTCCACCATTTTTTCCCACAAAACTCACCTGACACAAACCTCGCAGATAAGAGGAGGTCGAATGTGCGAGGTAGCGCATATTAGGAACGGTTTCTTCGATCAAGTAACGTGCCAACGTCAAGTCAAAATACCAAATATGCGTTTAAGTATTATACAAAGATAAATCGAACAGAACGAACGTTTTTTCTGCATTTTTAACTCGTCTATATTGATATATGACGCGACGAATGATATAATACGATTGAAATGAAAAAAAGGAAGAATCTTTTTCTTTTTAACAAAGTTTTTTTTATTTATAGAAAAGTAGGGCGCGATTGATCAAAAGTAGCGCGAAAAAAGCTGAAACGCAAAAGAGATAACACGATTTTTTGGAGCGTTCTTTGAACGATGTTTCTTTAGAAGTCCTTTTAATCCCACCCGGACCGATCATTCTGTGTTATAAGCCTCGCGCAATGTGTTTAGCCGATGCCCGTTACAATAGGGACGATGACAGTCCACCGTTTCGACTACCCTCAAATCACTGAGCGCGCCTAACTAACCGTGTAATCGGCAATTTTAGCCTATTAGGACATCCTACGTATTTCGCTACGTATTTCCCTCCGTAAATTACATTGGATGCGATTTCATATCTCTATCTGTTAACAAATAGCAATTAACAGATCTTGGCGCGTATCGCGGGTCTCCTCTAAAATCGAATCTTTTATCGGATAAACAATTAAAGAAGATTAAACTGTTCGTGGTATCGAAGTAGAAATTCAATCGGATCAAACATCTGCTTTCATTTTCAGAGAAGTTGAACACGATATCGAAGTTGTAAAAAAGATAGACACGACGAAGAAGAAGACGAAGTTCGATTTTGTTCCGTTGTCGAATCTGGAACGCGAACCTACTGACACGGAACCACGGCATAAAGTGGCCAGTGACACATAAAGGGCATATTTTCTAGCATTAGAAAGGTCTCGGCTACCTGTGTTCACGCCTGTTCGCGTTTTCCGTCCGTCCAAAGAATCTCCTACACCGATCTCTCTACCCCGAGCCGTTAATGGGAAAATAACCGACGGATTACGTCGCTTAATCCTCTCGCTAACACGATATTTCATTGTCCCGCGAAACGAGAAATAATCTCGCGTTTTTCTCTTTTTCTCTTTCCGTTGCTCCCGAATCTCTGTGATCTGTTAGACCGATCGTGGAAACGTTTCGTTTCGAAATTGATGAAAAATATTCAACGAGATGAGAGACGAAGTGAAGGCGAAGGAACGAGAAACGAATTAAAGAGAAAATTTAGAATAAATCGAGCTAGCTCACCTGCTCGTACCGAGAACGTACGAATAGTTTCTAAAAATAAATTCGGTCGACCGATCGTCGACGATTCTAGTCGTCTCGCGTATATGTAATGCACGAGCGCGCAAAGATAGTCGCTATCTCGACGAGCCGGTGTCCGATGTCGGCCACCAACGCGACCGCCGCGTCGTGTCGGAACTTTCGATCCCCGCGTGCCGAACGCACCGCTTATTGTTCGCCGATATTAATTTTAGAGATATATAAACGTACCTATCCACACTATCCACTAGCGAGCTACGTGTTTGCATAGAAGAAATACGAGGTGCGTCAAAGGCGTTCTTTCGTTTATCGTTGGATCGGGCACTATTTTATTGCGAAATTTGAACCGCGGTTCGGTTTCGATCATCAACGACACACAACGGCAATTAATGATTTTTAAATATTACGTTTCGATAAAAGTTCCCTCCCTTTTGGGCACGTCTCTTCTTCCATCCAGAGTTAAGCACGCGCCACTTATGAAAGTGTTGTCGCAAAGCCCCTCTGTGCGCTTTGTTCCTGTAGCCTTGTTTTAGGTGAAACCGTAGATACTTGACGTCGTCGTCCACGTCTCGTTCTCGTCATGGACAAAACGATCGTAAACGCGGAGTTCAAATCTACGAGAGAGATAGTCCGGTTTAATTTATCCGGATTTACACCGGTGAAGATGCCAACGGCTCGCTTTCCGTCGCGTTTCAAGGGGCTGAACGAGGACAAATGGAGGATCGTCGCGAGTCGATTTTGCACAGAGCCATTTTGGAATGCAATTAAACGCGGTACAACGAAATACGATGCTGGTGCTGCTACCGTTGACGGTGCTCCGCTTCGTTCCGTTACGTTCCGCTTTGCTTCGCTTCTCCCTTCGTTTTCTCCCTTCTCCTCCACTTCTCATCGTTTGCCCCCGATTGTCGTCTCCTACTCATCGAACGCTAGGAACACCTCTGTTTATCCAGGTATGAATTTCTTCGGCCCAATTATTTTATTCTTTTTTTCCTCTCAATTCGCCAGATTTATTCATTAGACGAGAGCTTTCGAAATATTATCCAATTCCAGTTCGAGGATGAAACGAACGAACGAGCCACTCAATAATTCGTGATCGAGCAAAAGAAAGAAGGAAAAAAATTGAATAACCTTCGACCGAATGTGCAACTACGATTTTAGGAATCATTTCGAAAAGAAAGCATTCCCCTGCCCTACGAAAACTGCACCAAAGGATACAAAGAAGATACTCGGAGGATAAAGGTGAGAGAGGAAGAGAAAGAAGAAAAGAGAGAGAAAAGAGAGAGAGAGACAGAGGGGGAGGGGGAGAGCGAGCGAGCGAGCGAGCCAGAGAAAGAGAGAGAGAGAGAGAAAGAGATAGAGAGGGGTGGGAAAATGGCGGCTCGGAGGACATCCGACACCAAATCGAAGGAGACGCCATCGCAAAGCGCGGCACCGCCCCTCTATCATCGGTTCTTGCCTCACCGAGTGTCATCGGTCCGTCTAACGCGCGCTATCCGAATTGAAACGAGTTTTCCCACGAAAGGCGAAAGAAAAGTCGGCGCGACTCGACGCGTTTGGGAGAATTCTTTCTTTTATGCCGAGATTATCCGCATCGCCGTGATCCAAGTCGATCCGGGTCTGGTTGTAGCTTTTTTCGTTTGGTTTTCGTTTTCGGTCGTTCGACTTCGGATCCCTCGATGGAAACTCGTCAAAGTCGCGCGGCTGCAATCCATCTTGGCGTCTGTGATCGGCAATTAGTCGGAAAAGGCGGAGCGAATTCAAAGGATTGGCAAGGCGTGGCTGGCATCGAGATTTTCGTGGCTGTTAAAAGACACGTTCGTTTGTCTCCGACAGAGGATCGGCTCTCATTGATCTACGTAACGCCGGTGGTCTGTCAAGCTATTTCCATCCGACTTCCTGCCGACGGACAAGACAAGATCCTGTCAGCCCGTTCTCTCCTGCCAGTCTCTCTGTGTCTCCCTTCCTGTCTCTCTCTATTACTTGTCCTATCCTATCCATGGATCTTTTCTCGTCCATAATCTTTAATCGGACATAATCGCGAATCGTTTGTTCGAAAAAAGAAAACGATGAATCGCGGATTGATATTCGCAGATAGATTTTCATTGGTAAAATTACGCATGTTCCAAACGGAAAGAGAAGGAAGCATGGTTGTCGTAAGTAAAACTCGCGATAAATAAAAAGATGGACGAGAGGGGGAGAATCGTTGCAGGTGTTGTGAAATTAATCGAACGCGAGGCGTGATAGCACCACGTAGAATCACAACATGGTGTACGGTAACGTTGTCGCGTTCCGTTTCCGGTGTTTGTTGCTTCGCTCCTATACTCTCAGACGTGGGCCGCCAACTCATTCAATCGTACGTGCTCGCGTATTTGTCCGCGACTTTCCACGATTTTGGCATATTTTTCTTTTTCTTCTCTCTCTCTCTCTCTCTCTCTCTCTCTCTCTCGAGACGAACGAAGGTTGAACGAAGGTTGGACGAAGGTTGGAAGAATGGCGAGATCGTTATGAAAGCATAATATGAAATTATTATGGAATTTTGAAAATCGGGGGACAGGTCGGAACGATCGTTCTTAGGTGAGGAAAGACCGGCAAGAGGAAGCCGGTGGGTCTCCGTGGACACCGAATGGGGTGGCTTTGGACGGGGGGTAGAAGTTTGCACCGCCCCCGTGCCGCTCCAATGGGACGAGCTCGCGCGCTCCCCGTCGACCAATGGCGAGGAGCGAGCGCGTCGTATCGTGCCGTGTTGCGCTCCACTCCTCGGCGTACGAGCGCGTTACGAAAAACGAAAAAGAAGCTTGAGCGGAAGATGATGAGGGAGAGAGAAAGAGAGAGAGGGCACCCGCCGACAACCTCCTCCACCAACTGCATCGGCACCGACATCGGCGCGGAGTGATCGGCAGTGCCATTGGCACCACTACAATCGTCGTTCGCGTTACCACAGTAGCAGCAGAGCCGTGTTACCGCGCTCGACACGCGATCGACGCGATATTTTCTTCTATGATAAATCATTTCGCCCCGAAAAGATTTGCGTATCGGTTCGTTCCTGTGTGAGAAGAAGTGTGTTCCGAGAGGTGATAAAACGGTGTGTAGAATCGTTGTATCCGTATGTGATAAATGTCGCGGGGCTCGAGGGAAGCCGTTTCTTCTACGCTCGATGGAACTACGTTGCATAGGAGATTGATGTGCATCGGCGGTAAGGATTTATGAATGAAGATACCGAATGGCGGGGACGTGAATGAAACACGGTCGATCGAATAAGCGTCGATCGTTCGAGCAACGGATGCTTATTTTTCCGACAAGTTACATCAAACCGAAGGTACGCGTCGTACGACGTTCGAATCGCGTTTATTCCTCGGATCGATAACGCGAGTCCGCGATCGTGGTTGCAGGCGAAGCGCTCGGACGTCGCAACGGAGAAATGAGCCTCGTGTGACCGGCGAGAAGCTGAAAAAATAACGAGACAACGAGAATGCCCGATAGTTCGGATCAATTGTCGTCGCCGAACAGCGAATGCAATAGCCAGATAGGTGTTATGCACCGGAACACGTCCACCGGACAATTTGACGATTCGTCGATGCCCGGACTCGCGTTGACGCATCAGACGCATTCGCAAAATCTAACGTCCGCCTCGAACGGTGGTGGCAGTCTTCAGTATCCTCAAGAGTTGACCACTTGTAGTTCCGCGAATACGTCCACCAATATAGGAAACATCGGTGGACTTTCTCTGGGAATTACGGCCAGTAACTATACACCGGACCAGATATCTTGTATGTGCAAGGCGTTATCGCAGAGGCAGGATATCGAGAAGCTCACGAGGTAAAGATCGTTCCTTCCTTCTTCTTTGTTTTATTTTTTTTTCTTTCTTTCTTTCTTTTTCTACTTCGACCGACTCGTCCGAGGGTTCGCGAATGTCGACCATCGAAATCTCTTCTTATCGCCGGAGAGGACAAGGAATTGGCGTTTCACGTTCCTCCTTATCTCTTGACGAAGTAATTTCAATTGTTAAAATTTAACGATCCCGATCATCCTTCCTTTCTTCTTCTACTTTGCGTACCGTGTGATTCTCGATCTTAACGTTCCTCGATCGAATCGTGGAAGAAATAATCGTGGTATCTAAAAAGGAACGCACGTTTCGATGATAGGCTCCTATGGTCGTTGCCGCCTGGCGAGTTGTTCCGCCGCGACGAGAACGTGCTGATAGCAAGAGCCACGGTGGCTTTTCATCGGGGCGCTTACCACGAGCTCTACTCGATCTTGGAGAGCCATCCGTTCTCCTCGGATCGGCACCCGGAACTGCAACAGATGTGGTACAAGTCGCATTACCGCGAGGCGGAAAAGATCCGCGGACGTCCGCTTGGTCCGGTCGACAAATATCGGCTCAGGAAAAAGTATCCATTGCCAAAGACGATCTGGGACGGCGAGGAGGTGGTGTACTGCTTCAAGGAACGTTCGAGAAACGCGCTGAAACAATGCTACATGAGGACCAAGTATCCACTCTCCGAGGAGAAGAAGAATTTGGCGAAGGAGACCGGCTTGACCTTGACCCAGGTGGCTAATTGGTTCAAAAATCGACGGCAGAGGGATCGCACGCCGCAAACGAGAACGTAAGTTTTTTCGCGCGTCTTTCTTTCGCGCGTCTTAAAAATTCTCCACCTCCCCCCTCCTCCTTCCCCTCCCCCAAGAGGATGGGCTCCCGACCGAGACGCGAAACCATTCCGCGACCAACTTTCCTGCATGGAGGGCACGTGTGTCAACGGGGGGTCCTCGACTTTTCCACCGAGCAACAAGTGTTTCGACATGTGTACAGGGTCGTGCGTTTTTCTTCGAGGGGCACACGCTGACCGACCATTTCGAACACGGTAAATCATTCCTCGAACGAGCCCTGACCGAGATCATCGGGGTATGCGCGAGTTTCTTCTTTTCGAGGAAAGAACCACTATTATCCGAAACTGCTCTCTCTCTCTCTCTCTATTCTTCTTATTCTCGCAGTGTTTCGTTTATCCATCTTTTTCTAAAAAACACGCGCATCTATTTATATATATATATATATATATATATATATAAACGTTTATTAATTTTTCGTATACGTTTATTCGTATACGTTTATTTTGCTCGCTAAGCCTTATTATAAGCTTAAAGTTACTTATTATAAGCGAAAAATATAGAGTAAATATGGTGACGACTGTTCGATTTTCCACTGTTTCCTTTCAATGAAAATTCGTTCTCGGAAAATTTATACAGATTATCGCGCGGCCGTTCGTTCTGATCGCTGGAATTTCGTCGCTGCGTAGGCAAGTCGCGCGCGTGTAAAATGGATAAGCGAAATGGGAGAAAGAGAGACGTGTATGTTGTTATGGCTTCGATGTGGTCTCGGTCACGGTCTGCCTTGGCTCGGAGGTTTGCGACGATTTTGCTCGGCGCACTATGTATGTACGTATATGTATCGCGTTCCCTTTTCTTTTTTCGCTTCCTCGCAAGCGTTCGCTTTCCGCCGAAACTTGCGGATCGTTTCGGAAAAATTATTCGGCCGAGGTCGCGAAGCTTTCTCCTAGTTCCGCCCCTAACGTGTCCCACTCCCTCGGCGAAAACCTCTACGAAAAGGAAATGCGACGCCCTATTACCGTTTTATGACGCAGCTTCGGTTACGTCTCCCGTTTCACCATTGAGCTGTTCGCACTACCAATAGTTTACTACATAAAGGCCACGACCAACCCTCCACCGCTGCTTCCATCAACTTCGAGCGCGTTCTGCTTCGCAGACACTGCTTTTTTTCTGTCCCTCTGCGCTCGTCGGGCTTCGAATCAAAATGGAAACCACCTCGTGAATTCACGAGGTAGTCGCTCGAAAAAGGAATCGGGCCGAGTCGAGTTCTGGCTTCGAGAGTTTAGACCTTGGAGCGCGACCATAAAAATCCGCGCGGTCGTCAACGGAGAGGTATAGAAACGAAGTGGCAGAAACGAAGCGTAGTCGGGGGCGGAGCTGCTTGCATACGGACCACCGTGCGTGCACGTGCGTGTTGTGAACATTAACGTTAATACTAATGCTAACGCGAACACGTATATGTATAGGGAAAGATCAGGGTAGAGAAGTCGGAGGTCGGAGGAAACAGTTCGCGCGTGCAAATGGCTATGGAACAATGCGCCGCGAACGAGCTACCTTTTCTCCTTTTCTTATTCTCTCTCTCTCTCTCTCCCTCTCTGTCCTCCACCTTTTTCGAGCGTGTTGAAAAAATTCTTGGAACGAATGAGCCGCGTGCACGCGCGTCTATGCCTGTGAACCCTCAATCGCCCGATCCTTCCCGGGCCAAGGGTCACAGGTTTTTTCGGATTTCGGGTAAGACAATGAACGACCTCGCATGTGCTTCGCCTCCAACCTCTCTCTTTGAACCTTTCCTTCGATTTTTCATCCCTGTCGACTCTCTTTACGAGATTGACAGAGATTTATGGCGGTGTACGGTCAATTTCTCTCTTGGCGGCGTCTTTCTCCCATACGACGTATCGACGACCAATGCCACGCGTGTGCCTCGCACATCTCCCAAATAGAAAACTGATAATTTCCTTCTAATGTAATAATTCTGTAATCGCGAACACTCTCGATCGCTCCTTTACTTCATCTTCCTCGTTTCAGAGACATGCTACCGTTAAACTGCCAGAATAATGCGAGCAACGTGATCACCGGCTCGGTTACCAACGGAGAGAGCATTCAATCTTTGCAGAGCATCGATTCCAACGGCACGAATCTCGCGATGTCACCGCTCTCGACGATGAGCATGTCACCGGTCGCCGTGAATCCGTGTAGCCCGATGGGTATGAGCCCGATGGCTTCTCGCCATCCAAGATACGCGACACCCGTGGCCCCGTCCTCCGTGCACACCACGCATCCCCACAGCGGCAGTCTTAGCCCTATGAATGACGTTAAAGCCTTATGCTACGGCCGCGGGGTTTGCGAAACCGGTAAGTCATTTTTTATTTATCCCATTCTCTATTTACTTCTTCCCGTTGATCGCCTTCGTTTTAATCCAATCTTATTTCTTTCCAGGTAAAGACACCGATCAGACTTCCGTCTATTATTCTACTCATTCGAGCATGCATCATCAGTATTATCAACAGACGCATCATCAGATGATGTCCACTGCTCATCATTATCAACATCATCAACAGAGTATGCCAACCGGATATGAAATTGCGCTTCCGCCTCCTCAACACTCGACGTGACCAACCGATTACGAGACCGATAGAAATGATGCGGTTCATCCAGTTCAAACGGAAGATGTATTTTCGCGTGTTCATGCGTTCGCTTGACTTGCAGTATTCGACCGGTGTTGCGTCTCCGATCTAAACAATTTTTATCTTATCATTATCGATTCATTGTGTTTTTCACGCAACGTTCCTTTCTAATTTTTTTCCATATATATATATATATACGTATATATATTTTATATATATATATATTTATATATATATACATTACTTGTTCGCTTTTGCGAAATCGCAAAAAAAGAGATTAAACGTTTGCGCGACGACAACCATCGATCGTACGTTTCCTAGCCAATGGAGGAACAAGATTGTTCATAAAAGATCTGGGAGGAGCCTATCCTTGAAGGAGAGAACTGGTTTAACATGCGTACTCTTTGCAAAGGTGTTCGCAATGGAGTCGTCAGCTGCTCTCTCTTTCTTCTATAAGCTATTAAGAAACGATCGCATAAAGAAATGAATGTCACAAATTGATATCTTATTTCTGAACCATTATTTTTTTTTTTTTTCGCATAAATTTTGTTCGAATGAAATTTTTTTCTATTCTTGAATGAAAACGATCAGCTTGCAATAGAATTTGCAATACTCATTTATCTTTTTTTTTTTTTTTTTTTTTAATTCATTCGAAGACAATTGATTGATGGATTTATTCTTTCGCTTAGCCTTTTCGAATGTTTGGATATGAAAAATAAATTATTTCTTCGTATTCGTTTCAAATATGCGCGTCTACGTATTTGTGGATGAACGTATGTATGTAAGTATGTATGTATGTATGCATGTATGTATATATGTATGTATGTATGTATGTATGTATGTATGTATGTATGTATGTATATATATATATACATATACATAGAGAGAGAGATTATATATATATATGTATATATATGTACATACATACATAAGTATCATAATGTTAAATTTCTGGTGTAAAATATATTTTTGACTGTAGAATTGAACATATGAATAAGTAAAGTATACTGTTGATAACCTGATCTCGCATTTTCAAACATAACGAACGATCTCTTGCAAACGATTCCTGCTTTGATGATTATTGTACAATTATATGCGAGACGCGTATTTAGATACATAAAAGTAAATCATATTTCGGTTCTTGTTACGTCAAATTTTCATATTTCTGTCCTCACATTGTTTGCGTTTCCTGCTTATATTTCATCAATAGTTGATATATTAGTTTAGTTCTCGAACACATAAACATGGAGATACGATTAATTCTTACAAAGTATTATTAATTCAAATGATATATCAAAGCGGGTTTAAATTTTAGCAACTGTTATCATCGGGAAAAATAACTTTTTACGATCTTATCGTTAGTAAGCTAAATTATCGATCATAGGTAATACACCGTTTGTGTCCTCTTTTATCCTGCGAAACTAAATTCGTACTACATATGTTTTCCCGCCATTTTGTTTCCTACGCGTTTTAATAAATTTGAAGATTCGCGTCAAATGTACGCGATACGAACAATGAAATTGTTCAAAATAATGTAAAAATATATATTTACATTTTTAAAAAAATGATCGAATAATTGATGGAAAAGAAAAAACGAAAAAAATGTCAAATTCAAATTGAACGGAAGTTTCATCCATGCTTCATCATTTAGCGTTAAAACGATGTCAAATACATGTTTAGATAATATATTGATTACAATACATATGATACAACGTATAAAACATTCGACATTATTCGATTTATGCTTTGCTTGGTGTCAAAAACGTATCAAAACAAAAGATGCACTTGTCTCGAAATCTTACCGCTTTGTAGTCGTAAGATGATCGAATGAGTAGTAAAGTGGAATAAATCATCTGTTAATATCGAATAACGCAAACACGAGTGCAATAGGAGACGCCATTGATCGATTTTGAAATCGATGAAGCGACGATTGAGTGCAATCAAAGATAACGATAATTAACTTCAATGATGTAAAAAGTATGGTTCGAGAACTTACGATTTGTTACTATGATCATATCATTAAAAGAAAAAGATAAAAATTATTAGAGAATGAACAAAATATACTAAATCAAAATGGAAAACGTGTAAAATGACATTTACTTAGTTGCGCGCCACTTACAAACTGATGATAAGAGATACCTTCTTAATTATCATTGATACACATCACCGCCATCTACAGAGAATTTTGAATATTTTAAATATTGCGTTTATATATATATATATATGCATATATATCGCATTTTTCATTTAATTTTAAATTTTAATTCGCGATTATTCAAATTTAAATTTAGATTTAAAATTTAATGACACATTTGTTTGTAAGAATAATGAACTGAAAATTATAAATGAATGAATATGATAAATGAAAGAATAGATATGTCTTTTCGATACATAGATGTCGCAAGATTATTCAGTTTTATATCGATGAATTAACGAATAGGGATAATGAATGAGATGCAGAATAAGCTTATCGATCAACGCATTTATATTCCACGTCTTTGGAAAGCTTGAAAACTATGAGTTATAAAATGTGGATGTGACATTTTATGAAATTTGATTCCATATATTCTGAAATATCGACTTTCAAAAAAAATCTATATTTCTCTTCTGTTATGGCCATAACATAGGAATTAACTACAGTTTATATATATAGTAAGTATTTACTTATATATTTATGTGGGCAATAGCTGTGAAAAGATGATATGTACATCGTTAAGTAAAAAATAACAAGTTGTGTACTTGATAACTATTTTGGTTATAGAGCTAGATAGTGATAATACTAGTTTTAGTTTGTTATGATTTACAAGTTTTTATTACAATTTATTGTATATCCAATTTTCATTGTACACTAATTCTATAATTACTAAAAGTTTTTTAAAAATTTTCATATAAAAATTATTTTATTTGGTAAAAAAAAATTAAATAGAATATTTCAAATTTTATATATAATTCTTATTTTTAGAGATTTCAATTCAATATTTTCAGATATATCATGTATATCATGTATATCATGTATATATATATGCTGTGTCATGTACATATTTACTTAAATATGTATAGTTAAATATATACTTATCTATTATCTATTTCAAATAGTAGAATATTGATAGAGTTAGGATACAGAATGCACGTAACATCTAATGCATTTTTTGTCCCATATCTCGAACATTTCATAGCATTTTATTATTTTCGAATCATTCTCAACATTAATACATATGATAATTGTTGGAATTGAAATCCAATTTGTAAAAAATATATTTCGCAACAAAGGTGTAAAATACTTATTTCTATTTTTATGAATATTATGATTTATTTTCATTTTTTTATACATTTATCAATATATAAGTACAGTTCTTTAGTAAATAGATTTATTTGTAATAATTGTGAAAATTGTAAAAGTTAATTGAAAATTATTTAGAATTACATATTCTATAAGAAGAACCAGTGTGGTAAAATTGAAGACAAGTAACAATTTTAATAAAATAAATAAGAATAATTGATAAAAAATAAATTTCATTTTTTTATTAATAATGTATAATGTCTTTTTTCTTAATGGCTTCAATTATTCTCTTTATATTATAATGATTTATATAAATTTTTATTGACTTTTTAATTTAATGCTTTTCATTTTTTAAGAAAAAAATATAATTTTTTCTTTTATATTATCAATTTGTTCGCTATTTAAATAAATAACTTGGACAAACATTCTCTAACAATTGTCAATAATATTGAGATATACAGATATCTACAATATATATATATATATATATATTTAAATTTTTGTATTAAAATTTGTTGAAATCATCCGATGAAAATGTTTAATCAATTGATCATATTATAATTTGCTATTCATTTTTTGATGAATAAATTTGATATTATTTTTATTACAAATATTGCTTCCTATTTCCGTCCATTTGTCTTTTTTGTTTCATAAGTTCTTTTTTTTCTAATGATAAAATTAATAATTTGATCTATCTATTATTTAAATTAAAGCGTATTTTTATCGAAAAATAAATTACTTTTTTACTGTTTATTCTCTTCTCTGCTCTTCGGTTGTAAATTTATTTTATCAATTTATTAAAACTTATTTTTTTATTCTTCCATTTATATTTTTGCATTTTATTGTTGCAAAGTATATTAAGTGAAAAAAAATTTTTTATTTCAACGTGATAATTCAAATGTATATACTGTGAAGCATATTACAAATTTTCTAAAAGTAAATAAAATTAAAGTTTTATCAGGATTTGTCTGATCTTCAAATTTCAATATTGTTGAAATGTAATTGGTTGAAAAGAATGTCTGAGATATTTATTCAAATGATAAAAAATTTGATAAAAAAATAAAAAAAATTGTATTTCAAAAAAACAAAAAATATTGTAAAAATATAATACTACATATTATTAATAAGAAAATGAAGTTCTATGAAAATATTTTCTAGAAAATATTATTATTTATTTTACCAAAAATATTATTATTTATCTTATATTTTTATCGTGTTGGTTTTTTTTAAAGAATAGATAAATAATAATTTAAATAATCTCATTAACTTGAAATTTTCAATTATTATAAATAAGTTATACATATTTTGTTAAAAAACTATATTTGCACTAAAACTATATTGATTGATTTATTAATTGTACAATAAAATAAAATAAATTATAACATTCACTAAAATAATAATAATATTTTATAGTTCTATCGCATAGTGTATATTTCAATTTCTCTATTTCTGATTGTTTTTTATTAAAAATAAAAATATATCTTTTTTATTTGTTCAGTATGATTCGAATATGGTATATTCGATAATGGTATATTTATTTGAAGTTTGTTTTTTAATATAAAATTAAATATAAAATAAAATAAATATATATTAAATATAAAATTAAATATAAAATTAAAGCATGCATGTATTAGTAAAAATTTATTTACTGTCATGCAGAAAGTGAGTTGACAAATTTTTCAATCATATTACTATTACTATTTTAAAGGTATATTATTATTAATATATTACTATTATTATTTTAAAGGGTAATTTTTAAATTATATTTCTTATATTTTATAATAGATTTTATTAGTCTACATTTTTATAATATATAAATAAGTTTTTAAAAAGTGATCTTAATTTTAAAATTAAAATTACTTAAAAATTAAAAATTAAATGTTAATAAAAAAAGACTACGAATATTTAGTGATTAAAGAAATTATTAAAGAAATTATTTAAAATTTATATTTTAATATAATAATATTATAATATTACTGCAGAAGATTAGAAAAGTATCTAAAAAAAATAAGTTTGAAAAAATCAAAATATCTACAAATAAATAAATATTTATATATTTTATAATTATTTAATTTATATTAATATTTATATAGTTATAAAAAACAGGTGATATAAAGAAAAATGCTATAAAATCATTATTTTGTAAAACAAATTAAAATTTGAATTTTGTTTACTCAAGAAATGCAAGTTGATATGTGTATAAAAAAAAGATTTTATAATCGGTTATCAAAAAAGTGTAATGTTCATAAATATTTAACATTTTTTAAATAAATAATTGAAAAAAAAATTTTGTTTATAATGAATCAATTTTGAACTTTATTTAATAAAATAATACTTAATGAATTTATCAAATAAAATATTATTTTATTAAATAATTAAATAATTTTATTAAATAAAAGAATTTGTAAATAAATAAAATTGAAACAAAATTTTAAGTTTTTATAATTATTTCGTTAAACATAGAAGATTGATGCTAGCGTGGAATAAATATAAAATAATCAATTTATTGAACAAGCTCCCATAACTTTGCTCATTTTGAATATTTCCATATTTATTACAATACTCAAGAAAAAATTTTATATACGATTTTGTTTGGTATTTGTTGAAAGGAGATACAATATGATGTAAATATTTTCTAATGAATATTTTCTAAATATTTTCTATGAGATATATATTCAAAATATTTTAAAATCATATATATTTTTTTGACCGAAATACTGTAATTTTTCATTAAATAATTACAATGTATAACATGATACGATGTAATAAGCTCAAAACATTGAAGAATAAAAAAAATGTTTTAAATGAATTTTATTCAAATGGACAAGACAAGAAGTATAACTTTTGGCTAATTTGATCTCCTGAATCAGCTGATTAATTGAAAATTTCTTTTTCTGAGGAACATTAAAAAATATTATTTATCAAAAAGTGTTATCTATATCTAAAAACATAAAAAAACTATTGCAGTATATATAGAATAAGAAATAATAAAATGTGCATGTGATTCAATAATTCAAAAATTACAATTTTATATTATTGCAAACGATCAACATTTCGAACATATCTTCTAAAATCATTTTGTAAGAAAATTTGAAGTTAATTTGAAGTTATTTTTAATTTAAACATTAGCTGTAATAATAATTCATTGAATTAATTTTAAATTTATAAAAAAATTTATAATAAATATATAAAATCAGCATAAAAAATCTTGATCAAAAAAATATAGATGATCTTAAAATGCCCTTAACACGTCCATTCAAAGAAAAAAGTACTTATATCATATTATGCTTTTTCTCATAGCAAATAAAATTGTATACAAGATTTCTTCATATTGTCATAAATAACGGATATGTTCAAAATGAATAAAATTATTGGATCATCCTATATAAAATAAATAAAAGATATATTGATAGAAGACAATTTGAAAATATTTTATTAAATTTAAAAAATTTAATAAATTTATAAATTATATTATAAAATTTATAAATTTATTAAATTTATAAAATTTAATAGAAATAATTAAAAAAAATAATTTAAATGCATACATATTATTTTATTATTTTTTTAACAAATTGATATTTATTAAAAATACAATATTATATTATATAAAATAATCAATAAGTTCAAAGAAAATCATTTATTGCAATGCATCATATCCTAATTTCTATCTAATCCAAATATTTATAGGAATGTATTTTTATTTTTTATTTATTTTTATTTATTAAAAAAATATAATATAATATTTAAAATTAATAAATTATTTTAAAAACAATTATTAAACTATTATAATTAAACTATATTATTAAACTATTATTAAAAAAAATTCTAAAGTTTGAAATTGATCAAAATATAATTACTAAATTATAAAATATAAAATATGAATAAAATATAAATAATATTTATAAAATGTAAATAAAAAAAATATCAAAAAGATTTTAAAAAATTATAAATAATTATAAATATTAAGTTTTGTATTAAATCTATGACTACAATTTAAAATTTTTCTTTTTACTTAATTTATTTTCTGTAAATATATTTTTTGCACAAAAATATATTTAATTTTTATTATTTATTATTTTGTAATTAATAAAAGTTTTATATAATTTAAATTTAATTATATTATAAAATAATTATTTAATAATATAATAATAATTATTATTATTATATAATATTATTATAATTATTTAATAATATAATTATATAATTAATAAATAAAATAATTATTTAATTAACATTATTAAATAATTATTCAATTCATTTATCTTCCATTTTTTGTTTAGTAATGATATATTTTTTTTGAATTTTCAATTTATTTTCCGCAACAGTAAATATGAAATAAATATATGGAATATCTCAATCTTATAATATTTTATAATCATAAATTTCATTGAAATATTTATTAAGAAGAAATTGATACAATGTAAATTACATAATAAAAATAAAAATTTGAAAAAAGTAGAAAATTTTACGATTTATGTTAGAATAATTTTTGTAAAGTAACATATTTTAAAAATGAGAAAATTTATAATATCATTATTATATATATTGTAATAGTACATTTTTTCTATTCTTATGTACATTTAATTTATTAATTTAGTGTTTCACTAATCTAGTGTAATTATTTCTTTTCTAAAATGGAATTTTCTTTTATGTAAAATATTTTAATTAATATTTAACTTAATATTTTTATGTTTTTCAAATTAAAAACAAATACTAATGAAACTATGTAACAGTAGTATCTTAAGTAAAGACAGAATCATTTCTACAATACTATTTTCGAATGTAAATTTTAAATAGTTAAATGTTGATTTTCTTTTTATCTCATTCAAGTATATTGTTTCTCATTTTTATTAAAGTGATTCCAATTTTTAGAATATATATTTCTTCTTTCGTTAGTAGAGGATGCAGTCCGATGCATAGTAGAATATTTATCTTCCAAATGCGGTAAAAACTATTTTCTAATTAAAATCATATATTTATTTTTAACTTTTTTTTGTACTACTATAGCATATATTTTTAGTTTTATGAATATAAAATAATTAATAAAATTTATTTTTTAATATCATTTATAATAAATTATTAAATACATAAAACGCAATGAAATATTTTTAAAATAATATAAAATTTAATGTTATTATAAAATATAATTAACAATATTTTGTATAAAATAATAATAATTTAAAAATATTATTTTTAATTAATTTTTTTAATTATAATTTTTTTAAATTAATTTTAACAAACATTAATTTATTTGTTTTTAGTTTATTTAATAACAATTAATAACTTAAGAAATTTATTTTAATTTATAATTTTTTATTGAAATTTATTTATTACAACTATTTATTACAACTTACTATTATTCAATTTATAACTTATAATTTATTCTATTTTATTCATACAATCGATAAAAATATAAAAATCTACAAAGTAAAATAGAATAATTTTTTTAAAATTAATCAAACGAATTTTTGTTAGAAATTAAAGTTTAGTTTATTATATGGCGTATAAAAAAATTTTTGAAAAAATTATAATTGATCAGAATCATAAAAAAAAAATAATGAAAATAGTTTTTTAACAATCTTTTTATTTCAGCCTATAATAAAAATTTGAAACATATATTTTGTTAATTTAAATTTATTAAATTAATTTAACATAGATTTATGTTAATTATATACATATTAAAAATTTTACCAAAATCAGTTGATACAAAAAATAAGTGATAGTCGTCGAAAAATTTAAAAATCTTTAAATATGAAAATTCTAAAAAAACTATAATTTTCATTATTTTTAAAATATAATAAATTTTAAGTTATAGTTAATAGTAAGTTATAATAAGTTATAGTTTTAGTTTTATGGTAATATTAACTGATTTGAAATTTTTAATATGTATGTAATTAATATAAATGTACAAAATCTTTTTAATTTTTATTATAAATTTATATAAAAAAACTTTATTTCGATTAATTGTAATTCAAAACTTTTTTATTACATGTAATAAACTACTCTTTTTAAGCTGTTAAAAAAATTCAAGTCATTTAATTCAATTTTGAAAAAATTACTAAAATGTAAATATTTTTGTCTGCTTCTGTATTTATTTACTTATTTACGTATTACTTTATTAAATACCTACTTTATTAAATTTTTATTTATTGCTTTTTTCCTGTTAGTTTACTATTTTCTGCTACACTATTCTATAAAACATTAGAAGAAAGTTAAATTTTTTAAATTATATATTAAAATTCTCAGAATGATTGCTAATATATTCTGTTCATTACATTCTTTGTAACTGAATTGAAACTCGATATTTAAAATAACTAGATAAAAAATTGAATTTTGAAAGTTTATTGTTTAAGAAAACTTTATCAGTATAATAAAAATTTTACATAAAAATTTCGATTAATTATTTTAAGATGATTCACGATGCATCATTAGTGCATCAATAATAATAAAAATTATTGCAACTACCTCAATAACAGTTAACTAATTTTTTTATCTTAAAATTAAGAATTTGCACTTTATAATGTTATCAGAAAGAACATTGAATTCTATTAAATATAAATTTAAAATTAAGAATAAAAATGAAAATATTAAATAATATATAATTTCAAAAATATTAATATATCAAAATGAAATTTAATATAGAACAAATATATATCTAATTCTCTATTTACTCCGGTTATAAATTAGTTAAAATAATTTTATTTAATTTTTCATTAATTTGAAGTTTGATTTCTTTAAATAATATAACTATGTACGAAGTAAATAGATTACATATTGGAAAACGAGTTACACTTAACTTTTGTTATATTTTAAACTTTTTTAATCTGATGATTATATTTGTATTTAGTTAGATTAAATGATTATATTTTAATCTGATGATTATATTTGTATTTAGTTAGATTAAATGATTATATTTTGTATTTAGTTTTTTTTTATGTAATATAATACATGTAGCTAAAAAATTTTAATTTATTATAATCACTTTTAAATATTTACATAATTAAATATTTAATTATAATATGCAAAATAATTTATTAAAAATAATCTAAAATGAATATAATTTTAATGGTTATATGTATAAATTTATAATTCATAAATATTAAACAATATTAATTACAGAAAAGTATTATAATTACTAATATAATTTATTAATAATATGTTAAATATATTCGATCTTTAATATCGATTAAAATATAAAGAATAAATAATTATGTTTGATTAATTGAAGAATTGGATCTTTAATCTTTATTTAAGTAGAGAAATAAAATAAAATAAATCCTGTAATAAGTTCTATTATTTATAATATGTTTATATATTACTTATAATATGTTTTAGTTATACACAATAATATTTGGATACTAACATTTGTTTAATTTTAATAATTTATATCTTTATTAATTATAGAATGAATTCAAATTTATTCGATAAAATATTTATTATATTTTAAAAATATATGTAATTTATTTAATTAATTTGATATAATAATATTAAAAATTAAATAAAACCATTTTTTTGCATTCAAACACTATAAAAATTTATAGTAAAATAATAGTAATTAAACTAGTTGTTTTTTTTATAAAAATTAATTATAAAAAATTAATTAATAATTAATATTAATTTTGATATTTTTTTGTTTTATAATTTTTTTTAAATTGTCTAAAGTATAACAAATTATTTTTCATTAACAATATACTATATTTTATTCTTTACTTAGAAGAATTTATTATTGTTTTTTAATATGTATTATTTTTTTTTATCCATTGGATATCATTCAGTTGTTTAAATAAAAATTCATATAAGATTTGTTAATTTAATTTGATGGCTCAAATATATTCGATTATTCTTGTAAATTAAAATTTTTTCTCCAATTTATATATATCTTTTTTGATATAGTTTATATATTATATTATATTATATATATATATATATATATATATCCAAAATACAGTTGTATTTGCTGTATAATGTTTGAATTTTTCATCTTTTAAAGATAGATACGCAAGATCAAAGTTAGTATTTATTTATTTTTGTAATTAATTGTAAAATAGATGTGTTATGATATATTTTTTTTTTCTTTTAATATTTATTTCCTTAATATTTATTTTCTATTAATATTTTATTTTATATTAATTTAATATTTATTTATAACTTTTATTTAGTTTATATTTAAATTAATGAAAATTTTTTCTTAATTGTTCATCATATAAAAAAATAGTTATTTTTATATATTTTTCACTTAACTTATTTTATTGTTTATTTTATTGTATATTTTGTTTTAATTACTAATAAAAAAATAAAAACAATTGATAATTTGAAGAATTAAGATTTTTAATCTTAAATAATTTTTAATTACAATTAATTTATTATAATCTTATTATAATCTTTAATATGATCTGAAATATAAAAATATTGTAATAAAGTTTTATTTCTTTGTTACAAAAAATTAATAATATATATAAAAAGATATTTGAGATATATAATTTTTATTAATATTTCATTTAGTCAATTATTTCATTTTTTAAATTAATTTTTCAAATTAAATTATTATTCATATTATAAATTTTTTGTTCATTGTCAATATCTTTTTTTATTTTTTAGATTTTTCATATTTCATTAAATTGATAAAATAGAATTATTAAAGCTTGAAATAAAATAAAAAGATATTAAATCAAAGAATATTAATATTAGTAAAAACAAATAAATAAATATATAAATATTCTTTAATTCAGGATTTTCAAATCCTGAAAACTCAAAACTCTTTCCATGTCCATTTATTAAGATCTCATTCATATGTCCAAGTGCTATTTAGATGTAAGATAGGTAATACATATGATAAACATAGTTCATAATTTATCAATTGTATGCATTAGGAATGATGATAGCATTAGCATATGATGCGCGATATATTTTTTATATTTTATATGTAAGACATAAAACTGTATTGACTTATTTCATTTGCAACTATTAATTCATTTAAAATAATATCTTTATATTCGTTTTGGACTATAAATAAAATAATATTTATCTATTTTATTATCAAATCATAATAATTGTAAAAGAAATTGTAATTATAATTAAATTATAATTATAATAACAATTCTAGTTAAGATTTATGCAATAAATCTTTTTTTTATATGTGAAAATGCAAATTTAAATGGTATACCATTTAAATCAAATATCTAAATTTTTAAATTAAAATGGTTTTTTTCATTATTAATAAAAAAAATAAAAAAAAATTAATAATCGCATATATGGTTTCAGAATTTATATCAATAAAAAAATTTTATTTTAAGATTATTGTAAGTATTGTAAAAGTACTGTAAGTTTTTTCATATAGCTGTTTTTTTACAATGCACAACGTGTCTATATCGAAACAACGATTTTTTTAACTATTTATTATTTTGATTAATTAATTTATGAAATCAAATCATTTGCTTTTCGATTTTTTTAAAATCTATCATTGCATAGTATGGATAATATAAATTATATTATAATTGCATGATATATGGTTCAGGAAATTTTTCTATGTATAACTTATTATGTTCTATATATTTACATAGCATTACAAATTAATATTCATATCAGTATTAAATTAAGTGAGCATTACGTCAGAAAGAAGAAATTAAAATTCGAAGAAGTACAGTAAATTTTTATATGTATTTTTATATATAATTTACATATATTTTTATATATAAAAAACGCAATAGTTTTCCATTCCTTGAATTTTCTTTAGATTTAAACGATAGAAAATTATTTTTATTATGTATTTATTATATTATATATTTATTATATTGTTATTAAATTATTTTAGTTATATATATATATATACACATATATAGTAATAGTTATATTTTTACTAATAGGAAAAATATTTCACTCATAGTTTGTTCAAGTTTATATTGAGTGAATTATCATATTTTAGTAGCTTTTTTGGTTAGTTCTTTATTTTTTTTTTTTTTAATCCTCTTTATTAAAATATTTGTTTATTGTGAATGAATATTTTTTCATTTCATAACTAGTTCTACTCAAAATTATTATAATTATAATAAAATATCCGAATAATTTTAAAAATTTTTTCCAAAATATCAATTTTTTTTTTAAAAAATGAAAAATAATATCTAATTAAATAATATCTAATTAAATTAATAATATTTTGTAAAATTTAATATCTCTTTCAAATATCAATAATTCAGTTCAGTGAAAGAAACCTTTTCTTTAAATTCTGATTATATGATTTTTAAATACAATGAGACTTATAAATTAGTTCACGATTATCCAGGATCTCGATCATCTAAAATATTGAGACTCTCGATTATCTGATATTTTCTGTTTACAAATATATTTAAGAATAAAACTCTTCAGAATTGGTATCGGGAGTTATTTTTCACTGGTTGAGAGTAACTATATACTCGATAGTAAGTATTTTCATTAGCAATCCATAGTATTAACAAAAAGAAACTTGATAGTAATTTTCAAAAGTTTTACTCTCAAATGTATTCACAACTTAATATCAATCTTGTATTCTTCTTTCTTTTTTATATTTATTTTTTATAACTTTTTTAACTTTATTACTTTTTTTCTTAAATTTTTCATCGTCACTTTTTGAGATTAAAAATTATTAGACAATCATTATAGCTGATAGATATTAATTATACATAAATATTTAATTATAATGAATATTCAAAATGTAAAAATGAAAGTAAAAGAAAGCAATTTATAAAAGACTGTATTTCTAGTTATTTTCTTCCTAATTATGAATCTCATTTCAATTTATTCAGATTATTCGTCTCGTTTGTTAATAGATTAATCGAAGTTTTACTTTGTTTTCATATATTTTTTGAATTTTACATATTTCATTAAAAAATACGCTTCGCGCGATTATTTAAATCGATTCAATTGATTGATTATTTTTTAAATTATTTTTACATCGTATATCTTAATAATAAAACTAATATTTCTTAAAGCAAGAACATATCACATAAAAATTACGTGTATTATTGGTATTATTTTTTATTAGCTTTTCACTTATTTATCAAAGTATATTACTTATTATCACTTTGCATATTGTTTCTTCCACAATTTTTTAATTGTATGGATATACAATGCTTTTTTATTTTTAATAATTCACATCCACTTAATAGCGTCATCTATGGCAGTAAAATATTTGCAAGTCGCCCTTGAAGAGAGCAATAGAAGAAAGCAATACTTATTCATAGATTTATAAAGAATATTTAGTCTAATGATAAAATAAAAATAATATAATAGAATAAAAATAAAAATAATAGAAATGACAATAATAATATTTGAGAATTTTGAAGTTAATTGTTAAATTAGTGTACATATTAAGTTTAATTATGAATTTTCAAAATATAAAAATGAATTATAAAAAGAATCAATTTTTTAAAGAAAATGTTTAATTATTTCTTTCCAGGATTATATTCAAACTGTTTTTTTTTTATATCCTTCATTTAATTTATTAATCAAAATTCTATTATAAAAGATGAGATTCTGAACAATTTTTTTTACATATCAACACATATTAGTTTTCACATATTAATTTTTGAAATATTTTTAAAAAAATAATAGCATTATATAAAATTTCGTCTATACATGATGTATACACCATTTGGCTATTTCATTTTTTTTTATTATTTAGATTATTATTATTATATAGAGGATGATAATACGTATTGAATAATAGATATTCGTAAAACATTTTCGGAAAATCGATTCTAGAAATCAAATTGAATATAAAAGTTGATATACAAAAATGTTTGTTAAAGATTATTTATTAAATTATTTATTAAAATAATAAAATAATAAACAATTTAAATTTGCTTTGAGATGAAATGGAAATAACGATATGATAGTGAATTTTATCTTTTTATCTAATGCTGACTTTAATTGTTTATAAGTTAATAAATAGGATTAACTATTTTTATATAGCAATTGTGTTTTTGTCGGCATCAATTCTTCAAAAATATTATATTCGTGAATATATTAATATTTTATATCACTTTAAACGAATAAGCTTAAAGTTTATATAAAATAATTGATAAATAATAATCATATGATGTCAGGTATGCATATGATATTTAATACAATAATAGCAATCATATTAAAGATATTTTTTATAAATATTTCAAAAACTAAGATCGAGTGGCTATTATATAAATAAAAAAAATTTATTCAAAATATTGATTTCTATAACATATTTAAAAATCGAAATAATATCCGTTTTCTAAATAATCATTCAATGTCATTTTAATTGATTTTTTGTTGTTTCAATATTAAAAATAAATTTTAAATTTTTAATATTTTATTAACTTAGTTTAAATTTAAATTTAAATTATTAAATTCTATTAAACTATTAAATATTAAATTCAATTTTTTTTTAAATTTTTATCAATTTTAATTAAAAAATAAAACATTATTTTTTAAATCAATTAACAATATTTTAATAATTTGATTATTTTATAATTAATATATCTTTTTTTGTAATGTAAATTTTTTAAAATTTAATATATGAATTTAACTTAATAATAATTTAATATATGAATTTCAAATTTATTAACTTATAGAATATTTAGAATAAAATTGTAAATACATATGCATGTCAGAAACTTTTGATTATAGTATGAATACAAAAAAAAAAACTAAAAAAGGAGATATCATACCTATAATAATTGTGATATATATGATATATTCTTGTTTGGATTTTGACTTTTTAAATTCGTTTTAGAAGTTCTTGATTTTAATGGAAAATTTATATTCTATATAGATATAATGTTCCATTCTTTTCTTTTTATTAGATTTACATTCTTATGTAGATAGATTTTATGGTTAATTTTTTCAACTTTTATATAGATAGAATCGAAAAGAGTATTAGTTTTTTTTTAACAGGTTGAATGTAAACATAATAAATAATCTATTATAGATTTTGGAATCTATTATAGTTTTTGAAAATACAAACCTTAAATTTTTTATACTATGAATTTATAAATAATTATAATTTAATATAATTATTATATTTATTATATAAATAATTATAATTTAATATAATTATAAATATATATAATTTGACCAATGTATTTTGAATTTAATTTTTTTCAGAAATCTTCACAGATTTGATATAGATATATCTACATATGTTATTTTAAAATTCAGAAAGATATACTTTAAAGTTCATTTTATTTTAGAATTCCAATTCCAAAAATTTATTATTATTTATTATTTATTTATTTATATTTATATTTATATTTATTCATATCATCATTATTTTTTAGAAATATTATTTTGAAAATTATAAAAAATCTTTGGATTTTTAGAAACTAAATCAAATTAGATTTATAATTAAGTAAATTATTTTTAAATTGAGATTCTTTTGGAATCTCATTTAATGTGATAAAAGAAAACAAGAAAATTGTAAAGATAAATTGTATTTTTTATCAGATATATTTCTGAATTACAAGAAAGTTTTAATAATTCTTGTTAATAATAACGAATAATAGTAACGAATTGACATAATAATTTAAAATCAATCAAAAGTTTTGCTGATGAATCAGGTCTAGTTTTCTCAATTGAAATTTTCTCTTAAAAATATTACAACAAAATTATATTAAATTTCTTATTAAATTGATTGCTTTTAATTAATACAAATATCTATAATTATATAAATATCTATTAAAAAAAATATTTATTTATTAACATATGTATATAGATATTTTTTTTAAATATATAAATATTTAAAAGGAAAATATTGGTTAATATTATTAAAAAGAAATATTAATATTATAAAAATATATAATTATAAATATATAATTATATATATTTATATATATAATATATATATTTTGTAGAAAAAAAACATTATAGTATAAAATACTAGAAAAAAAATAAAATGGAATTCTGCTGGTAAATTGGAATCCGTCAATAAAATCAATATTAATATCAATTTATAGTAGGAATATAATGGAACCTCAATTATTGGAACATCGAAATTCTCTATTATTCAAATGTTCTATTATCATAACATATTTCGTATTAATCCATAGTCTAGATATATATATAGCCCATACTGTATTTGCTGTATTTACATACACTTTTCATATATCATAACCATCAAAACAGAATTTCTTCATAATATTTCAATGATATTTACATTTGAAATGTTCGCAGAACTATATATATTAATAATGTCATCTAAACGGAAAAGTGTATTAATTATAGTGTTATTAATTGAGATTATTAAGAAATCGACGAATATGCAATAACTTAAAATAAGAATATATTAAAAAATTTATGATCAGCGATATAAAAAGTAGAAAACGAACAATAAACAATTATGTAAAAGATGTTGATTTATCGGATATTAATATTTCTCGAAAAAATTTAAAGATAAAAAATAATGATTAAAATTTTTTTACTAGTGATTTAATATAGAGAGATAAAAGATATCTATATCAATATTATCTAATATTTAATTTTTTTTATATCATTTAGTTTATAATATATGAAATTTAATATAGGAAAAATTATTTTATTATCTAAAAATTCTATTATCCGGAAATATTTGTTTTTCTATTAGTTCCGATAACCATCTTATTATTTGCAATAGAAATAAAAAAAATGATCATGATGAGACTAAAAATACATAGATTTTAAATATATTTAATTTTCTATAATAAAAGTTAAAACATTTTCGTAAAATCGGAAAATTTTCTTCCTAAT
Organism: Apis laboriosa; assembly: GCF_014066325.1. Lineage (NCBI taxonomy): Eukaryota > Metazoa > Arthropoda > Insecta > Hymenoptera > Apidae > Apis > Apis laboriosa. The sequence goes on from NW_025221248.1 coordinate 477,619, forward strand.
TCTTTCTACATTGATATTTTTTTTTGTATATTCAATGTGTATATTAATTATTGTATTTTAAAGATGGTACATAATTGATGATATATTACAATAATATATCATAAATTCGAAATTTTTTAATTTTTTATGAATGTAAAATGTTTATAAAATTAATTTATTATGAATAATGTAAAGTATATAAGGAAATTAAATATACACATATTTAAATATTATATATATTAAATATATTTTTAGATATATTAAGTTATAAGCAATTTAATAATTTAATTGAATGAAATGAGACGGAAATACAATGATATAATTTTATCTTTATTGCATCATTGCATCATATGGTATCTATTTCCATCTCACTTCATTTAAAGTGAAGTTAAATTGCTTATAACTTAATAAATAAGCCTCAACCGACATTTTTATGTATCAATTTTTGTTTGTTTTGACTTTTTTGAAGAATGACTTTTTTGATCTTCTAAAGATATTATATGAATATAATATTATATATTGTGACATAATTATATTATAATAAAAAATATGAATTGATTAACTATGAAAACGGAATGATTATATTTATATTTAGAATATTTATAAAATTATAGATAAAATTTAATATATTATCATTTTATCATTTTAATTTCTAAAATAATAAACTATAAATACAAATTTTTAGTTTATATATAATTTTTTGATAATTAGATAATTTTTATTAGGAAATATTGAACTCTATACAAGCTGCTATAGTCATAGATGATTTTTGATTCAAAATAAACATAAAAGTTAGAAAAATGTTCATTAAGGCTAATTTATTAACTTAAAAATAATTTAATTTAATGTTCTAGTTTTATATTAGAAATGCTCTAAATAGGTAAATCTGTATCTAGTACAACATCTGTAAATAATGTTTTACAATGTTGTATACAATTTCATTTACTGTAACAAAGAGGTAAAAACAAAAATATTAAAAACAATATATATATATATCTCTCATTTTATTATTATTTTTTAGTAAAATTGAATGATTTTTGATATATCTGCATTTTGTCTCATTTCATCAAGTGCAAAATTAAATTACTTATAATAATTAAGATTAAATCGATATTTCTATAGACTAACAATTTTGAAATATATTTGTCTCTAGAATCGACTCTTTGAATTTCCTACAATTATTGTTAATATGTTGTAATAAAAGAAAAAATTATGTTCATTTAGATCTTTGTTTCGAAGATAATATCTTGTTTATATAACTAAGAAATAAAAAAAAGTGAAAAGAAAGATAAGTTTCTATTTACTTAAAATCAACTGTCATTTCAATTATCTGTTTCATAATAATCTGTAATAAATAGATTGCATCAGTTGTAATGTCTCGTCATTAAATATTGGAAAAATGATGTTATATCATTATTTACATATGGTTCATATCATATATGAACATATGGATTTTAAACTCATAGATAAAATAACAATAAAAATGTAATAATTATATTATATACATTTATTATATATATTTTTTATTATTGTCAATATATCACTTAATTATTATATTAAAATGTTTATAAATAATAATTTAAAACAGAAATTAAAATATTCTATTAAATTTTCTATATTGATAATAAATTAAATAATTTCCATAATGAAAATTTCCATAAAAATTTTTAATAATTAATCAAATAATATTATTATATTAGATTCTGTATACAAATTATAGCATGATTTTTTTGTTATATCTGTTATACATATGCAATATTTAATATATATTTTACAATGTATATTTTATTTATGTTATCCTAATTTTTATTTCTTATTATTTAATTTTTTTATTATATTATTATTTTCATGAATATTTATAATATATTTTGAATTATAAATTAAATATAAAATTAAATCCTAATTATATTTTCGAATTTCTTAACAATCTTATGATTTTAAAACAAAAATTTTCCTGATTACAGAATTCAGAGATAATAATCAATTAGATAATTAATCAATAATGAATTGTCAATTGCTTTAAGAATGATAATTCAATGAGAAATGCGATTTGCGCAGATAATATTTAATTTTTTGTTTTTTGTTATTTATCATTTATCCTTTTTTTGTTTTTTTTCCTCTTTTTTTAATATTATTTACACGTGAATTCCAATTTCTAAAAACTAAATAGATTCTTATGACTTTAAAGTTGACTTTAAAGATTCTTATATACTTTGCGAGAGATTCTATTTGAAGAAATCATAGCTTTTAGCATCTAGTTTATATCAACAATATCAGGATCTTATTTTATATAGAATGCGATCGAACGTTAAGCTTAATTTTCAAGATAATCGAATGAATATCCATATATATATACATATGGCTAAGACAATTTTTTATGCGAAATACAATATCAATCTTGCTTGTAAAAAACAAAAATCAATTAATACAATACATTAATTATGCATTCAAAGACATGAAAATCGAAAATATATTACTAAAAGTATAAATATTAATAATGAAACGAATAAAATTGAGTCACAACAATAACAAGGATGTAATTTTCAATAATATTGTATAATATTGTACAATAAAATATTATTTTGATCTCACAAAAGAAGATTTTCAACCTGGCAATTCGAAAAATTATGAAACTTTGGGAATATGTAGATAGAGCTTACGTAGATATATGTTACACAATTTTTTTTACTACCGAAATTATTTTATGAATTAATTTTTGAAAATTCGACTATTTTATAACTCGCAAATTATAAGAAATACAAGAAAAATTTTCAGACAAAAGTTGTTTCAAACAAAAATTATTTTTTGATAAAATATTTATTAATTCTTTATATAATTAATAAAAGTTATAAACAAATTTTTTTTAAATTTATTTTTCAACATAAAATTTTAATCAATAGTCTAAATAATTATGCGATGGTATAAAAAAATACTTTTTGTAATAAATACAAATTAATAATTAATTAATTAATTAAATGACAACTTATTAAAAACATAATTTTTTAACAAATACAGATTTGTTATTAATTTTTGTTGCTGAATTTTCAAAAGTAACGAAAAATTTATATTATATATTTCTTATTCGTTATAATAAACGCGGGATTAACGTACCAGATAAAAATACAAAAGAAAAAAAAAACTTATATATACAACTATTTTATAAGATCTTTTTATTTTTTTTAATGTAATTAAAACTTTTTTATTTTTAGAGAAATAAAGAAAATACTTCGTAATGTCTTGGTGATGAAAATTGATTATGAATGAGAAACTATAATTTAATGATTTTATGTATATAGATTAATAAAATTATATAATACAACAAAATTAGAAAATTTCCAAATAAGATTCTTCTATATGCAAAAATATATACATATCAATTCTATAGTTTTTTCGGTATTGTAAATATTTCTACATGTTAATTAGACCGTATATTATTTTATAATATATACATAAATATGACAAATATATATATATATAAAATGACTAATTCAAGAGTCCAATAATAAAACATTCCGAGATTCTACATTAAATTTTTTTTTCACTAAACAATTCGTTAACAATTTGGAGATGTGAAAATCGCTATATAAATGTTTCATGATCGAAATAAAGATTTTTCTAAACGTGAAATCATTAAAGCGGAAAAAGAAATTTGCAGAAAGCAAATATTGTTAGAAGTATGTGAAAAAATCTTATAAAATAGTTTCACATTACAAGTTTCGTTTTTCTTCTCTATTTTTATATGATACGTTGAATATTTAATAAAATACAAAAATATATAACATAAATTTTCCTATTTTTGAAAATTCAGTAACGAAAATCAGCAACAGAACAAAACTATATTTATTGTATATATAAAAACAAAAAGTATTTTTTTATAAATAGTTATTCATATAGTTATTTAGGCGGCTGATTAAAATTTTACATTAAAATTAATTTAAAAAAATTATTAATTTTTTTGTTTATAACTTTTTTTAATTGTAATAAACAATTAATAAATATGTTATCAGACGATAGTCTTTATGAAAAGAAACATTTCATGATTTATTTCAACAATACTGAAAATTTTTTTTATATTTTTTATAGTTTGCGAGTTATAACGTCGAAAAATAGCCGAATTTTCAAGGATTGATTTTATTCTAAAATGATTTCGGACACCAAAAAAAATTGTATTATATATACTTACATAAGCATTATCTACATATTTTTAATGTTTCATAATTTTTTGAATTTTCGGATTGGGGATTTTTCATCATCAGTTACATCCAAGATTCATAGAATAAGTATTACAAACAAGATGGAGAATAATATTTTACTTCTCGTGTATCTCAATCATAATTTAATAATTACGATTAATATCGTAATATATTCAAATTCATTTATTGAAAATTATTATTCAAAATTGAATTTTGAGCAAAAAAACATTCAATAACAAGAGAAAATGGTTGTTAGAAATAAATTAATTTACTTATATTTAATATTTTTATAATTTTTTAAATTTTCAAATTTTTTTTTAATATTTTGTCTGTTTATACGTATGCGATATATATAGAACAAAAGATTTTTTTTTATTTTTATTAAGTTTAAATTAAATATTATGTCTAAATTATGGAGATTAAATCAAAATCTCTGATTTTCGCACAATTGATATTTTAATATATATAGAGAATAAAATCCCATAAAACGACAGGTTTATTTTGTCTGTTAGAAATTAAAAATATGTTAAGCAAGTGTAATAGAAAAGAAAGAAAAGAATTAATTATTAACGATAGAGGAAATTAAATTGGAACATTCGGCATGTTACGATACAAATATTTGAAACTTGATGGTGAAGAAATAAATTATCTATCAACTTATATACCACTCGTATACAATATATCACATATCAACAATTTTATTTAATGTCGTTTTATTTAACATACAAGAGCTATTTTTTAAACACGATGCACGATTTTAAAATGCATACGAGTTCGCACATATTAAATAAGTCTAGGTTACACTGATATGACATTTCGTTACGTTAAAACTGTACACAAAAAGAGCGCGCAAACACGAGACTATTCGTTTCTCGATGACCTTGATTGGCTGCTTTTCATCGCATCTCGAGCGTTCCTCGCAAGATTTTATTATTATATCGCGATTTTCTCGTTAGACGATCATTCGCTCTTTACCTCCTTTTCATTTCAATATAATAAGTCGCAAAATGATTTTTATAATCTTGAGATATCGTTATAAACATTGAAAAAATAGCCGAAAAGCGCAAACATTCGAATAAATTTTGGTCCGATTCGATTTCTTCGTTTTCTAAAAGGGAGAACTCCCTTTCTTTGTATCCCAAGTTCTTTGTTTCGATCGTGTCGAGTTCGTTATCGGTGTCACGCAATCGCGATATTATTCGAACGCGAGAGTACGCGATGAAGAACGAGAAACGATCGAGGCTCGCGCATCGGCGTCGCGCGTCACGGGAACATCGTACGAACCTGTCGTCGATACATATTGTCTCCAACGTACATTTACACGTACGAAATACAGTCTGCGATTTATCGACGATCGTTCTACATACGGTAGATACGACGCGCGTCTGCGTTCGCGTCTAATACGCGTATACGCGACAAGTTTAGCATTATTTAGACGGTAAACGGTTAGAGACGATATACAATAAAGACAATGAGTGTCGCATTGGAAAAATATATGTACGCGTTAGTTTAGGGAAGAAGGAATGATAAGACGAGGTTCTACGTGCGGGCGCGCGCGCGCTTCCCTCCAAGCACAGAGATATGTTTAATTTGCACGACAATTGGTTATTTCGTGTTACAACGATAACGATTAGTATCGACTCTGTGAGATATTAGATGCAAACAAATTATTGTTTGCGCTTATATCGTTTTACGCGATTCATATACATACGCACCATCGCAAAATCTCTGTTCCCTTCGGTACTTTTATTATATCTTCTCTCATAATTATTTTTCTTTTTCATTCTTTTGTCTCTCTCTCTTTCACTCATAATATAACTATATGTACTTACACGTATTCAACAGTGCATATTTGCATCATTCTCTCTTCGCTCTCTCTCTCTCTCTCTCTCTCTCTCTCTCTCTCGTTTTTTTTGTTTAGCTTTTTTTTTTTTATAGTTCATAAGTAATAGGCTGTGTTTTATGTCGTTATCGTTGTTGCACGATATCGAGTCTAAAAACGAGCACGATACAAATGAATGATATCGTAGAACGCGTAACATTTTTTAATACTTGGATAGGATTTAAATTATATTGCAACAATATACAAAGCGAATAGATTCTCGAATAAATATGTACAAATAATTGAAAAACGAAACAGTGTATATATCGAAAATAACAGTGTAGATCGAGATATTAGAGAAACGAGATATGTTGAAATTTGGGGTATTTTTGGTTTCATTGCAGTTTTATTCGATAAAATATTTAATTTTTACGTGTTACGCGTAATACATAACGTAAAATATAATAAAGACATAGAAAAAGAATCAAGTAAAATGAAAATCTAGAATCTAGACGATTAAATGCACCAATATGATAGTTATTCGTACAAATAGAAAGCAGGGAAAGTTTTTTGTTTTTTTTTTTTTTTTATACACGATTGAATCTATCGATGAAAAATTAAACGAATCTGGTTTAATTCGTCATGAAGCTGCGCTATTTCGTAATCAAAGCTATCTCGTGGCAGAACAGGATGTATTACATAGCTTAATCGTGAATTTAATATCGTTCTTCTGTTCCCTTGAAATCGAATAAAGCTACACATTCCACGCATTGTCAGAGAAGGAGGGAAAGCGAAAATGATGGAGAAACAAAGAGAGAAAGAGA